>NC_088388.1:19121000-19426333 GCF_037993035.2 Macaca fascicularis
GGTTACTTAACCTCTCTGGGCTTCTGTCTGTCTGCCTTTAAAGGGGTTACTAATGCCACTCTTGCAGGCTTGTTGAGAGGATTAAATAAAATATACAGCGTAAGTGTCTGGCACACAATAAACCAGAGATAATAACAGGGTTTGACCTACTGGGCTATCTGTAATCAACTGGTAGTTGCTGCCTGGGGCTGCTGGAGGAGTCTGTTTTTATGGCGGCACAGCAGGAAGCTTGCTGGGATCACTAAGCTGTTCACCTGGATAGGTCAGTTTCTGCAAGCCTGCAACTTATTTATCATCAATGTGTGCGCACGTGTATGGGGGCTGGGAGGTAAATGGTAGCTGTTTTTGTTAGGATAAACTTGCTACAAGACCAATCCCAGGGGCCAGCCGCAGTGGCTTACACCTGTAATCCCAGAATTTTGGGAGGCTGAGCAGGGCAGATCACCTGAGATCAGGAGTTTGAGATCAGCCTGGCCAATGTGGAGAAACCCGTCTCTACTAAAAATACAAAAATTAACCAGGTGTGGTGGCATATGCCTGCAGTCCCAGCTATATGGGAGGCTGAGGCAGGAGAATCGCCTGAACCCAGGAGGTGGAGGCAGTGAGCCAAGATTGTGCCACTGTACTCCAGCCTAGGTAACAGAGTGAGACTCCGTCTCAAAAAAAAAAAAAAAAAAAAAAAAAGGCTGGGCACAGTGGCTCACCCCTGTAATCCCGGCACGTTGGGAGGCCGAAGTGCGAGGATCACGAGGTCAGAAGTTTGAGATCAGCCTGGCCAACATGGTGAAACCCCATCTCTACTACATACAAAAAAATTAGCCGGGCGTGGTGGCGCACACCTGTAATCCTAGCTACTCAGGAGGCTGAGGCAGGAGAATTGCTTGAACCTGGGAGGTGGAGGTTGCAGTGAACTGAGATCACGCCACTGCACTCCAGCAGCCTGGGCGAGGGAGTGAGACTCTGTCTCAGAAAGAAAAAAAAAGACCATCCCCAGGAACGAGCAATGGACCCGACAGGGATGCCTAGAGAACAAAGAATACCAACCCATGTTTGTGGGACTGGTAACCGGCACAAATTCTTTACCCCTGGCTGCATCCACATCCTTTGCTCTGTGATTTTACAGGCTGACGTGTAGTTCACTTCTTGACCCTAGCCTTGAACATATACTTGCTCTGGCCAATGGAACGTGGGCAGGGCTGACTGTGCCTGTTCTGAGCCTAGGCCTTCAGGACAGAAGATGCTTTTCTGTTCATTGTTTTCTGTGTCTGTCATCAGCATAAGAAGAGTTTTCCCAGGTACTGCTGTCTTTCAGCCTCAGCCCCAGCATGATCGCACGTGGAGCAGATCTAGGCCCAACACTCAACGAGGAACCAGGCTCAGCTGGACCCATTATTTGAATCAGAGCCACCCAGCCAGGGCCAGCCTCTGTCAGTTGACCCTACAAGACATCATCAGCGAGTGCAGCTGAGATCAGCAGCGCCACGCCCGCCAACCCTCACGGGAAAAAGAAATGCTTATTGTGGTCTGCCTTGGGGAAGGGTAGCTATAGCTACTTAACACACCAGGGAAAATAATGATGACAGAATCCTGCAGGGCCAAACTGCACAAGGCTTGCTCTGTGATACTCAGAACAGGGCGTGTGGACAGAAATGGCTAGGGAGGGCTTCCCGGAGGAAGGAGTGCCTTGATCAGAAAGGAGGCATGTTTGGAATGAGCCACAGCCTGGACCATAAGGAAGTCAAGAGTGGGAAGCAGGAGGAGGAGGCTGGCAGATCCCCCCACTCAGATCCAGATTCCCTGACTTCACTGAGCAACAGGCACAGATATGATCTGAATGACTGATGGCAGCTCTGAAGGTGGCCAGCATCTTTTTTTTTTCTTTTTTTTTTCTTTTTTTGAAACAGAGTTTTGCTCTTGTCACCAAGGCTGAAGTGCAATGGCACGATCTCAGCTCACTACCTCTGCCTCCCGGGTTCAAGCGATTCTGCTGCCTCAGCCTCCTGAGTAGCTGGGATTACAGGCACCCGCCACCATGCCTGGCTAATTTTTGTATTTTTAGTAGAGATGGGGTTTTGCCATGTTGGCCAGGCTGATCTCAAACCCCTAATCTCAGGTGATCCACTTGCTTCAGGCTCCCAAAGTGCCGGGATTACAGGCATGAGCCACTGCACCCGCCAGCATTCTTGGTTCCCATCCCAGGCTGCCAGGCCCCATGAAGCCCCCGGGCCTTGACCATGGGCCACGCCCTGCCCCCAGCTCACCACAGACAGGGATGCTGCATTCCTCCCTCCTCACGGTGGGGTCTGTAGTGTAGCACCAGGGTCCTGTGGTGCTGTTGTCAGGGTTGCGGCAGAAATTCTCCTGCAGGTCAGCCCCGGGATGGGTGGTGGAGTTGATTCTGGAACAGGAAATTGCCCAACAGGTGGCTGTTGTGCACGAGATATCCTTGCTCCCTGTTCTCAGCCCCTGGTGGAAAGGCCAGCCCCTCACTCACTCAGGCTTATGTGGGTAGCGACTCCTCCATAGCTGGCACTCAATGCCTGACCGGGTGATGTTCACATGCCCTCGGTAGTTCGTACCCAGATCCTCAGCACAGTTACCTGCGGAGACCCCACCCCAGTCAGCCTTGGAGCCTGGGGACTTATTTCCTCTCTCCCAGCAAAGTTCTGTCTATCCCCCACCTCCAAGCTCATGCAGGTCCACAATCCTTAACCTGCATTCACCCAGCCCCTCCTCCTCTGCATCCAGCAGTTCTCCCATTCACTCAACAGTGGCCGCCAAATATTTGCTGAGTGCCCACCATGTGACAGGCACTGTCGGATGCTCAGCACACATCAACCAATAGGACAGTCACAGCCCTGCCCTCATGGAGCTTCCATTCAGTGGCTTCTCTTGGCCAGCAGGATGAAAAAGTGACCAAGGCCTTTTCATCTGGCCCTGGTCTACCTGTCCCTGCTAGCTTGGCTCCTCGTGCCTCTGGGTCTTTCCACGGGCTGTTTCTTCTGCCTGGAATGCCCGCTTGTTCATCCATGCATCCCACCAGGCCAGGCAGAACTCTGCCTCTCCTGGGAAGTCATCTCTCTTCTGGCAAACCAGACACTCATTTTCCTGTGTTCTCTTGGTGCCTTGAACGGAACTTTTCTTGCAATCACTTTATTTATTTTTTGTTTTTATTTATTTATTTTGAGATGGGGTCCTGCTCTGTTACCCAGGCTGGAGTGCAGTAGCACGATCTCAGCTCACTACAACCTCTACCTCCCAGATTCAAGCAATTCTCCCCCCTCAGCCTCCCTAGTAGCTATGATTAAAGGCACGTGCCAACACGTCCCAGCTAATTTTTGTATTTTTAATAGAGGCGGGGGGTTTCACCATGTTGGCTAGGATGGTCTCAAACCCCTGGCCTCAAGTGATCCGCCCACCTCAGCCTCTCAAAGTGCTAGGAATACAGGCTTGAGCCCACCCGGCTGCAATCACTTTAATATTTTATATTTTTGTTCTCTTTTGAGATTGTGAATTCCTTGAAGGCAGAGACTGTATTTGATTCTCTTAAAATCCCCAGCACCTGATATAGTGCGGGGCACATAGCAGGAACTTTGTAAAGTATCTGTTGAGTATGTAATTTAACAAATGAGGCCGGGCGTGGTGGCTCACGCCTATAATCCCAGCACTCTGGGAGGCCGAGGCTGGTAGATCACCTGAGGTCAGGAGTTTGTGACCAGCCTGACCAACATGGTGAAAACCCATCTCTACTAAAAAATACAAAAAATTAGCTGGACATGGTGGTGTGTGCCTGTAATCCCAGCTACCCAGGAGGCGGAGGCAGGAGAATTGCTTGAATTCGCTAGGCGGAGGTGGCAGCGAGCTGAGATTGCACTGTTGCACTCCAGCCTGGGCGACAGAGCAAGACTCCATCTCAAAAAAAAAAAAAAAAAAAAAGAAAAGAAAGAAAGTACGGCAGCCAGGCGCGGTGGCTCACACTTGTAATCCTACTACTTTGGGAGGTTGAGATGGGAGAATTGCCTGAGCCCAGGAGTTCAAGACCAGCGTGCGCAAAAGCGGGAGCCCCTGTCTCTTACAAACAAATAAACAAATAAAGAGTTCCAAGTCACGGAGCCTTTTGTCATGCTAAAGGTGCCTTCAGAACGCAGTGCAGGAGGTAGGGTGCTCCCTGAAGTCTCAGCAAAAGTGGCAACATTTGAAGCAGTCCTTGAAGGATAGGGAAGTATTCAGTAGGTGGTGATGGTTGCTCCAGAGGAAATCGACAACATATGCAAGGCCAGGTGCTAGAAACACCTTGGCACACTTAGGGAAGTCCTTGGTGTCAGAGCAGCCGGGGGTTTGGGTTCCTGTTTGGTGCAATGACACCTAAAGCTAGAAGGGGAATGTGACGTCATCAGAGCTCTGACTAGGTCGGGGCAGAGACTCGGGTCAGGCAAAGGAGAATGAAGCCTTAAACATGAATTCATGGCTAGGCGCAGTGGCTCATGTCTACACTCCCAGCACTTTGGAAGGCCAAGGCAGGTGGATCACGAGGTCAGGAGTTCAAGACCAGCCTGGCTAACATGGTGAAACCCGGTCTCTACTAAAAATACAAAAATTAGCCGGGCGTGGTGACGGGCACCCACCTGTATTTCTAGCTACTTGGGAGGCTGAGGCAGAGAATTGCTTGAACCTGGAAGGTGGAGTCTGCAGTGAGCTGAGATCGTGCCACTGCACTCCAGCCTGGGCGACAGAGTGAGACTCTGTCTCAAAAAAAATAAATAAATAAAAAATAATCCATTCATTCATTCATTCGTTCCTCCAACTTGAATCATCTGACTGCCTGCCAGACACACAGCCAGGCACAAAGACATATCTTGACCCCAGGAATGGGAGCAACGTCGGACACTGGGGACCGCCTCGGCCTCCACTGGCCACACTCCAAACCCACCCCTGAGCTCTTCTCTCGGGCTCCCCTCCATGTCCTGACCCCCAACCCCGTGTCACTTGCTCACCTTCCAGACATGCAGCAAGCGTATCTCGAGACGTCCTCGCCGTCTCACAAGCTGGAAAAGACCCAGGTGTTTACCCTTGGGATTGGGATACGGCCAGGATGGGCTGGAGTCAAGGGTGGATGGGATGTTGGTGAGAAACAGAGAGATGGATGGACAGATGGGAGGGACGGAGGAAGGAGTGGGGAAGGGGTGGACAGGTGGACGGCTGGGTGCAGCAGAATTCTCCAGGTAGAATTCTCTCACTGGGGTCCCCAGGCCTCCCTTCCTGGGGCAAATCCTTCCCGGTGCTCACCTGTGTACTTGGCCCAGAAAGCATCCTGAAAAACAAGGGCTGGGAGTGAGGCTACAGCAGCTCCTGTTTTGTGTTTAGTAAACGTTATGTCTCCTCCTCACACTTTCCTTTACCCTGGTCATGCAGGGGGCAGGCTCTGGGGAGGTTTGTGGCAGAGTTTCCTACTTTTGTTTCCAAAAGGAGAAGAATATTTGAGGATAGGGGAGTTTCTCCAACACACACACCGAGACTGAACAAGACTGGGGGAGATGGGAGGAGAGGGGGCCGTGGGACCCTGGCAGAGCCCTACAGACAGGGAAGGTGACACAGAGCTCCAGGAACACTGAGTCTTGAGTCCGGGGCTTGTGGTGGCCTCCCCCAGAGTCCCACCCCTCAAGGGTGGTGCAGGAGGCTGCTGCTAAGGAGACCATGTGGACACAGAGCCCCAGGGCAGGCGGATGTCTGAAGGCTGTGGAGGCCTCCCCACGTCATGGAGCCACACAGGACCCCGGAACCTTGACAGAGTCCAGGCACAGGGACCCCCAGGAAAGGCTGAGGCCACTCCTCTAGTGACGAGGGGTTCAGAGTTGAAATGAGGCTGTGAGCGGCAAAGGGGCTGTGGCGTTCCTCTCTTGCTTCTCTGTGGAAGTGTCTAGAGTTGGGCCCGCTCTGAGGCCCTGGTGCCGTCCGAGCAGCCCAGGCTCACCGTGGCCGTGGAGGACTCCAGAGCCTCGAAGGCCTCCTCGTAGCTGCACGTCTCCTCCACGCACTCTCGCTCCAGGTTGCCCTTGAACACCTCCTCCAGGAAGCCGCTGCTGGCTCGCCGGACCCGCTGGAGCAGCGACAGCGCTTGCTGAGGAGCCAGGAACACTTGCTGAGGAGCCAGGAACACTGCAGTGGGGGGGTCATGGGACAGCGGCCTCAGGAGCAGGTGGTCTTGGCCATTGCGGGGGCAGGAAGCAAGCCCGCCTTCCCCTGCTGGCTTCTGAGAGGGGCTGTCTGGGCTGGCGGAAGTGCCTGGAAGGCTGCTAAATATGGCCCCCTGTGCCCCTCCTACACTGCCCCTTGCCCCCAGCCTGCTCCCCATATTGGAAGAGAGAAGCAGCCCTTCTCTTTCCAGTCCTGAGCTCCTGACTTCTTCCCCAAGCTGGCCGCCTGGGGCTGAGACCTACCTAGGGGCCAGCTCTGTGTGCTCTGTCCAGCCAGGAGACCCCGGTCCATGGGCCCACACCCCAATCCTCCAGCCTGTTCCAGCCTGCAAGCACCCCCTTACCATGCTGGCTGTGCACAAGGCTACACAGGGCAGCCAGGGCCAGGCAGCCAGGCAGCTGCAGGCCTCGGACGTGCGCCATAGTGTGTCAGCTCCTGGGTCACTGAGGAATTGTCTGTCCTGACCCCTCTGGGTTAATGTTGAACTAACATGAAGAAATCAGCGGAGAGGGTGAGGTCAGAGGGTCAGGGCCATGGGGACGGGTGGGTAGATAGTCCTCCTGTCCACCCCCGCCATCTGGGAGGACAGGTCCTCCTGGGACCAGGGATGGATGGTCTAGGAGGAGTCACAAAAAAAGGTCACTGTCACCCCCATCTCCCACCCTCCCTCTCTGAGACTTAGCCCATTCTGGCCCGTGGGGCTACGAGACTTTCCTGTAGCTCCTTCCAATCCTAACATACAGTGGTGGTTGCCTTTCATCTCTGTGTGCAACAGTTTCCTCATCTGTACAATGGGAATAATACTTTGTTGCGAGGACTAAAGGAGATTAGGAATGGAAAGCCCATGGAATATCGTAAGTTCTTAATAATCAGATCTGCGCATATAGGCCAATGTGGGGGTTTGTGTAATCACAATACACAGATATCAAAAATAGAGACAAAGATAAAAGGTGTGGCCTGATGGAAGTTGCCCCTCGCCTTGGGATGCACCAGGGATAGGAACAGCCAACATTTGCCCAAGCCTCTCAGCCACTGGAGGAGGGGCCCATTTCTCCTCCTTCCTGTCTGGGGTGCCTGGAGGTGTGTTTGTGTGTGGCAGCTGCCTGGGAGGAGGAGTCAGGTCCAGGGGCTCTTGGGCCTTTGGTCTATCTTCTGTCATCTCCCAGGACCTGCACCTGTCCTGGAATAGGGGCTACTCCAAATCCCTGGGTCTCCACTGCATGGCCCTCCTTCTCCCTGGCTGCCTGCCCCAGGCCAGGCCTAGCGAGGCTTCTGGTCCTACCCTGCCTTCCACCCAGCCCTATTCCTGTCCCTCCCCTGCCTTCCACCCAGCCCTACTCCTGTCCCTCCCCCATTTCCTGTTTGTGATACCCAAAGCAAATATTAGTCCTGGGTCTAAGTAGGGCAGAGGGACAAAGAGCAGGAACATGGGGAGGCACAAGTTCTCGCCTCGCCTCAACTGTCCTTTGGGCCCAGCTGTTTGGGGTCTAGACCAGGTCATGTGTGGGAACAGGGAGTTTTGGCAGAAAAACTGGGGACCAAGACTCCCACAAACACCTTAATTCCTGAGAGGCCCATTTCTTATATATTTTCATATATATATTTTTAGGCCAGGCACAGCGGCTCACACCTGTAATCCCAGCACTTTGGGAGGCCAACAAGGCAGGATCGCTGTGGCCAGGAGTTTGAGACCAGCCTGGGCAACAAAGCAAGACACTTATCTCTACCAAAAAAAAATTAAAAATTAGCTGGGAATGGTGGTGCATGCCTGAAGTCTAAGCTACTGGGAGGCTGAGGCAGGAGGATCACTTGAGCCCAGGAGTTCCAGGCTGCAATGAGCTATGATTGTACCACTGCACTCTAGCCTGGGTAACAGAGTAAGACCCTGTTTCTTTTACTTTTTTTTTTTTTTTTTTTTTTGAGATGGAGTCTGGCTCTGTCACCCAGGCTGGAGTGCAGTGGAACAATCTTGGCTCACTGCAACTTCCATCTCCCTTGTTCAAGTGATTCTCCTACCTCAGCCTCCCAAGTAGCTGGGATTACAGGCATGTGCCACCACACCTGGCTAATTTTTGTATTTTTAGTAGAGATGGGGTTTCACCACGTTGATCAGGATGGTCTCAAACTCCCGACCTCAGGTGATCTGCCCACCTACACCTTGGCCTCCCAAAGTGCTGGGATTACAGGCGTGAGCCACCATGCCTGGCCTCAATGAGACCCTGTTTCTAAAAAAATAAATTAAAATAAAACAAAATAGAATAAATAAAATTAAATTAAATACAAATATATATTTTGAGTTTTTGTTGTTGTTGTTTCGTTTTGTTTTTTTAGAGACGGAGTCTCGCTCTGCCGCCCAGGCTGGAGTGCAATAGCGAGATCTCAGCTCACTGCAACCTCCACCTCCTGGGTTCAAGCGATTCTCCTGCCTCAGCCCCCCGAATAGCTGGGACTACAGGCACCCGCCATCATGCCCGGCTAATTTTTGTAGTTTTGTAGAGACAGAGTTTCACCACGTTGCCCAGGCTGGTCTTGAACTCCTAACCTCAGGTGATCTGCCCACTTCAGCCTCCCAAAGTGCTGGGATTACAGGCATGAGCCACTGCGACCTACCTGTTGGTTTTTTTGTTTTGTTTTGTTTTTTGGGTTTTTTTTTTGAGATGGAGTCTCTGTCACCCAGAAAGGAGTGCAGTGGCACGATCTCGGCTCACTGCAATCTCTGCCTCCTGCGTACAAGCGATTCTCCTGCCTTAGCCTCCCAAGTAGCTGGGATTATAAGCATGTACCACCCACGCCCAGCTAATTTTGTATTTTTAGTAGAGATGGGGTTCCACCATGTTGGTCAGGCTGGTCTCGAACTGCTGACCTCAGGTAATCCACCTGCCTCGGCCTCCCAAAGTGCTGGGATTACAAGCATGAGCCACTGCCCCTCCTCTTTGCAGACTTTTACTCACAGTTGCAGGCCTGCTGAGCATGACATTCTTATACCCAGAAATGGCTATCTTAGTCCGGGCTGCTATAAAATTACTGTAGGCCGGGTGCAGTGGCTCATGTCTCTACTCCCAATACTTTGGGAGGCCAAGGCGGGCCGATCACAAGGTCAGGAGTTCGGGACCAGCCTAGCCAACGTGGTGAAAACCTGTCTCTACTAAAAACACATAAATTAGCTAGGCGTGGTGGCACGAGCCTGTAATCCCAGCTACTCGGGAGACTGGGACAAAACAATTGCTTGAACCAGGGAGGCAGAGGTTGCAGTGAGCCAAGAGTGTGCCAATGCACTCCAGCCTAGGTGAAAGAGCAAGACTTCATCTCAAAAAAAAAAAAAAAAAAAAAAAAAAAAATTACAGTAAACTGGGTGGTTTAAAGAATAGACATCTACAAGGGGTCTTCAACAAGTTCATGGAAAATACGTATTATGAAAAACCATGCATAGATTTAAAAAAATTTTTGTGCACCAAAATAAACTCATAATAACTTGCTATAACATGAGTGAACAGGATGTAGTTTGAGGCACTAAGAAGGATAAGACATCAGTTTGAAGCAAGCCCTTATCAGAGCTAAAGGAATTCTGCTAAAATTGAAGTAAGAACAAACAACAAATTTATGGTGAAGCTTGGGTGGAAGAATGGTGAAATCACTGATGCTTTATGAAAAGTTTATGGAGACAATGTCCCAAAGAAATGAGCAGCTTACAAATGGACAACATTTTAAGAAGGGACAAGGCAGGCCGGGCGCGGTGGCTCATGCCTGTAATCCCACCACTTCGGGAGGCCAAGGCAGGTGGATCACTTGAGGACAAGAGTTCAAGACCGACCTGGCCAACATGGAGACACCTCGTCTCTACTAAAAATACAAAAATTAGCTGGGCATGGTGGTGTGTGCCTATAATCTCAGCAATTTGGGAGGCTGAGACAGGAGAATTGCTTGAACCCAGGAGGCGGAGGCTGCAGTGAGCTGAGATAATGCCACTGCACTCCAGCCTGGGTGACAGAGCAAGACTCTGACTCCAAAAAAAAAAAAAGACATTTTTTTGACAAACAAAAACACTTAAATATAGGTTAGGTGTTTAGTGTACCACCATGGGTGCAGGACCACAATGGACTCAGCACATGCTTAATCTTCAGGGTCTGATACGAGCCCCCAGCCTTCAGGAACCAACTGTTCATTCTTCTTGGAACTCTGCAGGTCCTAGTTGGTACCATGCAGCCGAGTTCGGCATTCCTGCCTTTCAGCACAAACACGTGCCTGCACACTTAAAGCAGATATATATATATATATGTGTGTGTGTGTGTGTGTGTATATATATCTCCGCCTCCCGGGTTCAAGCAGTTCTCCTGTTTCAGCCACCCAAATAGCTGGGATTACAGGTGTGCGCCACCAAACCCAGTTAATTTTTGTAATTTTAGTAGAGACAGCGTTTTACCATGCTGGCCAGGCTGGTCTCAAACTCTTGACTTCAGGTGATCTGCCCGCCTTGGCCCCTCAAAGTGCTGGGATTACAAGCATGAGCCACCACACCCGGCCTTAAAGCAGAGGTTCTTTCCCTCTAGGAGCAAGGCCATAACAAAGCAGGGGGCGGGGGATGCATTCCTGCCCAACAAGTTGGCATCAGACAAAATCATGGGTAAAGACCAATGCTAAGTTGTAAAGCAAATCTCTATAACCACTGAAAACAGTAAAATTATGTTCCAAGACATAGTGTTAGAGAATTTCAGGGCTCAAAGAAAGACCAGATATTATTTATTTATTATTAGTATTATTTAGAGACGGAGTTTCTCTCTGTCGCCCAGGCTGGAATGCAGTGGCGTGATCTCGGCTCACTGGAAGCTCCGCCTCCTGGGTTCATGCCATTCTCCTGCCTCAGCCTTCTAAGTAGGTGGGTCTACAGGCGCTCGCCGCCACGCCCAGCTAATTTTTTTGTATTTTTAGTAGAGACGGGGTTTCACTGTGTTAGCCAGAATGGAGAAGGACCAGATATATTAAATCCAGCCATTTCCAAGCCTAGGGTTGTGTGCACGTTCTACAGGGTGGCCTTGTCTTTCTGCAAATATTTTGTTAAAACCTCAAAAATTGTGATTTTGCCTTATTAAGACAAAAATGAATTTTTTTTCCCTTTCGGCTGAAATTTTTTCTCTTTAGGTAGTTAATAATCTTATGTTTTTCTGAATCTGATCAGCAGTTTTCAATTTTTTATTTCTTATTTCTTATTTTTTTTTTTTTTTTGCCCTTCTGTAGATAGTGACTTAAGTAGTTTTCTATTTTGACTAGAAAATGTGAGTAAGTCGGCCGGGCACAGTGACTCACGCCTGTAATCCCAGCACTTTGAGAGGCCGAGGTGAGCAGAACGCTTGAGGTCAGGAGTTTGAAATCAGCCTGGCCAACATGGTGAAATTCTGTCTCTACTAAAAATACAAAAAAATTAGCCGGGCCTGGTGGGCACCTATAATCCCAGCTACTCAGGAGGCTGAGGCAGAAGAATCACTTGAACCCGGGAGGTGGAGGCTGCAGTGAGCTGAAATCGTGCCACCGCACTCCAGCTTGGAGGACAAAAGGAGACTCTATTGCAAAAAAAAAAAAAAAGTATAAGTCAATTTCTATTTAGTAAAAATCTTTTAAAATATGGGATCCATAAGAGAAAAAAAGAAGTTAGCAAACGGTTCCATGACAGAGCCAAGATTGGGAACCATTGATTTCATCCAACTGCCCCACGTCTCTATGTGGTCATGGAGAATTGACCACATAGAGACCATTCTGGATGGTCATACAGAATTGGTGGTAGAGCTAGGATGGAAACCCAGACTCCCACTTCAGACCAACACTTTCGCCTCTCATAACCCTTGTGCCCTGACATTCTGGTAGAGAACAGCCTCCCTGGGCCATAAAGTGACCCAGAGAACCCGCACCTACAGTGCAGAACCACTATGTGGGTGAGGCTGGCCTGGCCCAACAACTATACCTAAGGACACATGTTAAGTCCCTTAATTTTGCTTTAGGAGGACTGATGACAATACTGTTAAGTAAAATTTAGTAATTTGTTTTTTAATTTTTATTTTACTTTACTTTGAGATAGGGTGTCACTCTGTTGCCCAGGCTGGAGTACATACAGCAGGCTAGAGTGCAGTGGTGTGATCATAGCTCACTGCAGCCTTGAACTCCTGGCTCAAGTAATCCTCCCACCTCAGCCTCCTGAGTAGCGGGACTACAGGCACATGCCACCATGCCAAGCCTGTTTATAAAATTTGTTTATTTATTTATTGAGATGGAGTCTCGCTCTGTCTCCCACAGCAATGGCATGATCTTGGCTCACTGCAACCTCCGCCTCCTGGGTTCAAGCAGTTCTCCTGCCTCAGCTTCCCCAGTAACTGGGATTACAAGCATGCACCACCTCTCCTGGCTAATTTTTGTAATTTTAGTAGAGACAGGGTTTCGCCTTATTGCCCGGGCTGGTCTCAAACTGCTGAGCTCAAAGTGATCCACCTGCCTTGGCCTCCCAAAGTGTTAGAATTACAGGCATGAGCCACTGCGCCTGGCCTAATTTTATATTTTTAGAGACAGGGTCATGCTCTGTTGCCAGGCTGCAGAGCAGTGATGCAATCATAGCTTACTACAACCTTGAACTCCTGGGCTCAAGCAATCCTCCTGACTCAGACTCCCTAGTAGCCGGGACTACAGGCATGCACCACCATGCCTGGCTAATTTTTTTTTTTTTTTTTTTTTATAGAAACACAGTCTCACTATGTTGGCCAGGCTGGTCTGGAACTCCTGGCTTCTAGTGATTCCCCTACCTTGTTCTCCAAAAGTGCTGGGATTACAGGGACTAGGCCTACAATTTAGTAATTGCTCACCATGTGCCAGGTAGGCAGGACTTATGAGGTAGGTACTATACTTATCCCCATTTTATGGATGAGGAAACTGAGGCACAGGGAAGCGAAGTGACTTGTCCAAGTTGATGCAGCTAGTCAAGGTCAGAGCCCCAACCCACTCCTGAACACATCTAGAGATGGAGCTCTTTATGATCTGTGATGCCTTGCAATCTCCAAAGGTCTCTGAACAGTACCCACTTTTTTTTTTTTTTTTTGAGACAGAGTTTGGCTCTGTCGCCCAGGCTGGAGTGCAGTGGCGGGATCTTGGCTCACTGCAAGCTCCACCTCTCCCGGGTTCACGCCATTCTCCTGCCTCAGCCTCCCGAGTAGCTGGGACTACAGGTGCTCGCCACCGCACCTGGCCAATTTTTTGTATTTTTAGTAGAGATGGGGTTTCACCGTGTTAGCCAGGATGGTCTCGATCTCCTGACCTCGTGATCCACCTGCCTCAGCCTCCCAAAGTGCTGGGATTACAGATGTGAGTCACTGCGCCCGGCCAAACAGTATCCACATTTTATTCTAAGATTTCTTTCTTGCACTACTAAAGTTGCAAATCAGGACAGAAGAGCCTCAATGGCCCTCACTTTCTGATTTTGGGTTCAGCAGCTAAAGACACTGCATGGGCCGGGCGCGGTGGCTCAAGCCTGTAATCCCAGCACTTTGGGAGGCCGAGACGGGCGGATCACGAGGTCAGGAGATCGAGACCATCCTGGCTAACCCAGTGAAACCCCGTCTCTACTAAAAAATACAAAAAAACTAGCCAGGCGAGGTGGCGGGACCCTGTAGTCTTAGCTACTCGGGAGGCTGAGGCAGGAGAATGGCATAAACCCGGGAGGCGGAGCTTGCAGTGAGCTGAGATCTGGCCACTGCACTCCAGCCTGGGCAACAGAGCGAGACTCCGTCTCAAAAAAAAAAAAAAAAAAAAAAAAAAAGACACTGCATGGATTGACTTGCACCTGTGGAAAGGCTCCAGCAACATCTTATTAGTGTCTTTGCCCTATAGCAAGGAGAAGCATCCAAATTCAGTATACACATCAAATCATTTTAAATGACCTATCAGGAGTGAAGGAGAGGAGAGGTGTGGAATAAAGGGACTTTCAACATTATAATTAATAAAAATTATACGTGGTCAGGCCCAGTGGCTCACGTCTGTTATCCTAGCACTTTGGGAGGGCAAGGCGGGCAGAGCACCTGAGCTCAGGAGTTCGAGACCATCCTGGGCAACATGGTGAAACCCTGTCTCCACTAAAATATAAAAAATTAGCCAGGCATGATGGGGCATGCCTGTAGTCACAGCTACGTGGGAGGCTGAGGCACGAGAATCCCTTGAACCCGGGAGGCAGAGGTTGCAGTAAGACAAGATCACGCCACTGCACTCCATCCTGGGTAACAGAGTGAGGCGTCTCAAAAATAATAGTAATAAATAAATAGGCCAGGCACAGTGGCTCACGCCTGTAATCCTAACACTTTGGGAGGCTGAGGCAGGTGGATCACTTGAGGACAGAAGTTCAAAACCAGCCTGGCCAACATAGTGAAACCCCTAAAACAGTTAGGGTGTGGTAGCTCACGCCTGTAATCCCAGCACTTTGGGAGGCCAATGCGGGTGGATCACCTGAGGTCAGGAGTTCGAGACCAGCCTGGTAACATGGTTAAAACCTGTCTCTACTAAAAATACAAAAACTAGCTGGGCATCATGGCAGGTACCTGTTATCTCAGCTACTCAGGAGGTTGAGGCAGGAGAATTGCTTGAACCCAGGAGGCAGAGGTTGCAGTGAGCTGAGACAGTGCCACTGCACTCTAGCCTGGGCGGTACAGCAAGACTCCATCTCAAAAAAAAAAAAAAAATCCATCTCAAAAAATAAATAAAATGAAAAGTATATTGAAATCAGAGGGAAATATATATATATAGAGAGAGAGAGAGAAAGAGAGAGAGAGAGAGAGAGAGAGAGAGTCTTGTTGTGTTGCCCAGGCTAGAACGCAGTTGTATAATCATAGCTCACTGTAGCCTTGAACTCCTGAAAATATTTTCTCAGTGAAAAAAAATATTCCAGTGATTAGTCTTTCCAAGAATGGTCTGCCTTTTATTTGAGCTGGAAGAGCACTAAATTAGGAGTCAAAAGGCCGGAATTCTGTCCTGGTTCTGCTACTGAATGGTCTTCTGACCCTGGCAGGTGACTTGTGTCGCGGCCTCTGTTTTCTCATGGGTAACTTAACATGAGGAGCTTGGGAGATGCTAGGTAACGCCCATTCTCACTTGAGCCATGTGTGTTGCCAGAGCAGAGACTCCCGAATCACCTGCCTTCCAATCCGTTGGCTTTATTCTGACCCTGCTCCATATACCGTGTACCAGGGATGGCTTTAATGGAGGAAAAATTCTCCATCTGTGTGGGGGATGTGGAAAGGGAGTGTGGGCATCTCAGCTGTTGGCCTGGGGGTGCTGTGGGGTGTTGACAGGCCTCCCCGACAGTACAAAGCATCCCCACTTCCTGCACAGTTCAATTTCAAGCAAGGAGCGTGTCCCCAGGATGCCTAAAACACTAGGTAGACACTGCTGAGCGGTCCCCTGAGTTGAAGTGGGCCTGCCTGAGTCAGGAGCTGGAAAAGAAGTGGAGCAGGCTCCAAGTCACAGGGTAGGCTGACTCAGAACTAATCTTAGCAGCTGTTTCTCAGGCTTTGGACAGTGTGGCCTTTCTCTTCACAGATCACCACGATTTCCTGCTGTCCTCCCGCCCCTTGGACAATTTTAGGCTGATGCTTTGCCAAGAAGTTATTCAGATTGGGCAGGCAACTGGGTTAATGTCAGTGGCAAACCAGGAAGCATGGGGCTGCTGGTGACATCGTGGCCAAGTGCCACAAAGCCAGAAAACCACCTGCATTAGAATCCTGGCTTTTGGCCAGGCGTGGTGGCTCACACCTGTAATCCCAGCACTTTGGGGGGCTGAGGCAGGTGGATCACTTGAGGTCAGGGGTTTTAGACCAGGCTGGCCAACATGGCAAAACTCCATCTCTACTAAAACTACAAAAAATAGCTGGGCATGTTGGCACACACCTGTAATCCCAGCTACTCGGGAGGCTGAGGCAGGAGAATCGCTTGAACCTGGGAGGAGAAGGTAGAGTTAGCAGACATCGCACCACTGCAGTTCAGGCTGGGCGACAGAGTGAGATTCTGTCTCAAAAAAAAAAAAAAAAAAAAAAAAAAAAAAAATCCTGGCTTTGCTTCACTGATGGTGTGATCTTGGCGTCCTCTCCGAGCCTTAGTTTCTTTTCTTTTTCTTTTCTTTTTTTTTTTTTTGAGACGGAATTTCGCTCTTTTTGTGCAGGCTGGAGTACAGTGGCACGATCTTGCCTCGCCGCAACCTCCACCTCCCAGGTTCAAGCAATTCTCCTACCTCAGTCTCCCAAGTAGCTGGGATTTCAGGTGTGCGCCACCACGCCTGGCTAATTTTGTAGTTTTAGTAGAGACGGGGTTTCTCTATGTTGGTCAGGCTGCTCTCGAACTCCCGACCTCAGGTGATCCGCCTGCCTCAGCCTCCCAAAGTGCTGGGATTACAAGCGTGAGCTACCGTGTCCCTCTGCCTTAGTTTCTTTATCTTTAAGACAGGGACCACAATTACTATTTTGCAGGACAGTAGAGGCATAAAACAAGCAAGTCTATTTTTTCCGTCTCTCTTGCCTCCCGCCCCTCCTCAAGGCAATCCCATCTGGCTTCCCCTGGCTCTCCCTCAGCTTGCCAGGACTTCCATAAACTTCAACTCTCCCAATAGCAGTGAACATTGCTGACCACATCCCCTTTGTTGAAACTTTCCCATCAGCTTCAATGGCAAGCACTTTGTAGGTTTTTCTCTTTCGCTGGGTGATTTTTAGTGTCCCCTGATAGGCCTATCTCCTGTCACTGAACCTGAAGCGCTAGCCCACCCTGGCCTTGGTCTTCCTCCCTGCTCTCTGTATTGAAGGAAACCAAAATATTTCACCCCAAAATATACTTCTTTGATATATTTCAAGATGGCTATTCAGGACGGCTGGAAATACAAGAATAGCTGAAAAACTGTCTTGTGTGGGGGAGATTGGCATCTGCAGAGAAAACTGAAGGGAGCTGGGCATGGTAATCCCAGCACTTTGGGAGGCTGAGGCAGGCAGATCACTTGAGATCAGGAGTTGAAGAACATCCTGGCCAATATGGTGACACCCTGTCTCTACTAAAAATGCAAAAAATTAGCCGGGCATGGTGGTGGGCGCCTGTAGTCCCAGCTGCTCGGGAGGCTGAGGCAGGAGAATGGCATGAACCCAGAAGGCAGAGCTTTCCGTAAGCTGAGACTGTGGTACTGCACTCCAGCCTGGGCGACAAAGAGAGACTCCATCTCAAAAAACAAACAAACAAACAAAAAAACATTGCATTGATGCAGCCAGGCTTTCTCTGAGCCCTCCCTTGTCCAGATCTACAAAAGATTAACTGAGAGTCTGAGTCTGACACCTTTAAGATGGAACTTTTTTTTTTTTTCTCGCTCTGTCACCGAGGCTGGAGTGCAGTGCTGGGATTACAGGCATGAGCCACTGCACCCAGTCTTTTTTATTTTTATTTATTTATTTATTTATTTATTTTTATTTATTTATTTTTTTGAGACGGAGTCTCGCTCTGTAGCCCAGGCTGGAGTGCAGTGGCCGGATCTCAGCTCACTGCAAGCTCTGCCTCCCGGGTTCATGCCATTCTCCGGCCTCAGCCTCCCGAGTAGCTGGGACTATAGGCGCCCGCCACCTCGGCCGGCTAGTTTTTTGTATTTCTTAGTAGAGACGGGGTTTCACCGTGTTAGCCAGGATGGTCTCGATCTCCTGACCTCGTGATCCGCCCATCTAGGCCTCCCAAAGTGCTGGGATTACAGGCTTGAGCCACCGCACCCGGCCTATTTATTTATTTTTGAGACGGAGTCTTGCTCTGTTGCCCAGGCTGTAGTGCAGTGGCGCGATCTCGGCTCACTGCAAGCTCTGCCTCCCAGGTTCACGCCATTCTCCTGCCTCAGCCTCCCCAGTAGCTGGGACTACAGGTGCCCACCACCACACCCGGCTAATTTTTTGTATTTTTAGTAGAGACGGGGTTTCACCGTGTTAGCCAGGATGGTCTCGATCTCCTGACCTCATGATCCGCCTGCCTCGGCCTCCCAAAGTGCTGGGATTACAGGCATGAGCCACCGTGCCCAGTCTTTTTTTTTTTTTTTTTTTTTTGAGAAAGAGTCTCACTCTGTTGCCCAGGCTGGAGGGCAATGGTGTGATCTTGGCTCACTACAGCCTCCACCTCCTGGATTCAAGTGATTCTCATGCCTCAGCCTCCCGAGTAGCTGGGATCACAGGCACGTACCAACACACCCAGCTAATTTTTGTATCTTTAATAGAGCCAGGGTTTCGCTATGTTGGCCAGGCTGGTCTCCAACTCCTGAGCTCAAGCAATCCTGCTGCCTTGGCCTCCCAAAGTGCTGGAATCACAGGTGTGAGCCACCATGCCCAGCCAAGTCTGACACCTTTAAAGGTCTGACAGAAATATTTATCATCCATTCTCTCTGAGGGCTGCTGCATGTGAGGTTTCATTTACATCCCAAGAACCCCTTTGCTGACCTCCTTTGGGATGAGTTCAAACTCAGAACTCATAAACCCAAATCATAATTGTCCCGGGTCCCACCTTTACCTACTTTAGAAATGTTGAGGCTGGGCGCTGTGGCTCATGCCTGTAATCCTAGCACTGTGGGAGGCCAAGGAGGGTGGATCACCTGAAGTCAGGAGTTCGAGACTAGCCTGGCCAGCATGGCGAAACCCCGTCTCAACTAAAAATACAAAAATTAGCTGGGCATGATGACAGGCACCTATAATCCCAGCTACTAAGGAAGCTGAAGTAGGAGAATTGCTTGAACCTGGGGGACTGAGGTTGCAGTGAGCCGAGACCACACCACTTCACTCTAGCCTAGGAGACAAAGGAAAACTCCATCTCAAAACAAAATTAAAAAAACAAATCTTGAGTCAGACCTCCCTCTTTTCCACTGTCTTTGAATTGGGTCGCTTGTGCCTCCTGGAGCACATACCCACCAACAGCCCTAACCCAGCCTCTGCGGCGCCTCTCTGACCTCATTTCCTTCCACACTCTTGTCTTGGTCTCCCAGTTCCTGCTGTCTACACTGGGCTTGTCCTCACTGTGCCCTGCTCAGAATCCAGCTCCTCCCCGACATCCTCCTCTCCATTATTCAGGCCTCTGCTTAAGCCTTGCTCTTAGAGGCCTTTGATGACCACCTTCTGTAAATCCCACTCCCATTCTTTGTCACCCCGGCTCCAGTGCAGTGGCTTGATCACAGCTCACTGCAGCCTCGACCTCCTGGGCTCAGGCAATCCTCCACCATGAGCTTCCTGAGTACCTGGGACCACAAGGGCGGGTCACCACTCCTGGCTATGTTGCCCAGGCTGGTCTTGAACTCCTGGGCTCAAGTGATCCTCCCACCTTGGCCTCCCAGAGTGCTGGGATTACAGACATGAGCCACGGTGCCCGGCCACCCTGCATTACTTTTAATACGCTTAACACTTTTACTGCCATCTGACATGCATTTGTCATTTTCTATGCTAGAAGGTGAGCTAATGTGAACACAGAAACAGTCACTGCTACATCCCTAACAACTAGCATTCAGGAAGCACTCAGTAAATATATGCTGGGTGGATGATTCCATTTCTCTGTGTTTCCATAGCTACCACCCCTTTCCCAGGCACCCTGCAGACTCCTAATTGACTTTGCCACAATTTCATTTTGCTTTCCAATCCATTTCCTAGTTGTCTTTTCAAACACAATTTTGATCCTGTTATTCCCGTTCAAAACCCTTCAAAGTACTCCTCAATGTCCTGAAAATAAAGTCCAAACTCCTGAGCCATGATCCTATGTGATCTGGCCCTCCTCCCTCTCCCTGTCTTTCCCCGCCCAGCCATGTTGGTCCCAGTAGTTCAGACCTACCAGTCTCTCACCACCTCCCCTCCCACCTCCGCATCCATTGAGCCACAGCTGAAACATGGGGCAGGAGAGTGCAGCAGTGAAGAGCCTGACGCCAGTGCGAGGTTTTGTGGGCTGGGATCTGAACACACTTGTAGCACCGTGATCTTGGGCGGGATACTTAGAGCTCTTTGTTCTTCAGTTTCCTGATCTGTAGGAAAAAAACCACTACTCCTACCTCACAGGGTTGTTACGAGGATTATATAAAGCACTAGCCCACAGTAAGGGCTGAACATTCTTCTTGGGGACATCTTCCCTGGCACCCTAGACCACATTAAATTGCCCCATTAAACAAGTTCACAGTACCCAGCTATGCCCCTTTAAACTTTCATCCAGTGATTTCTGCCTCCCTGCCCCCAGCAGGGGTGATCAGTAAAAGGTACTGCCTGTCATGTCTATAGCTGTGCCCCAGTGCCTAGCACAGTGCAGGTCACAGTCAATGCAAAACACACGTCCTTCCCTGAACAGGGCTGCCTTTAGAGCAGGCAGGCACACAGAGGGGCACGGATCTGGCTCTAGTCACCTCCTAAGGTGTTCAGTCTTAACAGCCATTCAATTTGCTTCCAAATTGAAGTGCCTGTCCCTCAAGGAGCTCCATGGGTGTGACCATCCCAGCGCTAAGCACCCAGGCAGCAGTAGCGCTGCCAACGACCACTGCCTCACTGGGTGCCTGCAGCAGTGCTTAATCAATAAGCACCCTGTGGCGCTCCTAGGGAAGGAGGCGGAACAAGCTCTACCGGATGTCAACACGAAGACCTCTGTGTTCAGAAGAGTCTGACCTAGCAGGCTTAGAACTCGATTTGGTGGTTCTTAAGCGGGAAGGGAAGTCCTTGATCTCTCATAGTAGACTCTAATCCCTACTAGGCAACCCCAAGAAAGAAGATGCAGACACGCAGCAGTGAGAAAGCACAGGTCTTTATGGAACCGTGTCAGGAAAAGGTAAAGCTGTCAGGTGCCCATCTCCACCTCCACCACCTCTGCCCAGGCGCCAAGGCCCACGTCCTTATGGATTAGCACCAGGCTGGGGGCGGCACCCGGCTCCTCTGGCACCATGAAGCACTTCTCCTGGCTCTCTGAAATGGTGACCTCAACAACATCCCTGGCAGGGGAGACTTCCTCCTCTCTGTGTGTGTCCAGCAGCTGTGGCTCAGCCTGCAGGAGCACCATGGTGGGCTCAGAAGCAGCAGAAGGCACAGAGGGTAGGCTGCAGGGCGCCTCGGGCCGGTGACTGAGCTGGTGCCGCCTGAGGCTCTGCGGGAGGGTATAGCCCATGCCACAGGTGGGGCAGCGGTAGGGCTTGTCCTCCAAGTGAGATTTGAGGTGGCGCCGCAGCTTGGTGGCCAGCGTGTAAGCACGGCCACACTGGGGACAGGGAAAGGGCCTCTCTCCAGAGTGCAGGCGCTCGTGAGCTCGGAGCGTGTGTGGGTCTCGGAGGGCCTTGCCACACACGGGGCACAAGTGGGCCTCCCCGGTGTGGGAGATGAGATGGCGCCGCAGTTCAGGCAGCTGGGGGAAGGCATCGGCACAGTGCGGGCAGCGATAAGGACGCTCTCCGGTGTGGAGCCGCAAATGCCCACGCAGGTTGCCCCGCTGACGGAACGCCCGGCCACAGTGCGGGCACAGGAAGGGCTTTTCTCCTGTGTGGAGCCTCATATGGTTCCGCAGGGAGCCCTGGTTGGCCAGGGGTCGCCCACACACAGGGCATGGGCAAGGGGCAGGGGCGGTTGGCACCTGGTGGGTCTTGCGATGCAGCCGCAGGGAGGGCCGGCGCGCAAAGGCCTTGCCACACTGGTCACAAGTAAAGGGCCGGGCACCTGAATGTACCACCTGGTGCTCTTTAAGGTCTCGCTGGGTGCCATAGGCCTTGTCGCATTGCGGGCAGGGGAAGGGCCGCACCCCACGGTGGCCCAGCACATGGGCTTTGAAGCTCTCCTCTGAGCTATAGCTCTTGCCACACTCAGTGCAAAGAAAGGGCTTGTGGCCTGTGTGCACGAATGCGTGCTTCTTTAGGTGGCACAGCTGCAGGAATGCCTTGCCACACTCTCCACACCGGTACCGTCGCCCCTGCTTTGGGGAGCTTCCTGCTGGGCCAGGAGGGCTCCGTGAGAGAGTAGGGAAGCCAGGCTGCTGGGCTCCAGGCTCTGGGGCCTTTGCTCTGGGTGGGCACTGATCATTGGGGCTGTGTAACTTCTTGACCAGGTAGCCACGCAGCTGGGTGCCCCTGGCAGATGAGAAACTGGCTCCACTGCCATCTGGGTCCTGCTGGGTAGCCGAGTTGCTCTGAAGTTCAGGTGGCATCTGTGCCTGGGGCGGGTATTCCTCATCCACGTTGCCATCCTGAAGCAATGGGCCAAGTGGCTGGCTATCCTTGGAAAGTTGGTCCTGGGTTGGGAACTTAAGTCCAGGGCTCACCATACTCTCTGCTTGGATGCCAGGGGGTGAGTGGGAACCAGGATCTGAAGGCAAGGATGGGGTGCTGGGGTTAGGGAGCTTCAATCCCGGTGGTGTTACCAGGGAATTACAGGAACAGATGTTTCTCCCACCCAGTCCCTAAGCTTTAGAGGGAGCAATGATGCCAATCTCTTCCCTGGAGCATGGGGTGCACACTCCATACATCTTCCTGTCCAGCCTTAGGCGCCTTTTGGAGATGCACTCCTGAGAGCCATGGGGTCCCGGCTATCTGGATAATCGCTAGAATAAGGCCATCCCAGATGAAGGATCCCCTTGTTCGCCCCCTGGAGACACATATTTAGAATGTGATTCAAGACCCCCTTCCAGCCAGCCATGGTGGCTCACACCTGTAATCCTAGCACTTTGGGAGGCCGAGACAGGCAGACCACTTGAGGCCATGAGTTCGAGACCAGCCTGGCCAACATGGTGAAACCCCATCTCTACTACAAATACAAAAAAAAATGAGCTGAGGCTGAGGCAGGAGAATCGCTTAAACCTGGGAGGTGGAGGTTGCAGCGAGCTGAGACCATGCCATTGCACTCCAGCCTGGGTGACAGAGTGAGACTCCATCTAAAAAAAAAAACACACACACAAAAAAACCCCTTCCCACCTTAGCTCATCTGTGACATAAAAGAACCCCCACACCAGAGAGAAGAAACATAGGAGGCTGGAAACCCTGTACATACAAAGCTTACTCTCTTCCTTACTATTCCAGGAAGCTCTTAAGAAGGTAAAAGTTGCAAATATCTATATTGTTATTCCAAAGAACAGACCTGTTGCTCTTCAACAGAAAGCACTGAATGACAATTTATAGTCCGAGACTGTCCCTTGCCTGAAAATTCTAACCTTGCTGTATCTACCAACCCTAAGCTACTCAGTCACAATTCTTACCCAATAGTAATCAAGCCCCACCCTCCTATCCCATGTTGAAACATCCACCTTCAAACAGATTTTGAAAAGCTGCTAAGACTCTATAGTGTCCTTCCTTACCGCAATGAGCCATAAACTCTGCTTTGTCTTATCAACAGGTTGTTTTGGTGGGGAAATTGCTGGGGAACCAGCATTTATTTGACACATACCTGTGCAAGGTTCTGCTGCATCCTCCCCGTGGGAGGCCACTTCCTGCTGAACAGCAGACCCCACTTCTGTCACCACTTCTACAGCTGCCTCTTTGTCCAGCCTGGGATGGGTGAGACTCGGGCCCTCAGAGGAAGGCCAGGGCCACAGCAGCAGTTCAAAGCCTGGCAGCACCAGCTGGTACACTTGCAGATGGAGCCTCTCGCTGATCCGCACTGGGGCCACATTTCCCTCACTCTCCAGTCTGCCCCGCTGCACCAAGCTGCAACGCAAAGTAACAGCCAGCTATGAGATGCTCACTATTCAAGTGGTCTTCCCTGAAAGCCCCACTCCCCAGGCAGTCTGGGTCCTAAAGGACGCCACGCCTTTGGAACATTCACTGCAAAAGAGCACTGAATAGGGAATGGCAGTCAGTGTCCGGTTCCATCCCAAGCCACAACAGAAAGCCTCAAAGGAACGAATATTCATGACACACTCTCCTCTGACTTACCCAGTCCAGCCAGAACTCTGCTCACAGGCACACATGTCTCCCCATGGACCTAATGACAGGTTCTGAAATAAACCAACAAAAGTCCTTCTCAAATGTGTTCGAGGGGGTCGGGTAGGAAAAAAAAAAAAAAAAAAAACCAACTAGATGAAACTTTCCTGGGACAAATTTAAGATGAAACTCCTGGAAGGTTACAAGCCTCTGGTTCTCCTCTAACAAGAGAGTGCTGTCTGATTCTTCATTCAGTAAGGACCAAAAAGTCTGTCTCCTCACTTCCCTCCCAAGAGTATGGAGAATTACTAAATTGAACACATTACTGTCTTCCAGTGAGTACTAAGCATAAAAAGTAATAAGGAACACCAGCTTTTTAAAATGGTATTTATTGGGCCAGACGCGGTGGCTAACACCTGTAATCTCAGCACTTCGGGAGGCCCAGGCAGGCAGATTACTTGAGGCCAGGAGTTTGAGACCAGAATGACCAACATGGTGAAACCCTGTCTGTACTAAAAATACAAAAATTAGCTGGGTGTGGTGGTGCACACCTGTAATCCCAGCTAGTCAGGAGGCTGCGGCATGAGAATCACTTGAACTGGGAGGTGGAGGTTGCAGTAAGGTGAGATCGTGCCACTGCACTCCAGCCTGGGTGACAAAGCAAGACTGTCTTAGAAAAAAGAAAAATAAAATAAACAAAATAAAATGGTACTTATCGTGCAGTAAAACCTTTTATCTTCACTATTTCATCAGCGCCTCCATATAATCCCAAGAGCGCTATTGCTTTGTTTCATAGATGAATTAAATGCGGCACGTAATTTAACCAACTAGGTGACAAGGTTGGAATTTGATCCCATGCTTTCTTAATTCCAAAAACCTTAATTCTTGACCTTCCTCACTGCTGACACTATAAGATTCCAATTTAAACAACTTTTCGAACCTCCATTCTTTAACTACTGCTGCTAAGAGGAGGAGGCAGTCCTGAAGAGAAGGGATAAGACCACCTCCTACCTCTTGAAATACTCTCTTTCTTCAAATTGAAAAGCTGTCTAGAAATGTCCAAACCTCCCCTACATTTTCAAGGGCGGAGAGAAGCCGCTCTATCCTTCAATACCTCCTCCTGCCGTGGCTTTACTCCCTCGCCCTTCTCCTTGGAGACAGACTCCTCTTCCAGCGGCCCCCACAGCAGGCCGGGCTGTAGGGGCTCCCCGACACACCAGACCCCCAAGCGCTGTTCCTTGGCGAGTGAGGGGCCAAGAGCCAAGCCCCGGGGGAGGCTCTTTAAAGCGAGGATGGCTCGGGTCGGCCCGGGTGGGACGTCTTTGAGGCCCTGCGTACAGCCTTCTCCAGAGGGGTTCCATCCTAAGTCCAGGCCCAGGCGCGGCTCGGGGGCTGCAGGGAGAAGAGAAGACGGTGAGGGAGCCGCCCAAGAAGGTGTGAGGTGGGGAAAGGTGTGGGAGGAAACCGCAGGTCCAGCTGGGCCTGCGGAGCCCGAGGAACAGGTGAGGGCTCTAAGGGGGGCCCTGAAAGGTTTGAGGAGGCTCAAGGGTTCTTCAGAAGCCCCCAGCGACTCTGAGGACACTGGAGGATCCTGGGATCGGGAGGAGAGGAGACTGAGCAGAAAGCTGACCAAAGAGCGTCAGATCCATCTGGGCCAAGGTTGAGGGTCGCGGACATCGCAGATCGCTTACCCAGTTGCAGCGCGTTCTTCCCCTCCAAGAGCTGCTCCTCCGCCTCCTCCATTCCGGGTCAGAAAGCCTCCCTACGCCGGAAGTGAGCGTCCTCTTCTCAGCTCCTCCAGGAAACAGTAACGGACTTTCAAATATTTTTCTCAGGAAAGAAGCCTCAGAGTTGGACCTCATTGGTGCACAAGACTGGGAGTTTGGGAGTACTGGGGAGGCAGAACTCTGTCCGAGAGCAATGAGAACCTAGGATTCCGGAGGTGCACCAGGCATTCGAGTAGCTGGGAAAGCGGAACTGTTGTTCCAGCCACCTCTTTTTGGGAGTGACGAGTCGGAGAGTTATGCTGTTACCTCCCCGGGCAGGCACTTAGGCGGCGAGCGCAGGAAGTGGGCGGGGCTTCTGGAAAGGCCATGTTTGGGGCCGGAAGTGGGTTGGAGGTGTGGCGGAAGTGGTTGGGGATAGAGGCGAGCGGGAGGGGGCGGTTCCCGTTCCACCTCGGAGCCGGATGTTTGCCGAGCTTTGACAGGCGTGGCAGAGGGAGCAGTGCCCGAGCGCGGTGAGCTGCTGGGCGCGGGGTCTCCCCGGGTGGGGATGGGGAAAGGAAAGGAGCTGGCCAGGTAGTCCGAAGGGATGGGGTCCGGATGGGGAGGACCCGAGCAGATCCGAGGAGGGGAACGGGGGTGGAATTGGACTCAGAGGCCTGGACTTCCTGCAGGGTTTCTGCCCCATTTTGGCGCCTGCAATAAGAGGACTTAACCATTTTCACTGCCTTCTTCCTGTCTTCCCCAGGGCAGAGTCCAGGCCGGATCGCTGTCATCCAGCAAGCTGGCGGGAGGGGGAAATCTCCCATATCTGATCAGGCAAAGCACTAATAACAAGAAATTTGGGGGAAATGTTCCTCCTTACTGCTTATTAGGCCACGCTTTCAGTTCAACTTATTTATTTTTTTAAGACGGAGTTTCACCCTTCTTGCCCAGGCTGGAGTCTCCGCTCCCTGCAACCTCCGCCTCCCTGATTCAAGCGATTCTCCTGCCTCAGTCTCCTGAGTAGCTGGGATTACAGGCGTCCGCCATCACTCCCGGCTACTTTTTGTATTTTTAGTAGAGACGGGGTTTCACCATGTTGGCCAGGCTGGTCTTGAACTCCTGACCTCGTGATCCTCCCGCCTCGGCCTCCCAAAGTGCTGGGATTATAGGCGTGAGCCACTGCGCCCGGCCTCAGTTCAACTTCTTAATTTGTGAAATGGGATAACTGCAATATGTAACCTGGGCTTTGTAAACCGTGAAGCTCTATGCAAACGTAATTGTAGTTGAGAGTTATAATTGCTGCTGTATTGTGGTGGGATTTGCAACTGGGAGGCCGACCCCAACATTGAAAATATTATTTCTTTTTTTTTTTAGACGGAGTCTCACTCTGTCGCCCAGGCTGGAGTGCAGTGGCGTGATCTCGGCTAACTGCAACCTCCACCTTCCAGGTTCAAGCGATTTTTCTGCCTTAGCCTCCCAAGTAGCTGGGACTACAGGCGCACGCCACCATGCCCGGCTGATTTTTGTATTTTTAGTAGAGATGGGGTTTCACCATCTTGGCCAGGCTGGTCTCCAAATCCTGACCTCGGGATCCGCCCGCCTCGGCCTCCCAAAGTGCTGAGATTACAGGTGTGAGCCACTGTGCCCTGCGAGAATATGGTTTCAAGTTGCTATCTATGTTCTGTGTAAAAGAGAATATTAGGGGAGAGGCTTTAGTTTGCTCTTTTGTGGCACCTCTCTGAACCTTGAGAATTGCATGAATGACAGCCACTTAGATAACTGTTGAGGTGATGACCCTCACCAAGAGACCGCTACAGACAGACATGGATTAAAGTCCTGCCTCTGCTCGTAGTATGACCCTCAGCAACTGGCTTATTTTTTTCTGGTCCTTACTTTCTCTTTTTTTTTTTTTTGACATGGAGTCTTGCCCTGTAGCCCAGGCTGGAGTGCAGTGGCGCGGTATCGGCTCACTGCAACCTCCGTCTCCCGGGTCCTGGTTCAAGCAATTCTCCTGCCTCAGCCTTCTGAGTAACTGAGATTACAGGCACATGCCACCATGCCCAGCTAATTTTTGTATTTTTGTAGAGAAGGGGTTTCACCATGTTGGCCAGGCTAATCTTGAACTCCTGACCTCGTGATCCACCTCAAAGTGCTGGGATTACAGCCGTGAACCACCACGCCCGGCTGGTCCTCTCTTTCCTCACTGTAAAATGGGCTTAGTAGAACATGCCTCATCAGTGCTATTGTGAAGCTGAGTTTATGTCCCCAGTTCATGGTCCTATATAGGCCCTCAACAAGTATGGGTTCCCTTCTTTACTTAGGAGATGAATTAATTGGTTCAGTCATTCAACAAATGATAGCGTCTACTATACGTCAGGTGTTATTCTGAATAGGCCAGAAGTTCTTAAACAGTGATTCTCAGAAGGTGTATGAACCTCTTAAAATTGCATACATCTACTAACTTTTCTTAGGGAAAAAGTTCACAAATGTTACCAATTTCAGAAAAGTCTACAGCTTCCCAAAATTGATTGCCTAAGGTGATCCTTAAGTTTTTGTAAAGGTTTACCTGCTGAGAATGGAAAAATTAATCTCAGAGTTGGGTGTATTTTGCAGAGTAGAGCAGGCTTGTGGGTGGCTGGTGTCTTAAACAGGCAGGATACTTCGTTTCTACTACCTGATGTTAGAATTTCCCTGTCCTAGCTTCCTCACCCTCCCACTGAATGGGAGTTTAACTTCCGGGCTCAGAGAAGGTAACAGCTGTGGGTTGGGGGTGGTGGGAGGGGCCAGTCTGACTGGGAGATGGGAACTCCTGGGCTTAGTTATGCTGGGAAAGGAGGTTATGTGGGGGGATTGAGGGAGGTCACGTCTGGAAGAACTGACAGTATAGAAGAGCAGTCATTGGAAAAGGGGTGAAGTTCAAGTTCAGCTCCCTTTTAGCTGGTGCCCTCCCTCCCTCACACCTACCCCAGCTCCCAGCTGCTCCTTTTTGTTTTTTAGATGGAGTTTTGCTCTTTCACCCAGACTGGAATGAAGTAGCATGATCTCAGCTCACTGCAACCTCCGCCCCCCAGGTTCAAGTGATTCTCCTGCCTCAGCCTCCTGAGTAGCTGGGATTACAGGCACCCACCACCATGCCCCGCTAATTTTTTTTTTTTTTTTTTTTTTTTTTGCATTTTTAGTAGAGATGGGGTTTCACTATGTTGGCAAGGCTGGTCTCAAACTCCTGACCTCAGGTGATCCACCCACCTTGGGCTCCCAAAGTGCTAGGATTACAGGCGTGAGCCACTGTGCCTGGCCCCGGCTGCTCCTTCTAATCCTGTTGTTCACTGCAGCACAAAGTATTTCTGAACACTGGAGAATTATATTTTTGGGAGGTGCCATTGCCTCTGCAGAGGAGGAAATTTAGGCCCAAGTAGGAAAAGGACTTGCTCAGCATCTTCGCAGCTCACTGGCTTAGGCAGGATGATAATTCAGCTCTCCATACTACCTCATCATTTCACGGCGTCAGCACCTACTGTGTGCAGAAAGACGTCTGGAGGATAGCTGTAGGTGGGACTGAAGGAGCCCCTGGTCCCTGGCCAGTGACAGGTTGAACAGAAAGGGTGGAGAGAAGGCTCTGGCCTGGAGGGGGTTGCTTTGAGCTGGATTCTGTCTTTATTACCCAGCTGGAGGTCACTATGGGGAGCAGCTCCCACAGCCTCCTGGTTGGACGGCAGGAAGAGCATGTAGATATTGAAGGGTTGAAGTGTTGAAGGCTGAAGGGGAGTGAGGGAGCTGGGCTTTGGTGTCACTCAGAGAAAGGCATTCCTGACTGTGAGGGATCATCCTCTGTGTCTTGGGAAGGGATTATATTTTGGTGGTAACCAGGGGTAGTGGATGAGGGCAGGGGACAGGGAGAGGGAGAGGAAGAAGAGGGTTTTTTTGGGGCCGTTTTGGCTGGTTGGGTTTGGCTTGGGAGCTTGAAACAGCGTTACTACTCAATCAGTTTGGTTGCCCTGGTGATAGGGTGGCTGTTGCCAGGCACAGGGAGAGGGCTCACCATCCAGGGCCCTTGGCTGTGATGTGATGTGTGCGGGAGGTTGTCAAGTGGCCTCAGAGCCCAGAGTCTGTGGCTCTGGGATGGCAGCTCTCCCCCTCTTCTTCCTGCCCACTCCCAGGGCTTGTCTGTTCTGCTTATCTGCCCTGCTGATTCTCTGACCATATATGTCAGTTTTGGGGCTCCAGGAATGCAGCTGGACATGGAACAGCCTCTTCCTTGGGGTCAGACTGAATAGATTGAACTGAAAACTCCCCTCCCTCATGTGGAGAGCTTGTGGCAGGAGAGGGAGTTGCTTCCCATCGGGGCTGAGGGCAGAGGTGCCTACCCCCAGGCTGCATGCGGCTGCAGCCTTCTGGCCAGATTCCAGACCTGGAGAAACCCAGCTTGGTGGTCGGCTCTGCCCCGTGCCTGCTGGAGCTGCTGTTCAGCTGCTGGTCACCTCCTCATCTCAGCACTCCGGACATCGCGAGCATCCCCCTTTCCCATCTGTGCCCTCCAATCATTAGGGCAGTCGACTTTCCCACCTTGAAACTGGTGTCAGGAGCACCCCGCAGAGTAAGAGTGGGCTTGGACGCCCCTAGGAGCCTGCAGACTGTTTGCGATGACTGGCAGGCACTTCCACATCCCCTGCTGCTAGTTCCTGTCCTGGAACAAACCCAGCTGTGCCCCGCAGCCATAGCCCCCCCGCTTTTTTTTTTTTTTTTTTGAGATGGAGTCTTGCTGTGTCGCCCAGGCTGGAGTGCAATGGTGCGATCTCTGGTCACTGCAACCTCTGCCTCCCGGGTTCAAGTGATTCTCCTGCCTCGACTTCCTGAGTAGTTGGGATTACAGGTGCCTGCCACCACGCTCGGCTAGTTTTTGTATTTTTAGTAGAGACGGGGTTTCACCACGCTGGCCAGGCTAGTCTTGAACTCCTGACCTCAGGCAAGACTACCTCAGGTAGTCTTGATCCTCCCGCCTCGGTCTCCCAAAGTGCTGGGATTACAGGCGTGAGCCACCGTGCCCGGCCAGTCATAGCCTTTTTTTTCTGGGACCCTGTAGTCTTTGGCTCCCTCCTCCCCTCTGGGCCAGGAATGAGGGATGGAGTGGCCAGGACCATAGGTGACCTTTTTCAGGTGTGGGATGGGTTTAGACACCCTATGTTCCTTAGTTTTTTTTTTTCTTTTTTCTTTTTCTTCCTCTTTTTTTTTTTTTTTTTTTTTTTTTTTTGAGATGGAGTTTCACTCTTGTTGCCCAGGCTGGAGTGCATTTGGCACAATCTTAGCTTACTGCAACCTCTGCCTCCTGGGTTCAAGTGATTCTCCTGCCTCAGCCTCCCGAGTAGCTGGGACTGCAGGCGCCTGCCACCACGCCCGGCTATTTTTTTGTATTTTTAGTAGAGATGGGGTTTCACCGTGTTAGCCAGGATGGTCTCGATCTCCTGACCTCAGGTGATCCTCCTGCCTTAGCCTCCTAAAGTGCTGGGATTACAGGCGTGAGCCACGGTGCCCAGTATGTTCCTTAGATTCTTACAACATTTCTACCCCTGTAACTGCTGGAGCCTGGGAGGCTTCTGTGTCCAGGTCTTCTGAGGAGAGAGGCATGGACCTCTGCCCTCTGCAGCTGGGACTGCATCACCGAGCCAGCTGGGTGGCAGGCAGCACAGGACCTGGCACAGCTCTTCCTTCCCCAGCTGCAGGACCTGGAGGGAGGCGCCGAGCTGTGCCATCCTCTGCCCCAGCTGCCTTTTCTGGCAACATGCATGAGCCACAGAGCCAGGAGAACCCAGAGCTACATGGAGCTCTTGGCGGGGATGAGGAGTGTTGAGGAATAGGGACGGGGAGCCTGGGAGAGGGAAGGGTGGGGGCAGGAGGGCATGTGGTGGAGGTCGCAGAAGGTGAAAATAGCAGGTCACTGACCTGCCATCTGTCCTCCTCTCTCCCAGGTTTCTCTTAAGGTTCTGCAGGGCAAGACTGTCGGGGACAGGCTTGGCCATGGATCCGCTGTCAGAGCTGCAGGATGATCTGACCTTGGATGACACCAGCGAGGCTCTGAACCAGCTGAAGCTGGCCTCCATCGATGAGAAGAACTGGCCCTCGGATGAAATGCCTGACTTCCCCAAGTCAGGTGGGCTGTATCTGATCTCAGGCAGCTACAGGCGCTTTAGAGGGGGATGTACCACTACTGCTGAAGGGAGACGCCAGGAGGGCAGGAGGGCGCAGACCAGTCCCAGGTTTGGGCTGGGAGCACAGGCCTTACTGGGGGAAGGGCCAGACAGCATGCCTCTGGGGCAGAGCATGGTGCCAGCCTCCTGGCTTGTCCCCTGACCCTGCTGTGTTCCTCAGATGACTCCAAAAGCAGCTCCCCGGAACCTGTCACACACCTGAAGTGGGATGACCCGTACTATGACATCGCCCGGCACCAGATCGTGGAGGTGGCAGGTGAGCGCACCCAGCACTGTCTTCCTAACCCTCAGAGGTCCTGGCCTCAGGAAGTCAGCCCCTCCCACCACAGGGGACGGGCCTCCCTGCAGTCTGAGCCCTGGCCCTGGACATGCATCGTTCTTTAAAAGCGCAGACTCCTCATTGCCATTTAATGTGCTCACCTGCAGCCACCTCCTGACCTATGGCCCCGTTGTCTCCACTTGCAGGGGGCATGTGGGGAGCCATGTGGCCTAGTGGCTTTGAAGTCAGAAAGCCCTGGGTTCGATCTCCAGCTCTGCTGTCTGAACTCTCATTTCTTCCTTGTGGGTTACAATAATGAATGCATGTCAGGGCCTAGCCTGGAGCCAGAACATAGTTGGCCTTGAATAAGTGGCCTTCCCTTCCCCTCATTCTATTCCCCTCCTACCCCTCCACCCTAATGTTGGCTTTTCCACCCCATCAGTTACTGGGGAGGATGGAGAGTGCCAGTCCTTCCTGGGAAGTCTGGAATGGGCAGAGCCTCTCTCCAGAAGTGGGGAGGCCACATTCTCCCTGGAGAGTCAGGTTCCTGGCAGATGTGCTGCCCTGCTGAGAATGGGTGTGGAGCCCTGCTTAGGTCTCTGTCTCAGGGAGCTCCCTCCCTCCTGTTCATAAGGGGGGACCCAGAAGAAACCAGGAGCAGGGGAGTCAGGCTGATGAGGTGGTTGCTGCCCTTAGGGCCCCACTTTAGAAGGAGCAGCTGGAATCTAGGATCCTTTCTCTTTTCCCTAACATTTGTCCGTCCTCGCTGGTGAGGCCAGGCATTCATAAGCAGGGGGCGGCATGGCCCTGCTCTGAGGCATTGGCGTGGGCAAGGAGAACCTGGCGGACAGTGGCCCTGGAAGAAACCTGTCCGGCCATGGGGGTGCTGGGCTTGGAGAGGGAGGGGGCAGTTGAGAGGATTGCCCCGAAGGTCAAAGGTGTTTCCATGGCGTTTGTATTCCTGGTGCCTGCCCTGGTCTGGGTTGAGGGCCTTGGCTCTGGCCTCACTCGCCCCCTGCAGAAGGCAGGCTGAGGGTTTTTTCCCCGGTCTGGTCCTGAATTGGGCACAGGAGAGTCACCCTGAGGGTTCTGAACTTGACTGGAATCTGGGGGGTACCTGATGTGAAGGAGTTTCTGTCCTGACATCATCCTGGCCTGTGTGGTCAAGGCAGAGCTGGGGGAACCTGCCTCTCCCCGCCTCCATGGGTGACACCTCCTTCCCCACATCCCCTGCACAGAGCTGCAATTCGTTTCTATTTCCCCAGACTGCGATGAGCCTGAGGGGGCCCAGCCAGGTAGGTGTCCGTCCTGGCTGTCTGTGCTTGGCCTCTCTGGGCTGCGACCTCTGGGGTTGTGGATCAGGAAGGGCTCTTGGTGGAGGCCAGATGGGGCTAGCTTAATTGCAGCCCCGCCCTGGGGAGCTGGGAGCTGGTGCTGCCTGGGAGTCGGAAATAGCAGAAGATTTACAGGAGATAGGATGGGGGTGGGGTAGGCTGGGTGGGGACACACCCAGACCCCAAAGGGAAAGGAGGGTCTGGTCTTGGGCAATGGCCTCTGAGTGGTGGCTCAGGGACCTTCTGGGTGATGGTGTCCCCATGGATGTGCCTCCCTGATTGCTGAGAGGAGGCTGGATTGGCATCATCAGGCACTCATTTGATGAGACCGTGGAGATGTCCGGGAGAAGCCCTTGTAGGAAGGGAGGGTGGGTTGTAGCCTCAGCTCCCCTGCAGCCCCTGATCTCCCTGCTGGGAATGGTTGTCATGCCCCAGGGTCAGATTTGACTCAGTCCCAGTGGGTTCTTTCCAGTGGTGTGCTGGTAAATGGCTCTCTGGAGAGGGGAAAAAAGGCCATGATTTGTAGCGTTTGCAGCTTCTGCCTCGCAGATCTCTAGCTACCAATGTGACGTCAACTGGCTTGCAAAATTCCTGACAATTGAACAGCTTAACAAATGTGTGAGCTGGCTGTAGCATGTGACTGGCTCCGTTAGCCCAGCCCTACCTCCCAGGTTCCAGGCCTGCTGGTCTGGTTGTGGGTGAGGCTGGTTTGAGGGGGCCCAGAATGCCTGGGGAGACCTGTTGCTGATTAACTCCAGGGCCACCCTGGGAGAGTTCCTGATTGGTATCTGGGGAACGCAGAGGCCTCCTTCTCAGGCGGCTTGTCTCTCCCTGGTGCTTTGCACAAATGCTGCCCCTCCCTCATTGAGTCTTCTCCCCAGTGCCCTGGAGACACTAGAGCTGCCAGCTCCTTTGTCTTTAAAGCCCCTGGGCAGGGCCGGGCCTTTGCTCAAGCCTGTAGTCCCAGCACTTTGGGAAGCCAAGGCGGGTGGATCACGAGGTCAGGTGTTCGAGACCAGCCTGGCCAACATAGTGAAACCCCGTCTCTACTAAAAATACAAAAAAAAAGAAAAAAGAAAAAAGAAAAAAATTAGCTGGGTGTGGTGGTGGGCGCCTATAATCCCAGCTACTTGGGAGGCTGAGGTAGGAGAATCACTTGAAGCTGGGAGGCGGAGGGTGCAGTGAGCCAAGATCGCACCACTGCACTCCAGCCTGGGCGACAGAGCAAGACTCCGTCTCAAAAAAATAGTAAAAAGCTCCTGGGCAGAAGTTGGCTCTGATCCGAGATTAGGACGGGGAGTTTTGAACTTCTTTCCATGTGCTCCTTGTAGCAGCAGCTGCCCTGCCTGCTGGCAAATACTAAGCTACCCAAGGACTTGGGCATTGGGACCCACTCCAGGAAGCCGGAGGGCAGGAGCTAGACCTAGTGTTGCCCATCCCCTCATTCCTCGACTATCTGGGAGTCTCACCATCTGACCGACCCCCTTTTTGTCCACATCTTCATCCTGGCTTCATTCAGTGTGCATTCACGGAACCCTGAAACACCACTTTGGGAGGCCGAGGTGGGTGGATCACTTGAGGCCAGGAGTTGGAGACCAGCCAGGCCAACATGGTGAAATCCCGTCTTCTACTAAAAACACAAAAAATAAAACTAGCTGGCATGGTGGCGGGTGCCTGTAAACCCACCTACTCAGGAGGCTGAGGCAGGAGAATCACTTGAAGGTAGAGGTGGAGTTTGCAGTGAGCAAGATCACCCACTGTATTCCAGCCTGGGCGACAAAAAAAAGAACCCTGAAAGGAGACTTGTAGTCTGCATTAGGGATTCAGTAAGGAAAAACACACCTCCCCTCCTTCAAGAAGCTAACAGCCAGCTGAGCGTGGTGGCTCAGTAATCTGGAAGGCGAGGTGAGAGGATTGCTTGAGGCCAGGAGTTTAAGGCCAGCCTGGGCAACATAGTGAAACCCTATCTCTACAAAAATAATAAAAAATTAGCCAGGTGTGGTAGCCTGTGCCTGTAGTCCCAGCTACTTGGGAGGCTGAGGTGGGAGGACCCTTTCAGCTCAGGAGTTGGAGGCTGCAGCCAGCTATGATTGCACCACTGCACTCCAGCCTGGGTGATAGAGCAAGATCCTGGCTCAAAAAAAAAAAAAAAAAAAAAAAATTACAGTCTAGTGAAGTGGTTCTTAAAACTGCTCACAGTCCACTTTGCAACTATGAAACGTATCCCCAGGATGGGGGGGATCTCTTTGACTGAAAAAAAGAAGTGTGGCCGGGTACGGTGGCTCACACCTGTAATCCCAGCACTTTGGGAGGCCAAGGCTGGCGGATCACGAGGTCAGGAGTTCGAGACCAGCCTGATGAATACGGAGAAACCCTGTCTCTACTAAAAATACATTAGTTGGGTGTGGTGGCGCATGCCTGTAATCTCAGCTACTCAGGAGGCTGAGGCAGGAGAATCGCTTGAACCGAGGAGGTAGAGGTTGCAGTGAGCTGAGATCATGCCACTTCACTTCAGCCTGGGTGACAGAGCGAGACTGTCTCACAAAAAAAAAAAAAAAAAAATACACATGCTTGTAATATTTGTCATATAACATGATAGAGGTGCTGTGTCTGCTGAGTGCATTGGCGGAGCCCTGGTTGAGAACCCACAGCTTCCCACTTACAGAGTGCTGTGGCCAGCGGAGAGGAGGCACCACGGGCCTCCAGCCCTCCCCACAACAGCTTCCCTAACCAGTTGCTACCTCTTAAATTTTAGAGCCAGGGGACTCACAGACTTTCTGCCCTGGCTGAATCCTCAAATCTGCCAGCCAGTGAGGCCTCCCTTGCTGCCGGTGCAGGTGTGAGAAATGGGGACTCACGGGCTGGAAGGAAAGATTCTTTTGGTATCCCTCATGGTCCTGGAGCATTTCCCCCATATCCTGGGCATTTCCTCTGCTTAGAAAGAGGTAGGCAGATGAGGCCCCTCTCCCCAGGCTGGTGGTAGGCATCTCAGGGGTTTCTGAAGCTGCAGACTATAGTGAGGCTGGGCTTGCCGGTCTAATCCTTTGGCCCTGGCCCCTGCCAGTCTGCTTTTCCTTCCACTGTCAGAGCCAGTGGGAGGTGAATCAGAGTAGGTACATAGCCCCAGAGCCACCCCCAGCTGGCCTCCGGGATCTCAGCCCCTCAGGATCTAGGCTGGGGTATGAAAGAGAGCAGGTGCCACCTGGTCCTTTAAAACAGACCTTCCAGGATGGAGCTGCACCTCCTCTGCAGACAGGCTAGTAGAGGATTCTCTGCTTGCAAATCTGGAGATGTTCTGTCCTGAGCTTTGGGAAACTCACTGTTTGAAGCAGTCTGACCCATAACCAAAGCATAATCAAGAACAAACATAGAGGCCAGGTGCTGTGACTCATGCCTATAATCCCAGTACTTTGGGAGGCTGAGGTGTGCGGATCATCTGAGGTCAGGAGTTGGACATCAGCCTGGCTAACATGATGAAACCCTGTCTCTACTAAAAATACAAAAATTAAGGCTGGGCGTGGTGGCTTATGCCTGTAATCCCAGCACTTTGGAAGGCTGAGGCGGGCGGATCACCTGAGGTCGGGAGTTCGAGACCAGCCTGACCAACATGGTGAAACCCCATCTCTACTAAAAATACAAAAATTAGCCAGGCGTGGTGGGGCATGCCTGTAAGCTCAGCTACTCAGGAGGCTGAGGCAGGATAATCACTTGAACCCAGGAGGCGAAGGTTGTAGTGAGCCGAGATCACGCCATTGCACTCTAGCCTGGGTAACAAGAGCGAAACTCCATCTCAAAAAAAAAAAAAAATTAGCCAGGTGTGCTGGCATCCGCCTGTAGTCCCTGCTACTTGGAAGGCTGAGGCAGGAGAATCTCTTGAACTCAGGAGGTGGTGGTTGCAGTGAGCACAGATCACTCCACGACACTCCAGCCTGGATGATAGAGACCCCATCTCAAAAAAAAAAAAAAAAAAGAAAAAGAAAAACACAGAAATAAAACTAGAACCAGGCATCCCATAGTTTAATGGTGACCTGTGATTTTGTGCAGGCTACCAAAACGTATTAAATACCTGCCACGTGCCGGATCCTGGAACAGTACTGGAGACTGCAGGTGCCGTGGTATGCAGCTGTAATCCCAGCTACTGGAAAGCTGAGGGCGGAGTTCAAGACTAGCCTGGGCAACATAGAAAGATCCTGTTTCAAAAAAAATTGTTTTTAATTAAGCAGGTGGGATGGCATGTGCCTGTAGTCCTGGCTATTCAGGATGTGGGAGGCTAAAGCAGGATTGTTTGAGCCCAGGAGTTCAAGGCTGTAGTGAGCTACGATTGTGCCACTGCACTCCAGCCTGGGCGACAGAGCGAGACCCTGTCTCTTAAAAAAAAAAAAAAAAAATCACAGCTTGCCAGAAGTAAAAAAAGAAAAAGAACAAAGACAATGAGACACAGCCTCTGTCTTTGAGCTGCTCACAAGCCTGTCAGGGAGACAGGTACATAAACAATTCTACAGGAGAGCGAAGGGTCAAGACAGTGATGGGGGATGGTTTATGCTGGGAACCATGAAAAGGGGCAGCTACCCTGTCTGGGGAAAGAGGGCATGGACACAGGTTTCCAGGAGGCGATTATGCCTGCGTTGAGTCTTAAGGGTTGGTGGGGGCCCTAGAATATCTTAATGAGAAAGGATAGAATGCTTAGAAATCTACAGAAGTCAATCAGCCAGTGTCGTCCGTAATTCTAGTAATAAGCTGGGTGCAGTGGTGCACACCTGTAGTCTCAGCTACTTGGGAAGCTGAGGTGAGAGGATCACCTAAAGCCAGGAGTTCAAGAACAGCCTGGGCAACACAATGAAACCCCCATCTCTTTTATTTATTTATTTATTTATTTATTTATTTTGAGATGGAGTCTTGCTCTGTCGCCCAGGCTGGAGTGCAGCGGCGCAATCTTGGCTCACTGCAAGCTCCGCCTCCCGGGTTCATGCCATTTTCCTGCCTCAGCCTCCCTAGTAGCTGGGATTACAGGCGCCCACCACCACGCCCGGCTAATTTTTTGTGTTTTTATTAGAGACAGGGTTTCACCGTGTTAGCCAGGATGGTCTCAATCTCCTGACCTTGTGATCCGCCCACCTTGGCCTCCCAAAGTGCTGGGATTACAGGCGTGAGCCACCACCCCTGGCCAAGACCATCATCTCTTAAAAAAAATTCTAGTAATAAAATCAGAAAGCGATTGTCAGTGGTCAGAAATGAGACATGACTGTTAAGTAATCAGACTGATTTCCTCAGTGGCCTCAAACATGCTGAGAAGGTAACTTCAAGAGGCTTTCCAAATACACACTGCTCAGTGGGGGTGCTTATGGAAAAGTGTAGACTTATGACTATTTGGCAAGATCATGAATGCGTTAGTGGGCATTTTTTAAAAATTGAGGTAAGAGCTGGACACGGTGGCTCATGCCTGTAATCCCATCGCTTTGGGAGGCTGAGGCGGGTGGATCACGAGGTCAGAAGTTTGAGACCAGCTTGGCCAACATGGTGACACTCCGTCTCTACTAAAAATACAAATATTAGCCAGGCACGGTGGCAGGCGCCTGTAATCCCAGCTACTCAGGAAGCTGAGTCAGGAGAATCGCTTGAACCTGGGAGGCGGAGGTTGCAGTGAGCCGAGACTGTGCCACTGCATTCCAGCCTGGGTGACATAGCGAGACTCCATCTAAAAAAAAAAAAAAAAAATTGAGATAAGAGTCACATAACAAAATTCATCAGTTTGCAGTGTACATTTCAGTGGTATAATACTTAGTGCATAATGTCATACAGTTATCACCTCCATCTAATCCCAAAACATTTTCACCACCCGTACTCATACCACGCTGTACCCACCAAGCGACCTGTCCTCATTCCCCCTCCTCCCAGCACCTGGAAACCAATACTTTGCTTCCTGTCTCTATGCACGTACCTATCTAGATGCCTCATGTAACCGGAATCATAGAGTTGGTGGCCTTTTGTGACCAGCTTTCACTTGGCATAGTGTTTTGGAGGTTCATTCACATGGTAGCATGTATCAGTAGTTCATTCCTTTTTATGGCCAAACAGTATGCCATTGCATGGATTAACTACATCGTTTATCCGCTGAGGGATATTTGGGTTGTCTGCACCAGGCATGACTTTTTTTTTTTTTTTTGAGACACTCTTGCTCTGTCACCCAGGCTGGAGTACAGTGGCGCCAGCTCAGCTCACTACAACCTCTGCCTCCCAGGTTCAAGCAATTTTCCTGCCTCAGCCTCCCGAGTAGCTGGGACTACAGGCGTGCACCACCACACCCAGCTAATTTTTGTATTTTTAGTAGAGATGCGGTTTCACCATGTTGGCCGGGCTGGTCTCGTAATTCCTGACCTCAGGTGATCCCTCTGGTTTGGCCTCCCAAAGTACTGGGATTGCAGGCGTGAACCACTGCCCCTGGCCGGCATGACTTTTTAAAAAGTGATGTTGGCTGGGTGCGGTGGCTCACGTCTGTAAGCCGAGCACTTTGGGAGGCTGAGGTAGGAGGAGGCCAGGAGCTCAAGACCCAGCCTGGGCAAGATAGTGAGATCTGTCTCTACAAAAAAATTTTAAAATTTCACCGGGTATGGTGGTGCTCACCTATAGTCCTGGCTGCTTGGGAGGCTGAAGTAGGAGGCTCTCTGGAGCCCAGGAGATTGAGACTACAGTGAGCCGTGATTGCGCCACTACATTCCAGACTGGGTGAAAGAACAAGACCCCATCACAAAAAAAAAAAACACTTTTTTTTTTTTTTTTTTTTTAAATACCCCAGCTCAGTAACCCTGAAAGCAAACTGTCTCTGTTTTCAATGGCACACCCTTGAGTGCAGGAGGCTGCCCAGAGGTCTGTGTGCATGGGCGCTCTGGCCCCTGTGGTAACTGGCTCAGCTCAGCACGCCTGGCCCCTTTAAGTTCCTCACCCCACTTCTTTTGGTTCCCCTTCAACCCACTGCGCTCCGTCTTTCTCCATACCTAGGAGATGACAAGTATGGGCGGAAGATCATTGTGTTTAGTGCCTGTCGAATGCCCCCCAGCCACCAGCTGGACCACAGCAAGCTCCTGGGGTGAGTACCTGCTGGGAAGTGCGTTGGGGCTTTGCCCAGATCCCCAGTGTAGCCTAATGCCACGTTCTTTACTTTCCCTCCCTGCCTGTGGGTGCTAGACCACCTGCCTTAATGCCTCCCCTCTTCTCATGAAGGAGCTGGTTAATATTTAGGGGAGAGCACTGGACGAGGAGTCAGACCTAGTTTCTAGTTATTGAAGCTGGGTGATCTTGGAAAGCATCTTTAAGCCTTGCTTTCCTCACCTTTCAAAAGGGATAATAATACAAGCCTCTTTCCTTACAGGAGAAACAGCATATGAAAAGGAAGGACTTTTGTCCAGATGTGAGGATTGACTATTATAATCCTGTGGTGTTTCTGAGATGGATGCAGTTGTTTATCATTTATAAGAATCATTAGTGTTGTCTTATTTTGTGCCTTTAGTGTCAGTGGTTTCTGTACCAATGTGGGTTCTGCGAGCCAAACATACGTAATAACTCTGGCCGGTCCAGACACGTCCTGACTCAGGGCTGAAGACTGGTTGAATGCCGAGGCTTGAAAGACCCGTTTATGGTTGAGCCAGCTCTGGGCTCACAGGCGAGCAAACTCACCTCCTGCTGTTGTCCTCGGGGTGTGTAGTAGAGTGAGACCATCTTGCCCTGCTTTCTGTTTTCTATTGGTAAATTTTAGAAAGATGCACTCCTTTCCTGACCAGATTGAAGCACTCTGAAATGTAAAATTCTGGCACTGTCCCAAGCCGCTCTTTGAGATCCTGGATGATTGCGTGCGAGCAGGAGGAAGTGTGAGCTGAGGGACAGACCCAGGGGGCAGCGGCAGAAGGGGAAGGGCCTGAATTGGGAGTCTCAGCCAGTCCTGGCAAGCCAGGGCCACAAGCTGGGTCTTCCAGTGCCATCTAGGAATTCTCTCTCTCTAGTCTTCTGAATGCTCTTCCCGCTGCTCCTCACGAGGCAGGCAGAGCCTTGTCCAAGCCCGCCGCGTGGCCCAGCCAGAATGGGCAAGAGCTTGGCCTGGGGCTGGCAGAGGAGGCACATGGCCTTTTCTGTAGTTCTTTCTGTGTCTGATGTACCAGGTGACAGCCTTCTGCCCAGATAATAAGTGAAGTGGGAGGAAGTCCGTGGGTGGGGGTAGAAAGCACCTGGTTTTCAGGAGACAGCTTGCTGGGGAGGCCACGCCCACCCTGGGGCGTCCTTGGCTTCAGGAAGTCCTCGACATCAGCTGCTGCTTGTCCTCCATCACTTCTGTCCTGGTCACAGTCCCTGCTGAGGGCAGCAGGGTGCTTCCATCGTGGAGCACTTTGTCCCGTTTTCAGTCAGATTATCTCAGACGTGGCTCTTCCTAGCTGTCCACCCGGATCCTGGAGGTTGAAATAGAAAGTGCCTGAAGCAGCCAGGCATGGTGGCTCATGCCTGTAATCCCAGCACTTTGGGAGGCCGAGGCAGGCGGATCATGAGGTCAGGAGATCGAGACCAACCTGGCTAACACGGTGAAACCCTGTCTCTACTAAAAATACAGCTGGGCGTGGTGGTGGGTGCCTGTAGTCCCAGCTACTCGGGAGGCTGAGGCAGAATGGTGTGAACCCGGGAGGCGGAGATCGCGCCACTGCACTCCAGCCTGGGTGACAGAGCGAGACTCCATCTAAAAAAAAAAAGTGCCTGAAGCTTGGAATCAAATTCAGAAGACACATTCAACTTCAGCTCTGCACCTCCTGCTAGCTGCGTGCCTTGGGGCAGGTCTTTTCCAAGCCCTGTAAAAATGAGACTTGTGGCCAGGCGTGGTGACTCATGCCTATAGTCCCGGCACTTTGGGAGGCTGAGGCGGGAGGATCATGAGGTCAGGAGATCGAGACCAACCTGGCTAACATGGTGAAACCCCGTCTCTACTAAAGATACAAAAATTAGCCAGGCATGATGGTGCAGGCCTATAATCCCGGCTACTCAGGGTAATCCCAGCTACTCAAGAGGCTGAGGCAGGAGAACTGCTTGAACCCGGGAGGCGGAGGTTGCGGTGAGCCCAGATCGTGCCATTTCACTGCAGCCTGGGTGACAGAGTGAGACTCTGTCTCAAAAAAAAAGAGGCCGGGCATGGTGGCTCACGCCTGTAATCCCAGCACTTTGGGAGGCCGAGACAGGTGGATTATGAGGTCAGGAGATTGAGACCATCCTGGCCAACATGGTGAAACCTCATCTCTACTAAAAACATAAAAATTAGCTGGGCATGGTGGCGTGCGCCTGTAATCCCAGCTACTAAGGAGGCTGAGGCAAAAGGATCGCTTGAACCCGGGAGGTGGAGGTTGCAGTCAGCTGAGATCCCACCACTGCACTCCAGCTTGGGCGACAGAGCGAGACTTTGTCTCAAAAAAACAAACAAACAGGCCGGGTGCGGTGGCTCAAGCCTGTAATCCCAGCACTTTGGGAGGCCGAGATGGGCGGATCACGAGGTCAGGAGATCGAGACCATCCTGGCTAACACGGTGAAACCCCGTCTCTACCAACAAATACAAAAAACTAGCCGGGCGAGGTGGCGGCGCTGTAGTCCCAGCTACTTGGGAGGCTGAGGCAGGAGAATGGAGTAAACCCGGGAGGCGGAGCTTGCAGTGAGCTGAGATCCGGCCACTGCACTCCAGCCTGGGTGACAGAGCGAGACTCCGTCTCAAAACAAACAAATAAACAAAAAAAGACTTGTGCCCACCTCCCAGGGTTGTTGTGGGCATTAGGTAAGAACACACGACTGGGCATGGTGGCTCACGCCTGTAATCCCAGCACTTTGGGAGGCGAAAGCAGGTGGATCACGAGGTCAGGAGTTCAAGACCAGCCTGACCAACATGGAGAAACCCTGTCTCTACTAAAAATACAAAATTAGCCGGGTGTGGTGGCGGGCACCTGTAATCCCAGCTGCTTAGGAGGCTGAGGCAGGAGAATCACCTGAACCCGGGAGGCGGAGGTTGCAGTGAGCCAAGATCATGCCATTGCACTTCAGCCTGGGCAACAAGAGTGAAACTCCATCTCAAAACAAACAAACAAAAGAATATACATGAAATCCATTGTGTACATTTTTAAAGCATTATAATTTAGAGAGTTTAGAAAAATATATGTAGCCATAAAGAAAAAATATATAGATGGGCCGGGCACGGTGGCTCAAGCCTGTAATCCCAGCACTTTGGGAGGCCGAGACGGGCGGATCACGAGGTCAGGAGATCGAGACCATCCTGGCTAACACGGTGAAACCCCATCTCTACTAAAAATACAAAAAAAACTAGCCGGGCGAGGTGGCGGGCGCCTGTAGTCCCAGCTACTCGGGAGGCTGAGGCAGGAGAATGGCATAAACCTGGGAGACAGAGCTTGCAGTGAGCTGAGATCCGGCCACTGTACTCCAGCCTGGGTGACAGAGCGAGACTCTGTCTCAAAAAAAAAAAAAAAAAGAAAAAATATATAGATAACTGTGAAAAATAAAAGGTCTCCCACACACTCACCATCTAGAGAGAAAGTTACTGTTAATATTTTTGTGTAGTAATTTCCTATTTTTTTAATAATGTATATGGAACTGTATAGTCAGTTTGGTATCTTTTTTATTTTTATTTTTTTTGAGACCGAGCCTTGCTCTGTCACCCATGCTGGAATGCAGTGGCATGGTATTGGCTCACTGCAACCTCTACCTCCTGAGTTCAAGCGATTCCCCTGCCTCAGCCTCCCAAGTAGCTGGGATTACAGGCGTGTACCACCACACTCAGCTAATTTTTGTATTTTCAGTAGAGAGAGGGTTTCATCATGTTGGCCAGGCTGGTCTTGAACTCCCCACCTCCGGTGATCTGCCCATCTCTGCCTCCCAAATTGCTAGGATTACAGGTGTGAGGCACCACACCCAGCCTGGTTTTGTATCTTACATAACACTTTTTTTCTGAGCATTAAACATTCTTCAAAGATATCTTCTAAAAAACCTTTTATTGACATCTAATATGCCGGCAGAAAAGTGAATACATTATAAGTGTACTGTGTGAATTTTCTTTTTTTTTTTTTTTTTTTTTTTTTTGAGACGGAGTCTTGCTCTGTCACCCAGGCTGGAGTGCTGTGGCCAGATCTCAGCTCACTGCAAGCTCCGCCTCCCGGGTTCCCGCCATTCTCCTGGCTCAGCCTCCCGAGTAGCTGGGACTACAGGCGCCCACCACCTCGCCCGGCTAGTTTTTTTGTATTTTTTAGTAGAGATGGGGTTTCACCGTGTTAGCCAGGATGGTCTCGATCTCCTGACCTCGTGATCCGCCCATCTCGGCCTCCCAAAGTGCTGGGATTACAGGCTTGAGCCACCGCGCCCGGCCTACTGTGTGAATTTTCAAAACCCGAACACATCTGTGTCACTCACACCCTACAAAGGGTATAACCACTGTTCTGACATCTGACTTCACAGATTCATTCTGTCTGCAGAAATGTCCTGTGAGCTGTTCTATGTATGGTTGTCACGTGGTTGATTTAACCAATTCCCTGCTGTTGCAGTTAGCTTGACACTAGATTTTTTTTCCCCCATCATAAAATGGGCCATGAAGAACAGCCTTCTACAAAAATGTTTCTGTTCATCTCGGATTCTTTCCTTAGGACAAACTCCCAGACATATTTTTACAGGGTCAGAGAGTATGAGCATTTTATAGCTTCTGATAAACATCACTTTATTTCCCTACAAAAGGCCATAACCTCCGTCAGTGGATGAGGGTATCTGTTTTCACTACAATCTTTGCTGTTTTTGCAGTTGCAAAATGCAATCTCTTTATGCTACAGCTCTTTGTAAACTGCAGTGCTCAGTGTGGAGAAGCGGTAGATGACCGCGTACTGGGGATCCCAGCATCAGCCACCCCACGCCTGCCTGTGTTAGCACAGCCTGGCACCCATGGGCCAGTTTTGAGCATACTCTCTCTGGGTTAGGTCAAGCTCTGGCCACTTCACCAGGCTTCTCTCCTTCCCTGCCTCCCCTTGGAAGTCCTTAGCATTCTGTCTGCCTAGCCTCCCAGCCTGGAGTAGTGTCCCTTTGGGAGCCTAGGAGCTGTTTGGCCAACTAGAAAGAGGGCTTTATGGCCAGGCACAGTGGCTCACGCCTGTAATCCCACCACTTTGGGAGGCCAAGGCGGGCGGATCACCTGAAGTCGGGAGTTCTAGACCAGCCTGACCAACATGGAGAAACCCCATCTCTACTGAAAATACAAAATTAGCTGGGTGTGGTGGCGCATGCCTATAATCCCAGCTACTTGGGAGGCTCAGGCAGGAGAATCGCTTGTACCCGGGAGGCGGAGGTTTCGGTGAGCTGAGATTGCGCCACTGCACTCCAGCCTGGGCAACAAGAGTGAAACTCCATCTCAAAAAAAAAAAAAAAAAGGAAGAGGGCTTTACATGCACCCCCCTCCCTTTCCCCAGTTCTTGTTCATTCCATCCATACCTCTCAGTGTGCTCAACACCAGGTGTGTATATGTTTGTGCTGAGCTCGTAGATAGCGTGTTATGAGCATAATAGGGAACCAGAGGAGTTGGGGCTCTTTGGTCCACTAAAGGCCCAGTGACTGGAGCAGGTGACTCTCTGGCCACCCCATCCCCTCTCATGGGCACAGTGTTTTACCACCGGCGCTGGAGTTTGTGTGTAAAAGGCAAAGCTGTCCCGTGGTCAAGAATGCAGGCTTTCAACTGGGTGCAGTGACTCATGCCTATAATCCCCCAGCACTTTGGGAGGCTGAGGCAGGAGGATTACTTGAGGCCAGGAACTCAAGACCAGCCTGGGCAACATAGTGAGACCTGGCTCTACAAAATAAAAACTGAAAAAATGAGCCGGGGATGGTGGCTCACACCTGTGGTTCCTGCTACTCAGGAGGCTGAGGCAGGAGGAAAGCTTAAGCCTGGGAGGTCAAGGCTGCAGTGAGCTGTGATCATGCCACTGTGCCCCAGCCTGGATGACAGTAAGACCTTGTAAAAAAAAAAAAAAAAAAAAAAAAAAAAAAAAAAAAAAAGCAGGCTTTGGTGTTAGACACTTCACTTCCAGGATCTACCACAGGCTGTGTGACCTTGGATCAGCACTTGACCTCTCTGGTCATTGCCTCCATTTGTAGGATGGGGATTACATCAGCCTCAGTTATAAGCAAGGTATGAGATAATGTATGCGAAGTGCTTGGCAGACACTAAAAGCTTAATATTGAGAAATGGTGACTGTCATCATTATTGATTCAGGGAAATCCTGATTCAGGGGAAACGTCATTCCCATTTTCGCTGCAGGCCTAGGAGTGCCTGGGTTAGGGTCCTGGTCTCCTGACATCTAGTTCCTGCTCAAGAGTGAGAACTGTTATTATTATTACTATTATTGAGACGGAGTTTCACTCTTGTTGCCCAGGCTGGAGTGCAGTGCCACAATCTCTGCTCACTGAAACCTCCGCCTCCTGGGTTCAAGCGATTCTCCTGCCTCAGCCTCCCGAGTAGTTGGGATTACAGACATGCACCACCATGCTCGGCTAATTTTTGCATTTTTAGTAGAGATGGGGTTTCACCATGTTGGCCAGGCTTGTCTGGAACTCCTGACCTCAGGTGACGCACCCGCCTCGGCCTCCCAAAGTGTTGGGATTACAGGCATGAGCCACAGCGCCCGGCCCAAGAGCTGTTATTATTGTCATTCCTCCCCCCAGCCACTACCCTGGGTCTCCTCCACAGGAACCTGGTGACTGATTATGAGCCAGAACAGACTGTGCTAGGGGCGGGCCGTGGGGAAGGGGCTGTGACATGGCGGGAGACCCCTGGGGCTGCTTTCTGTCTTCACGGGGCCGCCCCTATGCACAGGGCAGGCCTGAGCAGGGCTTTTCCCTGGAAGGTACCTGAAGCACACCCTGGACCAGTATGTGGAGAGCGACTACACGCTGCTGTATCTGCACCACGGCCTGACCAGTGACAACAAGCCCTCCCTCAGCTGGCTCCGTGACGCCTACCGGGAGTTTGACCGCAAGTGGGTTGGGGCATGGGGCCTGCACAGGCAGATCCAGAGGCAGCGGCTCTGCCAGCTTCCGGGCTGCCCTCCACTTGGGCATGAGCTTATTCCAAGGCAGGGGGCGGCGGGGGCTGCCATCTACGTCAACGAAAAGAATCTGCAGTCAGATCACCCTGGGCTTAAAGCCGTTTCTCAGCTTATTTGCACTCTGACCTCTTGTTTTACTTAACCTCTCTGAGCCTCCTGTTTTCTAATCTGTAAAATGGGACAGTGGGAGATGCTGCCTCCCACTCCCAGCAACCACAACCAGGGCGCAGAGGAGGCGGCAGCTCCTCCTTCCCCCTCCCTTCACCCCAGAGGCCAAGTCCAAGGTCTCACCTGCACCAGGAAAGCAGTCAGGAAACGAAGCACCTGGTAGTTCTCCTCGGGCAGCGTCTGGAGGACCTGCAGCGTCTCTGTCACCCTCTGGCTCTCATCAATGTCTATGAGGAAAGGGGGCCCAGGTTACAGGGGCCCTGGGCTGGGCTGGTTCAGGACGCTCTGACGCAGGCTAGAGGGGAGATCCCCCAGCAGTCTTCCCTGGGAGGCACCTAGGCCCGAAAGCCTGCAGCGCACCTGCCCTAAGTCCAGCCCCAGACCCAGCAGAAGAGAGGGGGACTCTGCTGTAAAATGAGACCCTTACCTCGCATGCTGGCCATGTGTGTTCAAATCAGAAAGTATGCACTGAGGCTGGGCGCGGTGGCTCACACCTGTAATCCCAGCACTTTGGGAGGCCGAGGCGGACGGATCACTTGAGGTCAGGAGTTCAAGACCAGCCTGGCCAACATGGTGAAACCTCGTCTCTACTGAATACAAAAATTAGCTAGGTGTAGTGGTGGATGCTTGTAATCCTAGCTACTCAGGAGGCTGAGGCAGGAGAATAGCTTGAATCCGGGAGGTGGAGGCTGCAGTGAGCTGAGATCACACTCCAGCCTGGGTGAAGGAAACTCTGTCTCAAAAAAAAAAAAAAAAAAAAAAGTATGCACCAGGACCCTAGCATGGTGCCTGTCCTACCACGCCTGCTCCTGAGTTGTCCCTTCTGCCTCTGCAGGTATAAGAAGAACATCAAGGCCTTGTACATTGTGCATCCGACCATGTTCATCAAAACTCTGCTCATCCTCTTCAAGCCCCTCATCAGGTGAGTGGCCATGGGCAGGGCCGGTGGTCCTGGCTTGCCTGGAACTCTGAAGCCAGGAGGCTGGGCAGCCTGGGGACCACCAGGGGCGGCTGGGCTTCGGTCTGAACTGGGTTGGTGTTGAGGGGACAGTAGAGGCCACCGGAAGGGGTCCCCACAACCCAGGCCCTTTCCTCCACCAACAGCTTCAAGTTCGGGCAGAAGATCTTCTACGTGAATTACCTGAGTGAGCTGAGCGAGCACGTGAAGCTGGAGCAGCTGGGGATCCCTCGCCAAGTGCTCAAGTGAGGCGGGTGCGGTGGCCGGGCGCTTGTGAAGCCAGGGTCGCGAGGATGCGTGTCCTGATTCAGAGACCGCGTGGGGCTTAGGCAGAGCAAGCCCGTGTCCCGACCTCTCCCAGGTCTTTGCTGCTGTGGAAAGTGGAGTTGTTAATGGAGATCACATGAGACGATCCTCCTGACCCCGCGTGGTCAATGCTTGATTGAACTGGCAGAGCGACTCCAGAGCCAGGCAGGGCCTGACCCACCTCCCTCTACTCCTGCAGATATGATGACTTCCTCAAATCCACACAGAAGAGCCCCGCGACAGCCCCCAAGCCCATGCCCCCACGGCCCCCCCTGCCCAACCAGCAGTTTGGAGTCTCGCTGCAGCAGTGAGTATGAAAGGTGGCTAGGCCGTGGCGGCCGGGAGGGGCCGCAGGCCCGGCTCACCAGCCTTGTTCCCGCAGCCTCCAGGAGAAGAATCCAGAGCAGGAGCCCATTCCCGTTGTGCTCAGGGAGACTGTTGCCTACTTACAGGCCCATGGTGAGTGCCAGGCCTGCCTCCTCACTAGCCGGGTCTCCCGGCTCCCCTCAGGAAGCTGGGGCAGCTGCTGGGCAGGGCAGAGGGAGGTCCTGCAAGCCTCAACACCCCCACCCAGCCCTGCCTAGAACCCCAAGACAGAGAAGGGGCAGGGAATCCAGCCGGTGCCCAGCGCTTGGAGGCTCACCAGGCCCTAATATTTCCCAGCTCTCACCACCGAGGGCATCTTCCGGAGGTCGGCCAACACCCAAGTGGTCCGGGAAGTGCAGCAGAAGTACAACATGGGTGAGCGGCCCTGGGCTGTGGCAGGGCCATGTGTGTGTGTGACTGGTAGGGGCTTCTCTGCCCTCTGCTGCCCTGTAAATGAGGGTCTCAGAGTCTCTTCCTGCTGGAGGTTTCCGTGGCACTTGGTGTCACGTAAGTCCCCCTTCTGCCAGGCCTGCTGCCTTATCGGTTGGGCTCCCGGGTCCTGGATATAGGCACATTCAGAGGTGAGGAATAACGGTGGGGTGGGCCAGGCCCCACTCGCCCCAGATGGCTGGAACCTGCATTCTCTGGTCACAGAGGAAGAGGGAGGCAGGTGTCAGAGGGGCTTGTGTAGGGTCCAAGGGCAGTCAGGCAGTGCGGCCCGCATTGTCTGCAGATGGGTGCTGCCCTTCAGGCTGCGCCGAGCTTCTCTCACGCTGCCCCCACCCCAGGGCTGCCTGTGGACTTCGACCAGTACAATGAGCTGCACCTGCCAGCAGTCATCCTCAAGACCTTCCTCCGGGAGCTTCCTGAGCCCCTGCTCACCTTTGACCTCTACCCCCATGTGGTGGGCTTCCTCAGTGAGTCCCCCTCTCTTCTGCTGGGCCTGGGGCTGGACTTAGGGCAGGTGTGCTGCAGGCTTTCGGGCCTAGGTGCCTCCCAGGGAAGACTGCTGGGGGGTCTCCCCTCTAGCCTGCGTCAGAGCGTCCTGAACCAGCCCAGCCCAGGGCCCCTGTAACCTGGGCCCCCTTTCCTCATAGACATTGATGAGAGCCAGAGGGTGGCAGAGACGCTGCAGGTCCTCCAGACGCTGCCCGAGGAGAACTACCAGGTGCTTCGTTTCCTGACTGCTTTCCTGGTGCAGGTGAGACCTTGGACTTGGCCTCTGGGGTGAAGGGAGGGGGAAGGAGGAGCTGCCGCCTCCTCTGCGCCCTGGTTGTGGTTGCTGGGAGTGGGAGGCAGCATCTGTGGCTTTCTGCTGCAGTCCCTGATTCCCTCCACAGGTTTCTGCACACAGTGACCAGAACAAAATGACCAACACTAACCTGGCTGTTGTCTTCGGCCCTAACCTGCTGTGGGCCAAGGATGCAGCCATTACCCTCAAGGCCATTAATCCCATCAACACCTTCACCAAGTTCCTTCTGGATCACCAAGGGGAACTGTTCCCTAGCCCGGACCCCAGGGGGCTCTGAACCTGGCCCCTGCCCCACCAGACCCTTTTCTGGTAGCCCGGGTTTGGACTCTTCCCCCTGGCATCAGGGGCCATGAAGCCCCCTGGAGAGAGATGCTGGAGCCGCCCATCAGGCATGCCCTCCCCCACCTCTGTCCAGCCCGCCTCACAGCCTTGGCGGCCTCGCTGTTACCAGAAGACGTTTTTCTTCGCCTTACACTTCTCACTGCCTCTCTGGACACCTGGCTTTTGCTGGGCTCTCCAGAGCTGGGCTTGGCTCTTCTAACTGGAGAAGGACTGAGCCCCAGTAACCCTTTTCCTGCTTTTTCTGCCTCTGTTTCCCTGGCAACTGTGGATGAATCAAATCACTGCCGGCTGGGCTGGTAGCAGGGGCCGCTCCTCCCCTCTGGATTGCTGGGAATGAGCAGCTGAGCTCCTTGGTGTGGACACTGCCCCAAGCTGAGGTGCCTCCCTGTCTGGTAGGCTGCCCTGCTTTGCAGAAGTCCCACTGCATGAAGGCCTGAGTGCAGGCACCCTTGCTCCTATACTGCCCCCAGCAGCTCAGTCTGGGGTATTTCCCCTGCTGAGGAGTGACAGGGCTGGAGCCTGTGTCTGCTTTCTGCCTCCTTCTCTTCCACACATCCTGGGTCAGCCTTTCCCAAGTGATACTGCCCCTGGGGTGTCCTAACCCCTTGGTTCTGCTGGGACTGGTAGCTTGGATGACAGTGCTCAGAGTCCCAGCATCCACTTGAAACCTCCCTCTCCACCTTCCCGCCCCTGAGAGCTACAGTGTGCTGTGGGATCAGTGACTGGCCGGGTCAGCCTCTCCCCTCCTGGCCTCCTTTCCCACACGGGCAGATCATCAGCCTTCAGGTTCTTGTGGACCTGTCTGTTGTGGAGTCACACTGGCCCCTGCCCCGGCCAGAGGTGACTCAGTGCCTTAGGATCTCTGTGGCTCCTTCCTCCAGCTGGGGGACTCTTAAAGGGGCTGGGGTAGAGGCTGTGAGTGCCCATAGGAGGGGCAGAGATTGTGCTGATAGATCAGCCCAGATAGGTGGGTTCTAGCAATTTCCCCAGATTAATGGGCTCTAGGGCCCCCCACTTTTTTTTTTCTGAGATGGAGTCTCTGTTGCCAGGCTGGAGTGCAGTGGCGCAATCTTGGCACACCTCTGCTTTCCCGGTTCAAGCGATTCTCCTGCCTCAGCCTCCTGAATAGCTGGGATTACAGGTGCACGCCACCATGCCTGGCTAATTTTTGTATTTTTAGTAGAGACAGGGTTTGACCATGTTGTCCAGGATGGTCTCGATCTCCTGACCTCGTGATCCACCCACTTCAGCCTCCCAAAGTGCTGGGATTACAGGCGTGAGCCACCGTACCTGGCCAGCCCTGTTGTCTTTCAAAGAACCTCGACCCCAGTGATGGCTGATCTCTCACTCCCACTGTCTCAAAGAATTACACTCCTTCCTGGGGACTCCTGTTCCCGCAGTCTTGTCCTTGAGGAGTACAGGGAAGTACCTGCAGTGACCCTGCCCCCACGATCTTGGCCAGGCAGGACAATTCCAGAGCCCATACTGTGGGAATCCTCACTGACCAGCCCAGCCCCATCCACAAACCAGGCTGGGCCTGGGTGTAACTTCGCTGGGCTCTCCCAAGACCATCGGCAGCGCATTCAGCCCCCTGGGGCCTGGGCTTTTGCTGGTTCTCCATCAGTCCCTTGGTCTCTAGCCTCATCCAGGGCTGCTCTGCTCTCCGCCCTCCTTTGTGTATCAAGTGTCACTCAGCCCCATTCACTGGGGAGCCTTTCGGATCTATTTGGTCTTTCTCATGCCCCCACTGGTCTGTACCCCAGGGAAGGGGCGCTTGTACTGTGAATCCAGTGTTCACATTCACACTTAATGACTTCCTTGGCACCAATCATGTATTTCACCATTTGCACTTTTTGTATTTCAATAAAAATGGAGATGCAAAACGGCCCATCTGGATGTCGGGGAAATGAGTGGGGCGTGGAGGTTGGGAACTGGATGGGAAGTGTGGTGCGGTGGAGAAAAAGGAGAGATGGGGCTTCAGGAAGTCCCCTCCCCAGTCCGTCTGCCGCTTCCTCATCTTGTGCACTCGAGTGGTGATGAGGGCAGCTTCCTGACCAGCTTCTAGGCATGGAGGAGTCCACGGCCACCTTCCTGTTGTTTGTACCCCCAGCATTCCAGTGGGCCACCATGTGCTGCATCCTATGACCAGGGCCTCTCTTCTTTTCCCAACTGGAATGTACCAGAAGTTTGAAGGGAGCTTAATCTAAGGCAAGCAGGGGGAAGAAAAGTGGTGGGGACGGTGGTGGACAATGGTGTGGGATCTGGAGTCACACAAGAGTTTAAGTCCTCATTCCCTCACGTGCCACCTCTCACTGCTAAGTCATCACTGGCTCACCACCCCTGTGGCTGCTGCTTCATCAGAGGACGGTTCCTTTGAGGTTCAGAAATAATGCAGACACCCCAGGCACATGGCTCATACCTGTAAATCCACCACTTTGGGAGGCAAAGACAGGAGGATTGCTTGAGCCCAGGAATTAGAGACTAGCCTGGACACAGATCTCACATAGTAAGATCCTGTTTCTACCAAAAAAATACATATATATATATATTAGCCAAGCGTGCTGGCACATGCCTGTGGTTCCAGCTACTGAGGCGGCTGAAGTGGGAGGATTGCTTGAGCCCTGGAGGTCAAGGCTGCAGTGAGCCATGATTGCACCACTGCACTCCAGCCTGGGTGACAGAACGAAACCCTACCTAAAAAAAAAAAAAAAAATGTAGACAGCATCTAACACCGCGAGTGTGCAGTAGTCATGGGTGAATGGTGTGATAGCCCCAGCCTCATGCAGCAGCTGGGAGAGGGTCCCTCAGCCCAAGCCCTCCCTTCCTGCCCACCCCTCGGCCTGAGGCCAGGCCGTTTCCCCTGCCATGCCCACACAGAGGCTGTGACAGATCCAGTTCTCCTATCCTCTTCAGCAGGTTTTGCTTTGCTTTAAAGGTTAAGATGGTTATTTACTGCATTTTTTTTTTTTTTTTTTGAGAAGTTTGTTGGTGGGAGAGTAGGCCGGAATTTCACCTCCCACAGTGGTCAGGTTCCAGGTGTGTCTGCTGCTTGCTTGCTAATGGCAATCAGGAGGCTACAGCAGCCCCAGCTGGGCCTGGTTTTTCTCCTCCTTGCTTGTCTGGGCTGGGGGAGCAGCGCCAGAGCTGCAGCATCAGGCTGTGGTTACAAACATTGGGCCTGAGCCCCAGGAAGCAAGTCCCATTCCACAATGCTGGCCTTCCTCCAGGCACTGGGGGCCTCCTCTCTCTCTGGATCTGCTCAGCTAGAGCTGGGTGACTGCAACAGAGAGGCAGTGACCCAGGGAAACAGGAGCCAGGAAACTGTTTACTTGGGTTGGGCTCCTGGCAGGGCCTCTGCTGAGTGACTCAAATGCCCATTTACCAAGGCCTTAGCAACGCTGGCCGCCGGGGTTGGAGTGTAGGGAGATGCTTTAAAGAGGTAGGACACCATTGCTGAGCATGGGGCAACTGAGAACTTTGTTATTGGAGATTCCTGGTTGAAGGGCAAACACCAGGAACAGACTTTTCATCACTTCTGACTCAGGTATTGGGCAACTGTCCTGGTTGGCCACATGGTCAGTGTCACCTGGTTTACTAATAATCAGGAGTTCCTGGCTCCAGGAATAGGCTGGATTTGGACTTTTCTAACCAGCACCCCCCCTTTCTTTTTTTTTGAGACGGAGTCTCGCTCTGTCGCCCAGGCTGGGCTGCAGTGGCCGGATCTCAGCTCACTGCAAGCTCCGCCTCCCGGGTTTACGCCATTCTCCTGCCTCAGCCTCCCGAGTAGCTGGGACTATAGGCGCCCGCCACCTCGCCCGGCTAGTTTTTTTGCATTTTTAGTAGAGACGGGGTTTCACCGTGTTCACCAGGATAGTCTCGATCTCCTGACCTCGTGATCCACCCGTCTCGGCCTCCCAAAGTGCTGGGATTACAGGCTTGAGCCACCGCGCCCAGCTTAACCAGCCCTTTTTAATCCTGGGCCCGGCCTCAGCCTGAAGGCGGGTGGGACAGCAACCCAGACAGCAGCTGTCCAGTTCTTGTCAGTTCTCTTTTGCCTCTAGAACCATGTCTACCTCTGGGACCTTGGCTCCACTAATCATCTCCCTCCCCCAACTATGGGCACAAACTAGGAGAATTAGGAGGCGGGGCTGGCCCTGGCCAGGTTGAGAGGCCTGCAGCCCCACCCCCAGGAGCCAGACAGGACACATGCCCCCGGGGGGCTCTTCTACTCTTCCTGGCTCCTCAGGGACTGCCAGTCAGATCAAGGCAGCTAACACACTTGCATGGACCTTTAAATTCCTGCTACTTCTCTTCTGCTAGCTCAGCCACAAATCCCCCGGATGGCCTGAGGAGCCCTGCACTCCCTGCCTCCCACTGTTGTTTTTCTCTCCAGGGTGAGTTCTGTTACGTAAGAGCAATAAAGAGCTGATGACAGTGGCCTACATTTTATGGAGATTTTACTATGGGTGTATTTTAAATGCATTCTCTAACTGAATATTCAAATACAAGCCCCTGACAGGGGACTAGGGAAAGAGAAATTCTAAGAAGTTTCCTGACCCGGGAAACCCCAGGGTGTACAGCCGCTAAGTGGCCACACCCGACTCAAAATGGGCTTGCCTGCACTTTCCAATGCACCACTCTCCCCTTTCCCAGACCTGCACTGGGGCAGGGGTGGGGAGGAAGGGGTTACGAGGTCTTCAGACAACCTGCAGGACAGGAGGCTGTAAAGTACAGAAAAAAATTTATTGGAAATCTCTTGAATACATTTTGAAGTGTAGCTCAGTATTTCCAAACAAAGTAGGTTGGAAAGGTTGGAGGAGGAGGGACTCTGCTACCTGGAGACAGACAGCTGGTCCCAGCCTTTCCCGGGGGTGCTGCAGGAGTCAGTCTAGGGCTTATTCCTTTTATGGTAGGGCCGAGGGGCAAGGGCCGGCCTTAACAGTTGCTTTACTTCTCCCAGGCTCAGCCCAAAGTTATGGCTGAGACTCTTCACAGATGGAGCATTGGTGAAAGGCTGCTACCACCTGCAGAGGCCAAAGATTGCTGCCTGGGACAATGGCTAGTAGGCCTTTCCATGCAAGGCCTTGGAAAGAGAGCAGTGGCTGAAATGTGGGGGCATTAATAACTTACCAGGGGCCTTCCCCCTTCTCAAAGCTGGGGCCTTGGCGATACACCTGGGCCTGGGTTCAGCAAGCCACGCGTGTGCTCTGAGCCAAAGATAGGAGGGCCAGTTGGCTGCTGCTGCTGCTGAGAACAGTTCTCTGTGGCGGCAGCAGCATGCAGAGCTCGGGTCCCCTCCAGAGCCTGCTCCAGTCCTCAGAGGTCAGCCTTGTAGGTGAGAACAGTGTCACATGCAGTTTACTAACAAGCAGTTGAAAGCCACCTGGTCCACTGAAGCACAGCTGCTGCCAGTGAGTGCCCCAGGTGGGTCAGGAGGAATGGAGTAAGCCTATATCTCCTTGGCCAGGACTACCAGCGAGGCTGGGAAAGGACAGATGGTAGGTGGGTGAGGCTAGACACTGAACTTATTCAAGTAACAATACCTGAAGGGTTAAGTCAATCATACGCCCAGCTTTGGTTTCTCAACCAGGAGCCAATCCAGCTGGTAAATCCCAGGGCAGTGTACAGACCCTGGGTTAGAGGGAGGTGTAGCTAGGCCCAAGCAGAAGAAGGAAAAGCTCCACAGGACAGCCCCAGGGACCAGGAACAAGTACTCCAGCAGTCGGGGGAATACACACAACATCCCCTAACCACTACATGTGGCCATCACATTTAGCACCCAGGACTTCCTGGGCTGCCAGAATGGAGTCAGTCACTCTGCAGAAGCTGTGGGAGATGTAAGGCTCTCACCAGGAATACGCAGCTGTCCAAGGTAAAGCCTGTAGTCAGTTCCAGTGCAGCCACGCTGGGAGGTGACTTTGCCCCTGGCCAGCCCTCTTCTTGGATCTTGCCGTCTGTATGGTGAGAAGGAAGATCCTCGCAGCAGCAGCCCGGATTCTCAGGAACCTCCAGAAGAGGAGGTCTCCGTCCCAGGAAGAGCCCTCCACCTTCTCCAATGAAAAACAACTCACCTCAAACATCTGTTCTCTATAAAATATCTGGTTTCTCTGAAAGTAATAAATATTTACCGTGTTCTATAACCAAGGAGCAGCAACGGGGGAAAAAGAGGAAAAGAACTTTGCTGTGACTCCAAGTGACAAAATCCTAGAGATTCAGGGTTCCATTTTTATCTCCCATGGAGCTGAGGACCTGAGCACGGGCAGCCACCAGGGCTGCTCAGACCCTCCCAACCTTCAGGGGTGGGAGTGGCTGGTTTTGGAGTTCTCATCCTGGGCAAGCAGCCCTGTCATACTGCCAGAAGTACAGGCATTGGGGCAAGAGAGGGAGGAAGAGGGGAAGAAGATAGAAGGAAGTAGAGGACAATGAAGAGAGCCAACGGACTCCTTCCTTCTTCCTCCTGGCACTGTCTCCTTCCTCTTTCTGCCTCCACACCAATCTCTTGGCCACCAGCTGGAATGTCAAATAGTGGATGGTAACAGCAGGCAGGGAAGGGGCCAGCTGCAAGGCAGGCCCAGGCAGGAGGCTGGCAGCAGGAGGAACAGGATGACATCCTTGGGAAGCAGTTGGTGATGGGCGGGGCACACAGATGGCCCTGCTGAGGGCTTTTTCATAGGAAGGGTCTTCCCATCTCCAAGGCTAGCATGTGAGTCTTCTCCAACTGGGCACTGGGCTTGACTGCCACCACGGAGTCTCCAGGAGGTCCAAGAGTAGGGACTTCTGGGTCCCCATGAGAGAAGCCAGCCTCCCTTCCACCTGGCTCAGAGCAGGATGAGGGGTGGGAGCAGCTGAGGCATGGGAGGCTGCCTGTCCTCTGGGGCCACAAAAAGGGGGTGCTGCTGGGACTTGAGGATACTTTTACTGCAGGGTTTCCACAAAGGCATCAAACTCGCGGACATTCTTCTCATGCACAGCCAGCTTCTCTGGTAATGAGTCCTGTACCGGAAAGAGAAGGAAGAGCCATTTACTCAGGCAGGGCCTTGAAGAGGCAGCTAGCCCAGTCCCCAAAAGGGGAGGAAGCAAGCAAGACAAAGTTCAGCTCTAGCTGGGCCGAGCAGGTGGGAGAACGCAGGGCAGCTGCGTAGGCACAGGGTGGGGAAGGGTATATGCATCAGGGCTTTGCAGGGGCTGGAGGGTTAATGGAATGGCCTTGGGAGTCCAAGTGGGTCACACACTTAATGAAGGAGAAAAGGACCACAAGAGTGAGATGATCCAGAAATTAAACATGAAATATCCCTGGCACAGATCTGACTGACACTAGAATAAAACACGAAGTGTACAGCTCTACAAATTAAACAGAGTTTACAAAAGATTTCTTCACACCCTTTGCTGGGCATCAGGACCCCCTGGGGAACATGAACCAGGTGGCCCCGCTATACTCCCGAGATTCTGACACAGCAGCAGGTCTGTGGTAAGGCCTAGGAATCTGTATTTTTTTTTTTTTGAGACAGAGTCTTGCTCTGTCACCCAGGCTGGAGTGCAGTGGTGCCATCTCAGCTCACTGCAACCTCTGCCTCCTGAGTTCAAGCAGTTCTCTGCCTCAGTCTCCCGAGTAGCTGGGATTACAGGCGCCCGCCACCACGCCCAGCTTATTTTTTGTATTTTTAGGAGAGACGGGGTTTCACCATGTTGGCCAGGCGGGTCTTGAACTGATGTTGTGATCCACCTGCCTCGGCCTCCCAAAGTGCTGGGATTACAGGCATGAGTCATTGCACCTGGCCAGAATCTGTTGTCTTTACACCAGCTGAGGAAGGGGTGAGTTAGAGGAGGTTGACAGAGAATGGTAAAGAGAGCAGCAGAGGAAAACAGAACTGTGAAAAGTTTAACTGTCCTAGAGTATCAACTATTAATAAAAATGTGTGTCTACTGATGACTAAATGAACAGAAGCTACATCTGCAGTTTCACCATCACAATTTCCTGACAGTAGGGGTTTAAACATGACCACAAGGCAGTCTGGAGAGTCTCTTGCCTCGGAGCTTATAATGTGGCCTGAACACACCAAGAGCTGAGGGTGGTTTGGGTGCAGCTTCCTGAAAGGAGAGGGAGGCCTCAGAACTGGCTATGGCTGTGGCATCAGTTGAGAGAACTGGAGCCACACTTTCTTCCAAGTGCACGTCATGATAGGGGGGAGTTCGGTGATTAAAAGGCTAAATTGAGGAGCCAGATCCTCTAAGATCAAACAAAGCTTTGTTTTGCCTGGGTCTGTGTGACCATGAGCAAGCTAATCGTTGTTGGTTTTCTCATCTGTAAACTGGGATGAGAAAATTTACCTCTTACGACTGTTGAAGATTCATGTAAAACACTAAGAAAAATGCCTGGCACTCAAAAAGCCTTGATTTTTATTTTTATTTTTTTCAGACAGAGTCTCACTCTGTCACCCAGGCTAGAGGCAGTGGCACAAACATGGCTCACTTCATCATTGACCTCCCCAGCTCAAGCAATCCTCCTGCCTCCACCTCCCGGGCAGCTGGGACTACAGATGCGTGCCACTATGCCCAGCTGATTTTTTGTACCTTTGCAGAGACAGGGTTTCACCATGTTGCTCAGACTGGTCTTAAACTCCTGAGTTCAAGTGAAGGCCTCAGTTGCTTCAGCCTCCCAAAGTGCTGAGATTACAGGCATGAGCCACTGTGCCTGGCCCCAAAAGCCTTGGTAATAATAATTATTACTGTATTTATTCATTTTTTTCTGAGATGGAGTCTCACTCTGTCACCTGGGTTGGAGTGCAGTGGTGCAATCTTGGCTCACTGCAACCCCCACCTCCTGAGTTCAAGTGATTCTCCTGCCTCTACCTCCTGAGTGGCTGGGATTACAGGTGCCCGCCACCATGCCTGGCTAATTTTTGTATTGTTAGTAGACACAGGGTTTCATCATGTTGACCAGGCTGGTCTCAAACTCCTGACCTTGTGATCTGCCTGCCTTGGCTTCCCAAAGCGCTGGGATTACAGGCGTCAGCCACCGCGCCTGGCTATTACTGTATTGTTATTACTGGGCATGCTTTTCTCCTTAAAGCAAATCCAGGGCAGCTACCATAGGATCTTAGTATCTATTTAGGAGGTGTTCATTCCACCTCAAAGAAGGCTATCTCCTGGCATGGGGCACCCAAAGTTTGTGGCTTGTGCAGGGCACTCTTCTGCCCCTCAGAGGCAGGAAGAGGAAATGCCCTAAGCAGAGATGGGGTCATTATGGTCAGTATCAGGACATCTGGCCAAGTGTGAGAACTGCTAGATGATGGAGTGAGCTCTCTGAGGAAAGGGCAAAAACAGACACTCAGGACCTCATGATCTCCTCTGCCCAGTACCACTGGCATCTCCCTGGAAAGCTAAATAGCTAATGCAAGGGCTGTCAGAGCAACTTGGCCTGGTAGCAACTGCAAGGAGAAGACGTCAGGCACAGAACAACAGGAGCATGTAAGTAACGCTGAGAATGTGCAGAGAAAGGAGGAACCAAGCTCAAGCAAATTCCAGATAATGACTTCTGGGCACAATGCAAATCTCAAGTGTGATCAAAAGATAATGGTCTAAGTATGTCTCTTTTCTACTACAGGGAAGACAGAAGGTGGTAGGCCTCCTAGGCCTGTGGCAAAGGAATGACCATCAAATAAAGATGCACTGTGGTAGAGGAAGGCTTTTCCATACCAAGTCTTCAGCCATGGACTGTGCTCCAATATCTATGGAGAGACTGCTCAGCTGAGGGGGGTTCTGAAACTCCCGATAGAAGGTCCCCAGGTCCATCGGAAGAATGTCATCTTTAGAAAAAGCTGGTTTCTTCAAAAACAAGACACACTCAGTTTAGCTTGCCTTGAACCACAGACGAGATAAGCTATGAACAAGTCTTTCCTTCTAGCAATTATCAAAGAAAAGGTTCTTCTGGGCTTATCTTAGGGAGCAAAATCTTTACACTTTTCTCTTCCAGACTGTTTACTTCTAATGCTGGTAATAATATTCCTTTTCACTAGTTAAGTTTATGTCCCCTTTCTTCAAACTCCTTGCCTAGGCAGGAATAGGACCTAAGTGGATATCAGTGGAAAATCTCCATTTACAGTTGAATTTGATTATGAATTTTAACCAAAGGCATGACACAAAATGCCTTGTTGTTTATTGGCCTCCAAAATATCTCCCCAGACCGGGCTCCACCGGTCCATCCCTTCTGTCTATACCAGCACATCTGATCCCTATGAAGGAAATCTGGATCAAGTCCACTAGGTGCTTCTAGGTCTAGTTCCCCGGGACAGCAAAGGTCAAGGAAGGTGATGGCGACTTACAAAGTCTATCATAACAAAGTCATCATGGGTATTGCCACTGCTGCCCCCGCTGGAGCCATCTGAGTGCAGGCTGCCCTGGAGAGGAGATTCAGTCTGTGGGGAATCTGGAGGATTCACCTGTTTCATAGCAAGGCAGGGTTAGGGCTGATGCTGTGACCCAGATTCAAGTTACTGTAAACAATCTGAAAATTCTGGGAAGAACTTAATGCTGGCTACAAATCCATAAGCCAAGGGGCCATGGTTTACAGTCTGTGGGGGATTAGTGTGACTCTGGCCCAGGAATAACAATGACTACCGCACCATCTACCGGGAACTCGTAGTCAATGGTGGGCTCACCATCGGATCGGTATCCTCCAGCTCCAAATTCTTGGGAGCAAACATGGCAAAGGGTATATCCAAACTCGTCAGGGTCACCTGAAGAGACACAGGAGAAAAGCATTCATGCCTGCCCCTCCTGCAGTGTTCATGCTTCCTTCCAGGCTGCCAGAAGCCCAGAGGTCCAGCAAGTTCGCCCACCTATGCTGACCATGTTGCCCCTCAGGCTCCTGCCTTGTTAGAGGCTCCCCAAGCTCCCTCACCTCCCTGTCCCCCATCACATACACCCACAGCATAAACAAGGGTTGGGGTCCTGAGGACCCTGGGAATTCAGTGTTGCAAGCCTGCCCCATAGTCATGCAGTAACAATGTGCTTCACTGGCCCCGCTGAGGAGGAGCCTCCCAGTTCATTTCAAATAAGGCCGAGGCAATGATGCAGTGTTGTGTTTTTGTACTAAATGGTATCTAGGTCTAGTCTCCCTTTCTTGTAGGCGGACTTTAAAAGGTCACAGAATAGTTCTTAACTTATTCTGGAGGGGTAGCACAGGTTATTAATCCTCTTCACAGAAAAATTTACACACACATGTAGTTTTGAGATATTAATATTTCAGGTTAAGAAAACTGCTTGTGGGGCCTTACTCTAAGAACTCAGACATTCTCACAGGTGGCAGTGGCAGGAAAATCACCTGATTAATGGGTTTGTTGACAAAAGCCCCCACTTTTCGGACAAAGATGGTCTCCAAGACATCATGGGGGGAGGCCCGTCCCTCGCTGCTATTTGATACAGTTTCAGTATCCTCACTGGAGAAGAAAGGTTAAGTTAGTACTCATTCTCAAACCACAGCAGGACAACTTAGTTCTCTATAAATCCACCATCTGATGGGGCTGTGGCCTAGGGCAGGAGTTGGCCCCCACTGGCCCATCAAGGGGAAATGGCATTACGTGGTCTGGCTGATGCCACTATTGCCCTGCCTTTTGAGTTGATTGCAGAGGGCTGCACTTCCTGGAACTACTAAAAGTTCTAGCTTTTCTTCTTCTTTAGTTCCAAACTTGATTCCTTAGCCTGCCAGAGCTCTCTTCGCCCTTGACAAATTGCCTGGGCTAAGGTTCTCTGGGCTCCCTGCCATGTTTCTTCCCCTCTCCTCGCCCCCAGTCATCCCTCCCTCAACTAAAGGTCTTTGAATGACACATTTACTTTGGCTGCTCCCACTCCCTCCTTCCCCAGCCCTTCAGACTGAAGCTGAGTCCTGCACAGGGGGGCCTAAGCAGCAGCAGTGGGGGCCCATGGCTGAGGCTGCCAAACCAGCAAGCAGCAAGGGTTAGGAAAAGTCCTCTGGCCAAAAACAGGGGTTCAAGGTGGGCAGAGGATTGTGTAGTCAAGTGGCCCCTGGGCTCCAGCCAACAGGGAGGACCTGTACTGTGCAAATTTTGAGCTCTTATGACCTCCATTTAAGAATTCTCACACAACAGGGGCCTCTGTCTTTACTCCTGGACATGTCCCAAGAGTCAAGGCTCAGAAAACTAGAGTGTAAAATGCCTTTAATCATCTAACAGAGGGAGAAAAGGGAGAGGATGGAAGTTTGAGAAGACAGGAATGACACAAATTATTTTTCCTGATGCATAGCACACACACAAAAAAACTTCCTAAAGGACTTCCTTCCCACTTTACCGTGGGAATAAAAAAAAAAAAAAATCAGGAATTTCTATCATGAAAAAGTTCATGTAGAATGTGAGGAGGCAAAGTAATCTCATTATCTCTGGGGACTTCAAAATCAAGGGAGGGTAGGGCAGGTCAAAACAGCCCATGGCTCCCCAGGGAGAGTGAAAGCATCGTGGAAAGAAGGGGTGGGGCTCTGGAGTCAGAGAATCTGCTTGCCTCCTGCCCTGTGAGTTAAGTGAGCTCAGGCCAATCACTTAACCATTCTGAAGGTTTCCTGTCTTTAAAAAAAGCAGGCAGCCCGGACGCGGTGGCTCAAGCCTGTAATCCCAGCGCTTTGGGAGGCCGAGACGGGCGGATCACGAGGTCAGGAGATCGAGACCATCCTGGCTAACACAGTGAAACCCCGTGTCTACTAAAAAAAAAAATACAAAAAACTGGCCAGGTGAGGTGGCGGGCGCCTGTAGTCCCAGCTACTCAGGAGGCTGAGGCAGGAGAATGGCGTAAACCCGGGAGGCGGAGCTTGCAGTGAGCTGAGATCCGGTCACTGCACTCCAGCCTGGGCGACACAGCAAGACTCCATCTCGAAAAAAAAAAAAAAAAAAGCAGGCAACAGTGGTAACTTCTGCAGGGTGGAAACGTAAGAACGTTCGCTTCCTATCTAATGTCTTCAGGATTTGAGTTCTATAGAATGTATCACTTCGGTAATCAGAAAACACAAAGCTTTACATTTTTTCACATGAGGAAAATAGTTGTTCCAAAGGCTCTCCACGAGGCTCTAACGCAGCAGAAAAACGAGATCAATCCCAACTATAGCACAGACATACTGTGGCCCAGACTTCAGGGCTATGGTCAACAACCTGTTCTGGTCCTTGGGGAATACTAAGGACTGACTCCAAGGATACAAATCTTGGGGTAAGAGAAAAACATCTGACAACCCCTTTACTAGATAAAGGTGACAAGAACTGAGCTCCTGCTGTTTCCTATTAGTACTGAAGTTCCAGGCCAGCTTCCTGACATCCCAGCAGATGTATCAGATTCTTATCAGGGAACTTCAAGGAGTCCACACTTTGTTTTTCTTTCTTTTTAAAAAATATATTTTTGAGGCTGGGCATGGTGGCTCACGCCTGAAATCCACGCACTTTGGGAAGTCAAGGCGGGAGGATCACTGGAAGCCAGGAGTTCGAGACCAGCCTAGGTAACACGACGAGACCCCATCTCTACTAAAAATACAAAAATTAGCAAAGTGTGGTGGCACGCATCCATAATCCCAACTACTCAGGAGGCTGAGGCAGGAAAATCGCTTGACCCCAGGAGGTGGAGGGTGCACTGAGCCATGATTGTGCCACTGCACTTCAGCCTAGGCAACCGAGTGAGACTCTGTCTCAAAACAACAACAAAAAAAAGGAAAAATAAATTTTGTTGAGAGACAGAGTCTCCCTATACTGGCCAGGTTAATCTCAAAATCCTGGCCTCAAGCAGTCCTCCCACCTCAGCCTCCCCCAAAGTGCTGGGATTATAGGTACGAGCCACCACTCCTAGCCAGGAGCCCATGCTTTGGGCTCAAATGCCACGCCCCAGCTAGTGCTGAAAGTTACTTTCTACTGATACTAAATAAGCACATGTGTCAGGGAGCCCAGGCCCCTGGCCAGCCTTACCAGAGGCAGAGCCAAAATGTGAACTCACCTACTAGAGGGTGTGGCAGCACAGTGGGTTCCGTCAGAAGGGGTGCAGGTTGCCAGTCTCTCCTGGTCAGCCTGGGCACCATGGACAGGCTGGTTGGAAGCAAGGGGTACCCCACCTTCCTTCCCAGGAACCATCAGCTTTGGGGAAAATGGAAAGAGACAGTGAATCATGGCATGCCAGGCAGGAGGGCAACCTCACATTCTAGCATGATAGTATCTGCTTTTGACTTTTCCATCACCAACGCTGCCACCAAGTGGGCAGTAATCCCTGGATCTTTATCCTCTCTGAAACTCAGTTAATGGAAGAAATGCACGGTAATGACTACAGATGAAAAAGGAAAGGGGGAAAAATCCTGGAAAAGCCTTTCCTTTCTGAACTCTAACAGGCACCTTCCTCTCAGAGAGTCACTTTAGGTCTCTGAAGTTACAAAAGAGCTTTGCTTCAGAATATAGCACTTAGAACATATCCCTCTTCCTAGACAAAGTCCTCAACTGCCTCCGGGCAGGGGAGGCAGCATTGGAAACCCATGATCCTCCCCATCTTTAAAGATACCTGGTGAGGGTGTGTAGCATTTAAGCCAGCAGCAAACACTACTGGATAAGCCAGGTCAGCTGATCCAACGCCCAGGGCAGCAGGCTGATAGGAAAGGCGAGAGCTTGAGAGCTAAGCAAGAGAAAAACAAAGAGAAGAGGAAAGACAAGGAAAAAATAGGCAATCCCAGAGCGTGACAAACAAGAGGGCTCAGCAGAGAGATGAGGAACGGCTCCCACCCACATGCCCACAGTGCAGGGTCCTGACGTGATAGGGTTAGGGACATACCAGGCCATTATCAGAGGAGAAAACACAGACTTGTTTGTACTGGGACTGGGATTCCAAGCTGTGGAGCCTCCCAAAGGCCTCAAATAAGTTCCTTTCTCCCCGTTTTCCCAGGGGCTGAGCTAACTGTTTCAGTGCTAAGCCCAGCAGATGTGTAGAGCACAAGCCTGGGCAGAACTGGCAGCCGAAATCAGGTTCTCCAAAGTCATTTTATTCTCTCCTTTGTCCTGAGGCCCCTTTGAAACAGAAAGTCATCTTCTCTAATCACACCCTCCATCACCCCTGGGTATGGGAATGTTGCTATTTATATTGAAAAAAGACAGAATACCAGTTGTGAGTTGTTTATTTAAAAATCTGATATAAATAACTCCATGTATTTTTCACATCAATGGTAGGAGGAGGGGCAGATGAAAAAATTCCCTATTTTGGGCTGCTAGGCCGTGGCTGTGTCCTATTAAAATCTATTACCAAGCCTCAAAATAATCCCAAAGAACACTCGGGACATTTAAGTAACTACACCCTGTAATTTATTTACAATTTTAAAATAAAAGTATGCCATCTGATTATATCCCCTTCTTCCCATTATGGACTCACTTGATGGGAAAAGGCCAGTCCTGCCATGGGGACCCTCAGGGTGTCCGTCACCACAGGAGTAGGGGTCTGAAAATGTGCCTTTGTGACAGTAAACACACACTGTGCACAGACACACACAGAGACAGGAGAAACAAAAGAAAAGAAAAGAAAAGGAACTTGAGAAAGAAGTGAAGAAACTCTGGAAGGGGCAGTAGTAAGAGAGGCTGGAATCGACACTGGAGTCAGGAGTGAAGCAGGGCGAGGGCGTGGGGCTGTCTTTCCAAAGGGACAACTTGGAAGGTCCCTACAGTGATGTTTATTTCAGGGCATTCCATGTATGCCTGTCTCCCTGATGAGCAGCTAGAAAACAAAGCTGAGGTGAGCTGGCTACAACTTGGCAAAACAGAGAAACTTGAGTCAACTATTGGTCTGTCTCTACTCAAAAAAGAGAGGAAGTCAGATAGCAGCTTCCAAAAGAAGGGCCTGACTGCAGATGCAAGGTGTCCTGAAGATGAATAAGGATGCGGGGCTTGTAATGTTCAACTGAAAGCTTTTTTCAGGAAACCCAGAAACTGCAGGACAGTTTCAAATAGCTGACATTTGTTGGCTGGAACTTTAAGAAGCTCAGATGCACGCTTTCCTACGTCATTCCAGGGAAGGCAAGTGGGTGTGCAGGGGTGTGTGTATGCAGTTCTTATAGTCCCTGGTGGCGTAGGTGAACCTGATGAAGTAAAAAGCTGGGGCATGTTGAAAACTCTCATGATTTCAAAGCTACTTAGGGGCATAATGATTATGGTCATGGTGATTATTTTGGGTCTTGCTGTTCCTTTTTTTTTGGAGACAGAGTCTCACTCTGTCGCCCAGGCTGGAGTGCAGTGGCGTGATCTTGGCTCATTGCAAGCTCCGCCTCCTGGGTTCATGCCATTCTCCTGCCTCAGCCTCCCGAGTAGCTGGGACTACAGGTGCCTGCCACCATGCCCGGCTAATTTTTTTGGTATTTTTAGTAGAGATGGAGTTTCACCATGTTAGCCAGGGTGGTCTCGATCTCCTGACCTCATGATCCGCCCACCTCAGCCTCCCAAAAGTGCTGGGATTACAGGCGTGAGCCACCGCACCCGGCCTGTTGTTCCATTTATAAACCTGACCAATTAGCTAATTAATGCTTAGAACTGGAGGCAGGACCTTAGGCCACATAGTAGGTTCACTTCTAGACTCAACTCTGTGCCCAAATGGCACAATGATCCTTATACTGTTGGCAAAACCAACAACATATATTTACTGGACTCCAGCAAAAGCTCCAATAGAAACTGCTGAATTAAGTAATTATGCAAGTCACTAAGAAAAATACTACTTCAATATTAACAAGAATGAGGAGAAATGACAGCAAATGATTGTCTCTCTACCGCTGAGAGAAATTAGGTTCAAAATTGAGTATTTTTGTACCAAATTGTACCAGCCTTGATCAGAGGTCCCCAGGGAGTAACGACAGGGCTCACTTATAGAGTGCAGACTGTTGATAAGAATTTGGCGTGATCTAGTTTTATACTGCAATAAGACACAATAAGAGTTACCATAAAAAAGATAGTCTCTAGTCACATAGGCATACAAACTTTGATGCAAACATCAGGTGCAGAAACTACTAAACTTCCCTTTACTTTTAGGTTCAACTTTCCATTGTATCAGGGAAACAGACAAACTGATTTGGTTAAGGCCCAGTCTCACCATCCTTCATATCTCACAAGTTACAACTTTATTATTTATGAATCTATTACTTGTAAAACAGAACTGCTTACTGAAATTTAAATTTAACGTATCTTTTAGAACAGCTTGGGATGAGCTTATAAAAAAAAAAGAAAAATATTCAACATATCTACAACTTAATTACCTAAAAACAGTAACAAAAAAACCCTGCTTCCATTAATGTGCACTAGAAAGAAAGTAGGTCTTTGTCTGCTTTTTTTGTCAATGCTACTCCGTGTCAGTAAGCATACAAGAAGCTCCCCTGACCAGATCAATGCTGACATTCATGCCTACACATGTTCATGAGAGCAGGGGAATGACAATTCTCAAACCCCCAAACTAAACTGTTTTGGCAACTTTAGAACAAGAATCTTTTTCACCCTAAACAAACTAGGACAATAGAAACAATAGTGATCCATGGATTTTACAACATCAATAACAGACATTAACTCTTGCTTTTGAAACAGATTACAATTGAGTTTATTATTTTTTTTGAGACAGGATCTCACTCTGTCACCCAGGCTGGAGTGCAGTGGTACGATCTCAGCTCACTACAGTTTCAACCTCCTAGGCTCAGGCGATCCTCCCAGATCAGCCTTCCAAGTAGGTGCACTACAGGTTTGTACCATCACACCCACTAATTTTTGTATTTTTGGTAGAGACAAGGTTTCACCATGTTGCCCAGGCTGGTCTTGAACCCTCGGGCTCAGGTGATCCTCCCTCCTTGGCCTCCCAAAGTGCTGGGACTACAGGCATGAGCCACTGAGCCCTGCAGAACTATGACTTTTTTTTTTTTTTTTTTTTCTGTTGCCCGGGCTGGAGTGCAGTGGAGAAATCTTGGCTCACTGCAATCTCTGCCTCCCGGGTTCAAGCAATTATCCCGCCTCAGCCTTCCAAGTAGCTGGGATTACAGGTACCCACCGCTACGCCCAGCTAATTTTTTGTATTTTTAATAAAGACAGGGGTTTCACCATGTTGGCCAGGCTGGTCTTGAACTCCTGACCTTGTGATTTGCCTGCCTTGGCCTCCCAAAGTGCTGGGATTACAGGTGTGAGCCACTGTGCCCAGCAGAACTATGGCTTTGATCCAATATTTCTTCCAACAACCAAGGATGGAAAAAATTTTTTAATTTTTGGAATTACAAAGACAGTACTTGGGAGACTGAGGTGGGAGGATGGTTTGAGCCTGGGAGGCGGAGGCTGCAGTGAACCAAGATTGCACCACTGCACTCTAGCCTTGGCGACAGAGCCAGAACCTGTCTCAAAAAAAAAAAAAAAAAAAAAAAAACGCAGAAGGGCTGGGTGTGGTGGCTCAAGCCTATAATCCCAACACTTTGGGAGGCCAAGGCAGACAGATCACTTGAGTCCAGAAGTTCAAGACCAGCCTGGGCAACATGGCAAAACCCCATCTCTACAAAAAATTCAAAAAATTAGCTGGGCATGGTGGCATATGCCTACAGTCCCAGATATTCTGGAGGTTTAGGTGGGAGGATCACCTGACCCTGGGAGGTCGAGGGTGCAGTGACCCATGACTGCACCACTGCATTCCAGCCTAAGTAACAGAGTGAGACCCTGTTTCAAAAAAAAAAAAAAAAAAAAAAGGGAAAAAGAAAAATTGAAAAAAAAAAAAAAAAAAAAACCAACAACAGTAAATAAAAACACATGGACAGCTAATGAATTTGTCTGGTCCCCCAAATAAAAAGTTGAAATGGGAGAATCTGGGCTGATTTAAAGGCAAGTAGAACTGCGGTAGGTCTAGAAGAAACCACCTAATATGAAAGTGAAAGAGGAGAGCAACAATTAAGCCAATGCAGGCAGAAAGAGGAATCTGGAAGCAAGGAAGCTGGGGATGTGTGACTTGTGGTAGAAGGCAAGAAATGTGCCCCTGCAATTCAGCCAGCTGCAAAAATCACTGTTTAGCCAAAGCTGCCTTGGCACTACACACATTACACAAGACCACAGGGGTGCTTTCTCTGGGGAAGCTGACAACAGTGTTTGGAGCCTGTGGGGTTTTTTATTTTTTATTTTTTTTTGAGACAGTCTCACTCTGTCGCCCAGGCTGGAGTGCAGTAGCATGATCTTGGCTTACTGCAACCTCCGCCTCCCTGGGTCAAGCGATTCTCCTGCCTCAGCCTCCTGAGTAGCTGAGATTACAGGCGCACGTCACCATGCCTGGCTAATTTTTGTATTGTTAGCAGAGATGGGGGTTTCATCATGTTACTCAGGCTGATCTCGAACTCCTGACTTCGAGATCCACCCACCTCAGCCTCCCAAAGTGCTGGGATTACAGGCGTGAGCCACCGTACCTGGCCTGGAGCCTGTTTTATGAAACTGGGTTTGCCACTGAAGACTGATTGAAGTGGAAAAGTTAATGGTTAAAAATGTCTGGATAGAGAATACACACAAGCAGAAATCTGTATCACCTATAAAGAAAAGCTGTATTACTGGTTTCTCCCTGGCATTTTATGCTAAATAATTTTTGGCTCTTTGGGGCCTCTTCCATTATTAGAAATGAAATTTACCACTCGATAGAGAAGTAGCTATGAAGTTAACAAGTGTAAGTCAGAGAAAATCTCTGGTGTCAGAATGCATTTGGAATTCTGTGACTGATGTTCTAGGGAATTTTAAGATGTCATCAGGAAGGTAAGGGCTAAATGTAATCCCGAAGATTATGAATAATTACAGACTAGAAATACTATCTTCTGGACAAGAAGGCTCTCCCTTACCCCTCAAAGTAATCCCCTTGAAACAATCACCACCACTACCAAAAGGGATTGTAGCTAAATTTGGACACCATTTCATAAAGCCCATATACACACCAAATAACAACCATCACCCAGAACCTGCTTCCCCCTACCTGGGATGGTGGGGAGGTGGAAAAAGAGGTGGTACACACTTCTTGAGAGTCTTCCACAGATGGGTATATTACTCCAGTGTCCTCACCAGCAGTTCTAAAGTGGAAAGAAAGAAATAATGAATTTTATGGTGGTGGCAGTCTTTCAGAAAGGCTACAAAAGCTGATTAGATAGGGATGGGACCTGTGCTAAGAACTATTTCACACAGTTCGTACTGGCAAGAAAGGCGTGTGGAGTCCTCGATAATTTCAAACATTCCAGAGAGTGGCATTCAGAGGTTTGACAATGTTTTGTTCTTGTTTTTCATTTTTGAGACAAGGTCTTACTCTGTCACCCAGGCTAGAGTGCTGTGGCGTGGCTCACTGCAGCCTTCCCAGGCTCAAGCAATCCTCCTGCTTCAGCCTCCCGAGTAGCTGGTACTACAGGAACTACCACCACGCTCAGCTAACTTAATTTTTTGTAGAGACAGGGGTCTCCCTCTGTTGCCCAGGCTGGTCTAGAACTCCTAAGCTCAAGCAATCCTCCTGCCTCAGCTTCCCGAAGTGCTAGGATTATAGGTGTGAGCCACTGCGTGCAGCCTGTTTTGTGTTTTAAACGCAAACATCTTACCTGACCTATTATTTGAGAGAGCATTTTCTTTTTTTTTTTTTTTAATTGGTAGACTCACTCACACCTGTGAGTGAGCACTTTGGGAGGCCGAGGCAGGAGGATCATCTGAGGTCGGGAGCTTGAGACGAGCCTGACCAACATGGAGAAACCCCATCTCTACTAAAAATGCAAAAATTAGCCAGGTGTGGTGGCGCATGCCTGTAATCCCAGCTACTCGGGAGGCTGAGGCAGGAGAAACATTTGAACCCGGGAGGCAAAGGTTGCAGTGAGCCAAGATCACACCACGGCACTCTAGCCTGGGCAACAAGAGTCAAAATTCATCTCAAAAACAAAACAGTAACAATAAAAATTGGTAGAGACGGTGTTTCGCCACGTTGCCCAGGCTGATCTCGAATTCCTGGGCTTGAGCAATCCACACATCTCAGTTTCCCAAAGTGCCGGGACTGTAGGCGTTAGACACCATGCCTGGTCTGAGAGAGCATTTTCTTAAGCCAGACCAGTAGTGGAGCTCACATCTGGGTTTTCAAAGAATTATCAGTAGTAGAGACTGCATGAAACAAGTATCTAAACCCTAAAGACAAGCTTATTCAGTTTCACAAGTCTATCACATAAAGGTACTATCCTTCCTGATATACATCTATTCTAACCCCTGTTTTCTGAGTTCTAGACCTGGAGGCATTTTATTCTGATATAAAACTAATGTGCCAGATGGTAACCTGAAAACCAATTAATCCGCCAAGGATATTCCAGAAATCATTGCCATTCTTCTAAGGCTCCAAGTAACTTGTAACTGAGAAAAGTCTTTTTTTTTTTTTTTTTTTTTTTGAGATGGAGTCTTACTCTGTAGCCCACACTGGAGTACAGTGGCACAATCTCGGCTCACTGCAACCTCTGCCCCCCAGGTTCAAGCAATTCTCCTGCCTCAGCCTCCTGAGTAGCTGGGATTATAGGCACACGCTGGCATGCCCAGCTAATTTTTGTATTTTTAGTAGAGATGGGGTTTCACCAAGAAAAGTCTTATCACTAACATCAAGATCCAAAATATCCCAAGAATTTTCTGAGACAGTCTGTATACACTAAGTCTTGGTGTACCTAAGAGGGAGCAGAAAGAAGGGAAACTAGCCCATTTGATTTCTCTCCATGTGGGGTCTCCATCAGTGCTCCCCTGCCCATTGGAGAGTGAGTGCTGAGAAAGGTGTTCTATGCACCTGTGCAGGATGGATGCTTCTGCCCAGCTGCAGTTTGGGAGAGCACCTTTTCACATTCCTCACCTGTAATTGCAGGGGTGCATGGGAGAGGAGCTGGGATAGGGACGGTCCACAAAGTGATCAATAATAATCCCCATGATAGGTGGGGTCCTCTCAAATTGCCTGTAATACAATAAGCAGATTCCAGTATTTGTTAGAATGCTTTTCCAGCCCCCACAAAGTCCTCAGAGGGCCCCTCACCTTGTATCTGTTGGCAGGCACTACCACAGCTTTAACTATCACAATCCCTAAATATAAACCACCAATCCTACGTTCTGGACAAACTGGCTCTGGGACACTCAAATTCTCCAATCTGGCAACTGTGCTCTCTCTTTCTTGATTTTATTCTTCTGAAGGCACTGCTTTCAGCAAAGCTGCATTGTAGGTTTAGTCTTAAAGTTTAGGAGGAAAAAAAACTATCTTTGGAAGAGTTCTTTTGGATTCCAGGGCTCTTCCTCACCTGGTAGACATGAATGCCAAGTTAATTCTGTAAGCACAAGAAAGAGTGATGGTGCCCACAGGGGTGCCCACTGTCCCAACACGAACTGTCTGGAAGCCTAGGAGAAAAGATACATTATTAGCTTTTTTTGCAGAGAATACTGACACTGCCCCTAGACGTTTTTCCCTGAATTATTTGGCCTACTGTGTAATCTCTGGCATTATCCACTTAGCACGTTAAGTGTAGCAGCCTTAATTTCGCGATGTGTGTGTGTGTGTGTATATATATAGGTTCCTTCCCTCTCAATGTATTCTACATCGAGCCAATATTGGCAGGGGAAATAGCACTCTATTTATAGATAAAGCTACCTTCAAAGAGATAAAATAACTGTTAGTCTTAAGGCCTGAGAAAGTTCTACTAACCAGCCCTGCAAAGGATACATCACATGCTAAAAAAGACAGTGAAGGAGCACTAGAATGTCACACAAACACCTCAATTTAAGAAGCAACTGCCTTCCACCCAAGCTGCCACTCCACAGCTAAGTCAAGAGCCAGGCCTCTGCAAGTGACACTTGAGACAAAGCTTTCCTGATTTTCTTGGTTTCATTTCCAATTTTTCAAAATTCTTGGTGTTCACCAGAAACATTTAACATCTTCATTGTAAAAAATTAGGAAAATATACAGTTTTATAAAGAGTAAGAAAGAAAACTGAGTTCCTGGAACCTTGGGAAAAATTATTTGGTTACCCTTGGCAGATCGGGGTAACCTGGACCACCTACCTGCATTCTCATCTTTTCTTTACTTGTATTATGCATATTAAGATGACAATCTACATATTATAACAAGCAGAAACAAAGCTCATCTCTGAAGTTAGGCGAGCTCTGAACACTAAGAATGTTTTTCAACCTTGATACATACCTTCTCCTAAGCCATTCAGCTGAACTTCCCCAAAATATATCCTGTATGCAAGAAAAAATAAGAAATGTTACGTGATTCTTTACTCCTAGGGGCCCCTATAGCCAAAACACCTAGAAACAAAATAACAAAACACCTAGAAACAAAATAAACAAAACAAAGCCTTCCTTACTCATCTGCTCAAATACCTCTCCTGATGAATAATTCCTATTACTTCAATTAAACTACAGGTATGGAGATGCATACAGAGTGGGTTGGTTAAAAAATAAGGAAAATAAGGTCAGGCACAGTGGCTCATGCTTGTGATCCCAGCACTTTGGGAGGATCACTTGAGGCCAGGAGTTCAAGACCAGTCTGGGCAACACAGCAAGACCCTGCATCTACAAAAAATGATTTTGCTGGGTGTGGTGGTGCATGCCTGTAGTCCCAGATACCCGGGAGGCTGAGGTGGGAGGATCACTTCAGCCCAGGAAGTCGACACTGCAGTGAGCCAAGATTGCACCACTGCATTCCAGCCTGGGCAAAAGGAGTGAGACCTTGTCTCAAAAAAAGAAATGAGGAAAATAATAATTAAGTGGAAATTGCTATTTAAGTTTCTTCTCTCTGCTACTAAAACATACTTTAAAATTACAGCTACTGAGAAATAAAGAATATATAAAAAAAAGTGGCCAACAGGTCAAGGATTGCTATAGAAGGCTTTTTTTTTGAGACGGAGTCTTGCTCTGTCACCTAGGCTGGAGTGCAGTGGCATGATCTCAGCTCACTGCAACCTCCAGCCTCCTGGGTTCAAGCGATTCTCCTGCCTCAGCCTCCAAAGTAGCTGGGATTACAGACGTATGCCACCACGCCCGGCTACTGTTCTTTGTTTTTTTTGTTTTGTTTTGTTTTGTTTATGAGACGGAGACTTGCTCCGTCATCCAGGCTGGAATGCAGTGGCGCGATCTCAGCTCACTGCAAGCTCCGCCTCCCAGGTTCATGCCATTCTCCTGCCTCAGTCTCCCGAGTAGCTGGGACTACAGGCACCTGTTGCCACGCCTGGCTAATTTTTTGTATTTTAAGTAGAGACGGGGTTTTACAGTGTTAGCCACGATGGTCTCGATCTCCTGACCTCGTGATCTGCCCATCTTGGCCTCCCAAAATGCTGGGATTACAGGTGTGAGCCACCACGCCTGGCCCTGTTTTTTTTTTTTTTTTTTGAGACAGTGTCTCGCTCTGTCTCCCAGGCTGGAGTGCAATGGCACCATCTTGGCTCACTGCAACCTCCACCTCCCGGGTTCAAGCGATTCTTGTGCCTCAGCCTCCATAGTATAGCAAGTAGCAACTATAGGTGTACGCTACCATGCCCGGCTAATTTTTGTATTTTTGGTAGAGACAGAGTTTCGCCATGTTGCCCAGGCTGGTCTTAACTCCTGAGCTCAACGATACACCGGCCTTAGCCTCCCAAAGTGCTGGGATTACAGGTGCGAGCCACCACACCTGGCCTGTTTTTTGTTTTTTTATTATTTATTTATTTATTTATTTATTTTTGAGACGGAGTCTCACTGTGTCACCCAGGCTGGAGTGCAGTGGCCGGATCTCAGCTCACTGCAAGCTCTGCCTCCCGGGTTTTTACGCCATTCTCCTGCCTCAGCCTCCCGAGTAGCCGGGACTACAGGCGCCCGCCACCTCGCCCGGCTAGTTTTTTGTATTTTTTAGTAGAGACGGGGTTTCACCGTGTTAGCCAGGATGGTCTCGAACTCCTGACCTCGTGATCCGCCCGTCTCGGCCTCCCAAAGTGCTGGGATTACAGGCTTGAGCCACCGCGCCCGGCTGTTTTTTGTTTTTTTAAAATAATTTTTTGGTAGAGACAGGGTCTAACTATGTTGCCCAGGCTGGTCGCAAACTCCTGGCCTCAACTATTATTTTTTTGAGACAGGGTCTCAGCCTGTTGCCCATGCTGGAGTACAGTGGTATGATCACTGCTCACTGCAGCCTTGACTTCCTGGGCTCAAGAGGTCCTCTCGCCTCAGCCTCCTAAGCAGCTGAGACTACAGGCACGTGCCACCTCACCCAGCTATTTTTTTTAATTTCTAGTATAGACAGGGTCTCGGTGTGTTGCCCAGGCTGGTATCGAACCCCTGAGCTCAAGCGATCCTCCCACCTCAGCCTCCCAAAGTGCTGGGATTACAGGCGTGAGCCACTGCCCCTGGTCCTGGCCTCAAATTATTCTCCCACTTCAGTCTCCCAAAGTGCTGGTATCACAGGCATGAGCCACCATACTTGACCAGAATGTACCAGAGTTTGGTAAGTGGTCTTTAGTTGTGGGATGCTCTCTTTTACATATATATATATCATTTTTAAAATAGTAGTGATGAGGTCTTACTATGTGGCCCAGGCTGGTCTTAAACTCCTGGGCTCAAGCAATCCTCCCACCTCAGCCTCCCAAAGTGCTGGGATTACAGATGTGAGCCCACTGTGCCTGGCCATGAAGAAATCTCTAAGTAGATGGCTTAACAAAGCAGAAAATGTTTTCCACCATGGAATAATTAACTAGATAAGACTATTCTGAAAAAACAACAACAACAACAAAAAAAACAGGCCAGGCAAGGTGGCTCAAGCCTGTAATCCCAGCACTTTGGGAGGCCGAGACGGGCGGATCACGAGGTCAGGAGATCGAGACCATCCTGGCGAACACGGTGAAACCCCGTCTCTACTAAAAAATACAAAAAAAAAAACTAGCCGGGCGAGGTGGCAGGCGCCTGTAGTCCCAGCTACTCGGGAGGCTGAGGCAGGAGAATGGCATAAACCCGGGAGGCGGAGCTTGCAGTGAGCTGAGATCCAGCCACTGCACTCCAGCCTGGGCAACAGAGCGAGACTCCGTCTCAAAACAAACAAACAAACAAAACCCATAAACATAGTGGAATCTTCCTATGATTCTCCCTGGACAGGCCAGTCTATATTGGCAAAAAGTTTGAATTCTAAATACCTAAAATCTATTTTATATTTTTCAAGTAATACTGTTAAAAATTAAAATATATACATGGGTTTACTCAATAAATACTAAGCTCCAACAACGTATGAAGAAGCTTCATGGTTAGAAGTTAGGAATGAAATAAGGATAAATCTGAATCCTAGGTCTTACAGACTAGAGTCTTGTATGAAAGAAAAGAAATGTAGCCGGACGTGGTGGTTCACGCCTGTAATCCCAGCACTCTGGGAGGCTGAGGTGAGCAGATCACTTGAGGTCAGGAGTTCAAGACCAGCCTGGCCAGCATGGTGAAACGCCATCTCTACTGAAAATACAAAAATTAGCCACGCGTGGTGCTACATGCCTACAATCCCAGCTACTTGGAAGGCTGAGGCACGAGAATCACTTGAACCCAGGAGGTGGAAGTTGCAGTGAGCCAAGATCGTGCCACTGCACTCCAGCCTAGGTGACAGAGCAAGACTCCACCTTAAAAAAAAAAAGAAAAGAAATGAAATGTATATAAATATCTGAAATACAAAGCACAAAAGTAAGACAGACAAAAGATACTAAAAAGCAGGGATCAGCAAACCTTTCTGTAAAGGACCAAATAGTAAATATTTTAAGACTGTGGGCCGTATAGGCTATAACAACTACTCAGCTTTCTGTTGTATTGCAAAAAGTAGCCATAGACAATATGTAAACAAAGGGGATGGTGTGTCTTAAAAAAACTTTATAAAAACAAGCAGATGGTCGGCTAACCATAGTTTAGTGACTCCTGCCATAAAGTAATATAGGAACAATGTTAATAAAGTGTTGGTAAAAGAGATCTTGCTACATAAATACCCTTTTACGAAAAGTTGAGACTTAGGCATTCACTATTCATGTAAATGCTGATACAGTGCTTAAAATTTGCTAAACCTTTTCTTGGTTATGTGTATTTTTTTGAGACAGGGTCTTGCTCTGTCACCCAGACTGGAGTGCAGTGGTATGATCATGGCTCACTGAAGCCTTGACCTTCTGGACCCAAGCAATCCTCCCTCAGCCTCCTGAGTAGCTGGGACTACAGGTGCGAACCACCACACCTGGCTAATTTTTTAAATTTGTAGTAGAGACAAGGAATCACTATGTTGCCCAGACTGGTCTCTAACTCCTGACCTCAGGTGATCCTCCTGCCTTGGCCTTCCAAAGTACTGGGAATACAGGCGTGAGCCACTACATCTGCTCAAGACTATCCTTTAATGGTATCAGGCTGTTAACCTTCTAACAACAGTATAAAAAGCAAGGGGAAACGCCAAGTCTACCTCCTCTGAGATCACCCACCTCTCTAGATCTAAGCTACACTTATTTATATCCAAAAGCACTCCTAAACGATCAACATCTTGTGAGAAGTACTAGTTTGGGTTTTTTTGAGATACAGTATTGCTCTGTCACCCAGGCTGGAGTGCAGTGGTGTGATCTTGGTTCCCTGCAACCTCTGCCTCCTGGGTTCAAGCGATTCTTGTGCCTCAGCCCCCCAAGTAACTGGGATTACAGGAGCGTGCCACCCTGCCCAGCTAATTTTTTGTATTTTTGGTAGAGACAGTGTTTCACTATGTTGGCCAGGCTTGTCTCGAACTCTTATCCTCAAGTGACCACCCACCTCAGCCTCTCAAAGTGCTGGGATTACAGGCGTGCGCCCAGTCCCTGTGAGCAATAATGATTACTCCAGAGATACATGATAAAGGAACACTTTAAACACTGGTAAGAAAAGGACTAGCAGTCCTAGGTAACTAAGCCGATGATTTTAGTAGGGTATCTTTCTAGTAAATCTGAATAAAAGTCTAGCAATTTTCAAATATAACAACTTGAAACCAGAAGAAGACTAGAGAGAAGACAACAAAAATTTATTAAAGGCCTAGAAAAGTAGACATGGTTAGGCTTGCTAGGATATTGCTAAGAAAGTTAAAGGAAATGGCAAGTATTCTCTGGTACTGAATTGTTTCAACAGAACTAGTTAAGTCTCTCCTCCTTTGGTCCCTCTGTCTTTTTTTTTTTTTTTTTTTTTGAGACAGAGTCTCGATCTGTCGCCCAGGCTGGAGTGCAGTGGAGCGATCTCCACTCACTGCAAGCTCCGCCTCCCGGGTTCACGCCATTCTCCTGCCTCAGCCTCCCGAGTAGCTGGGACTACAGGCGCCCACCACCACGCCCTGCTAATTTTTGTATTTTTAGTAGAGACGGGGTTTCACCATGTTAGTCAGGATGGTCTCGATCTCCTGACCTCGTGATCCACCCATCTCGGCCTCCCAAAGTGCTGTGATTACAGGCGTGAGCCACCGCGCCCGGCCGGTCCCTCTGTCTTGCTATACTATTTGTCTAAAAATCAGCACTATACATGTAAGGCAAAGGCTAAAACCAACGGCTCATCACTAAGTACAAAAGAAAGGCATCTTTGGTAGATTTGGGACCCCAGCATTCCAAGCTCTTCTCTCACACTTTGCTACATACCCTCTACTCCACCACTCTGCTTCATCTGATAATCTGAGCAGAGCTCTTACCCTGCCCTCCACTTCTGTGCCTTGCTAGCTGCTGAACTCTCCATCTGGAATAATTATTCTCCCTTACTTCTACCAGCTCAAATTCTCTTTCCCTAATGGGCCAGCTTGAATGCCACTTCCTCCATAAGACCTGCACTGTTTACCAACCAGAACAAACTTTATCTTTCTATATTCTCTCAGTACCCTTTTTTCCTGATTCTGGTTTGGAGTTTTCAAATCCTGCTTTTTAAAAATAATTATACATGTATCAAACTGTTTCCCTCACTACATTAGAACCACCTCTAGTGCTGGGCCTCTGTACAGTTCTTCAGTGCTCCTAGCACAATGCTTGCACTAAAAAGGCACTCAATAAATATGCTGAAGTGAAATGCTCCAAAGAAAATACTCTGTTGACCAGTTCTTTAAATCCACAGACAACTAATTAACAACTTAAACTGAGTTAGCAGTTTGTTAGACAAAGTTTTAATTTAACCCTGGAATACAGAAAACTGTGGCATCTTCCCAGTATAGACTGTTTTTTTAAAGTCTTGACTTCCAGGCTGGGCGCTGTGGCTCACGCCTGTAATCCCAGCACTTTGGGAGGCTGAGGAAGGCGGATCACAAAGTAAGGAGTTCGAGACCAGCCTGGCCAATATGGTGAAACCCCCGTCTCTACTAAAAATACCAAAATTAGCTGGACATGGTGGCAGGTGCCTGTAGTCCCAGCTACTCAGGAGGCTGAGGCAGGAGAATCGCTTGAATCTGGGAGGCAGAGGCTGCAGCGAGCCAAGATTGTGCCATTGCACTCTAGCCTGGGTGATGGAGCGAGACTCCGTCTCAAAAATAAATAAATAAATTAATTAAAGTCTTGACTTCCTTCCCTAGCTCTAAGATGTTTATCACTAGGACCTCAACATCCATTCCACAGGAATCATGATTGTGCATATAGAAAAGGATGATAAACCTGGTGGTTTTGGAAAGGTAAGGTTCATAAGGAAGGCTGGATACCGATCACATGAAAGCGACAGCATCAATAATCCAACAAACCAACCAACTGTCCAAAACATCATCACAGAATATCTAAATGCTAGACAATGTGCAAAGTGAGGAGACTGATGAGTGAATCAAGATGACCATCTATGCTGTTTACCTGTATAATATGACATATTCATGCCCTTGTTTTCTGGAGAGCCTATAGGCTGGTGTCACCCTAGTTATAGCAAGAAGAGACTTCAGCAGCAATGACAGTCTGTTGTACACCGTGTAGGAAACTTTGATTTCTTTATCACACCTGCCAGGCACAAAGACACGGTCAGCATTCTCCTATTAAGCGCTGGAACTACACAAGACCAAATTTATTATTAAGACATGCTCTGAACTAACCAGAGAACTCTAATTACACCTTTATCAACAGATGATTGAGGTTAAGTCAATGTTTTACTTTCTCACGTACTAGACACAGAGAAATGAGCACCAAAAGGCACCCAATATATTTTTTTCTAGCTTCAAAGAACTTATTTTTTTTAGAAATAAAGCAGCACATCTGAAAACATATAAATAAATAAATACTGCAATTATATACACTGAAGGTGCAAACACGTACTATCCTATGAGCTGTCTATCTTGATAATCTAACAGAAGTCTGGGAAAAGTCAGCTTGGCTCTAAAATTTTGGGCCATAACCTGGCAATTGCATTTATTCAATAAAGAAAATTAATGTCCCCACATATACTTATCACTAAGAGTTTTCTTTTGATGTGTTGATATTTCCTCAATTTTCCTATATACTCTTGTTGAAAACTGAAGCTTCAGACAGGAGGTAAGCTAATCTGCCTTGAAAGAAGAAAACGGGGGAAAGTAATAACATGCATTTCCAATCCATGACCCATACAGTCTGTAAAAAGGAGCAGGGAGGGGAAATCTTATTGGATGGCTGCCACACAGAAAACAGACAAAACAGAGTAGTCATATTACAAGAGCTCGCAAGGGATTTAATCAGAGAACTAGCTGTACTCTGGGAAAACAACAAAGCCTTTTCAGCTTTCTCTGCTGCTCCTTTCCCTGTAGTATCTGAGTCTCTCTGGAATGATGTTCCCTCTGAAGGTCATCTCTGTGTCTAGGCTGCAAGCCAAGCATGAAGCAAATTGTAGCACAGACCTATTGGCTTTGTTAAGTGGTCAGAATGCCCTCCCTGACTCTGAAAACAAAGCCCTGCTTTTCACATGATGTCATCTAATTTATCCTCAGCAACCACAACCAAGGACCCTAAGATGCAGCACTTACTTTTCGTTCATTTCAAGACACCATATTTCCAGCTCCATGGAATCTCCCTGTAGAAAGGACAAATTTAAAATATTTGTTTTAAAAATTTTTAATTTCAAAGCATTACAGTCACTATAAAAATATTAAAAGGTATAGATAAGCAAAAAGAAAAAAAGGGATATCAACTTATAATCGAACCAGCCTCTTCTCTAAATAAAAGGGCAATCACAGTCTATGTACTACTTTGAGGATTTGCTTTTTCTTAATAAATACTTCATGGAATTTTCCCTATAATTAAAAATTCTAAATCATTTAAAATGGTTCCGCAGTATCCCACTATAGGACTATCATTTTATCCAACCAGTCCTCCAATTCTTGGACATAAAGGTTGTTTCTTTTTTTTATTTATTTATTTTTTTAATTTTTTTTTTGAGACAGAGTCTCGCTGTGTCCCAGGCTGGAGTGCAGTGGCCGGATCTCAGCTCACTGCAAGCTCCGCCTCCCGGGTTTACGCCATTCTCCTGCCTCAGCCTCCCGAGTAGCTGGGACTACAGGCGCCCGCCACCTCGCCCGGCTAGTTTTTTTTTTTTTGTATTTTTTAGTAGAGACAGGGTTTCACCGTGTTAGCCAGGATGGTCTCGATCTCCTGACCTCGTGATTCGCCCGTCTCGGCCTCCCAAAGTGCTGGGATTACAGGCTTGAGCCACCGCGCCCAGCCTGTTTCTTTTTTTTAAGACAGAGTCTCACTCTGTCGTCCAGGCTGGAGTACAGTGGCATAATCTGGGCTCACTGCAAGCTCCGTCTCCCAGGTTCATGCCATTCTCCCGCCTCAGCCTCCCAAGTAGCTGGGACTACAGGCACCAGCCACCACAGCTGGCTAATTTTTTGTATTTTTAGTAGAGACGGGGTTTCACGTGTTAGCCAGGATGGTCTCGATCTCCTGACCTCATGATGCACCTGCCTCGAACTCCCAAAGTGCTGGGATGACAGGCATGAGCCATAGCACCCGGCCAAGGTTGTTTCTTTAGTCTTGGTTTTTGTATCTTCATCTGAGTTTAAACATAAAGGTTGTTTCTAATTTTCATTACTGCAAACATTAGTGATAAACAACATTGAGACTAAAACTTTTCCAACAAACTCAATTAATTTCCTTGGGAAAATTTTCAGAATTACAACTGCTGAGCCGGGCATGGTGGTTCACGCTCATAATCCCAGCACTTTGGGAGGCCGAGGCTGGCAGACCATGAGGTCAGGAGATCAAGGCCATCCTGGCCAACACGGTGAAACCCCATCTCTACTAAAATACAAAAAATTAGCCAGGCGTGGTGGCACGTGCCTGTAATCCCAGGGAGGGGAAGGTTGTAGTGAGCCAAGATCGCACCACTACACTCCAGCCTGGGCAACAGAGCAGAAAAAAAAAAAAGTGCTATGGGGGTGGGGTTAAGTAATTTAGCTAAAGTCACTTGGCTGGGATTGAACTTGGCTCTGTGTAGCTCCAAATTCTATTTACCTTTAATTATACCACACAGCCTTACAATCTATTAGTGAAAATACATTGAAACAGCATCTCCATCAATCCTAATGTGAAATAAGGCAAGCAAACACATTTTTAAAACTCATAATACTGGCTGGGCAAAGTGGCTCACTCCTATAATCCCGGCACTTTGGGAGTGTGAGGCAGGGGGATCAGCTGAGGCCAGGAGTTTGAAGCTGCAGTGAGCTATAAGCAGAACTGCACTCCAGCCTGGGCAGTACAGGGAGACCCTGTCTCTACAAAATTTTTTATTTTTTTTTAAACATTAGCGGTGTGTGGTGGTGCATGCCTGTACTCCCAGCTACTCGGAAAGGCTGAGGTGGGAGGATCCCTTGAACCTAGGAATTTGAGGCTGCAGTGAGCCATGACTGCACCACTGAACTCCAGCCTGGGAGATAGAGTGAGACCCAGTCTCAAAACAACAGCAGGCTGGGCATGGTGGCTCAGGCCTGTAATCTTAGCACTTTGGGAGGCCCAGGAAGGTGGATCACCTGAAGTCAGGAGTTCGAGACCAGCCTGGCCAACACAGTAAAACCCCGTCTCTACAAAAAATACAAAAAATAGCCGGGCATGGTGGCACACACCTGTTAACCCTAGCTACTCGGGAAGCTGAGGCACGAGAATTGCTTGAACACGGGAGGTGAGGGTTGCAGTGAGCTGAGATCATGCCACTGCACTCCAAGCTGGGAAACAGAGCAAGACTCTGTCTCAAAAAAAAAAACCCCAAAAGCAACTACTACCACCACCACCCAGCAAGTCACACTGTAGAAACAAATATAAACAAAGCACCATAGGAATTCTAAGTAAAGACTGCAGTTATATCTCCCACTAAAAGGGGGAAAGTTTCTAGAGCATGTGAGTCTTGAAGGATGAGCAGAAGTATGTCATGCGAACAAGAGGGTAAAGAGCCTACATCAAGTGGTTGGAATAATAAGTTCAAAAACCATGACCCCTGTAATCCCAGCACTCTGAGAGACTGAGGCAGGCAGATCGCTTGAGCTCAGGAGTTTGAGACCAGCCTGGGAAACATGGTGAACCCCCATCTCCACAAAAAATACAAAAACTAGCTGGGCATGGTGGTGCATGCCTATAGTCTCAGCTACTCAGGAGGCTGAGGTGGGAGGATTGTTTGAGCCTAGGAGGTCGAGGCTGCAATGAGCCATGATTGTGTCACTTACTCCAGCCTGGGTAACTGAGCAAGACCCTGTCTCAAAAAACAAAACAGGCCAGGCACAGTGGCTCACACCTGTAATCCCAGCACTTTAGGAGGCAGAAAGTGGGCGGGTCACCTGAGATCAGGAGTTCAAGACCAGTCTGGTCAAAACGGCGAAACCCTGTCTCTAGTAAAGTACAAAAATTAGCCAGGCATGGTGGCAGGCGCCTGTAATCCAAGTCACTTGGGAGGCTGAAGCAGGAGAATCGCTTGAATCCAGGAAGTGAAGGCTGCAGTGAGTCAAGATTGTGCCACTGCACTCCAGCCTGGGCAACAAGAGTGAAACTCTGTCTCAAAAAATAAAATAAAAACAAAAAACAGGGCGGGCGCGGTGGCTCACTCTTGTAATCCCAGCACTTTGGGAGGCCAAGGCAGGCGAATCACAAGGTCAGGAATTCGAGACCAGCCTGACCAACACGGTGAAACCTCGTCTCTACTAAAAATACAAAAATTAGCCAGTCATGGTGGCGTGTACCTGTCATCCCAGCTACTCAGGAGGCTGAGGCAGGAGAATCACTTGAACCCGGGAGGCAGAGGATGCAGTGAGCCGAGATCGCTCCACTGCACTCCAGCCCGGGCAATAGACCGAGACTCAGTCTCAAAAACAAACAATCAAGCAAACAAACAAAAAAAACCCATGACCCCCTCAGAGAATGATAAGCACATCAGAGAGGAAAGGGCAGGAATAAGACTGAGAAATGAATTCGACTCAGAGGAGGAGCCTTGAGTTCTAAATGAAGACACCAACCTGGCCATAGCCTTACCTCAGAAGTCTTAAGTGAAATCTCCACACACATAGACCTCCCGACCGCAGGCAGCTGCCCTGCCAGTGCCTTCTTTGCTTCATGTGTAACCTCTGGGATGTCTTTGATTGCTAAGTTGAACTGGAAAACAAAAAGGACTCTTGCATGAAACACTCACAGGAACATTATGAAAACAGAAATTAGTATATGTTGGGTAATGCAAGTATTGCTGTGGCTGATTAAGGAAGACAATTCATTCACTTCTCCCTTCCCCATAAGGGATAATACTGCATCAAAGCCACAAATCTCAAGTTGAAAAAGGTAATTATCATTACAAAAATTGGCCAAGATATAATTTTTGTCTTCCAAGGACTAAGCTTTTCATCTATCATAGCAGAAAGTTAAGAACCAAATAAATTCAGGATTAACATACAATAAGAATATCCTTTTCAAGTAAATGGACCAAATAGAATTAGATATTTTAATGTTATTTATAATAATATAAATGTTATTAATTATTGCACTTGAGAACTTTACATTCATTCCTTGTGACAAACACTACAGTATATCTTAGTAAATAACAGAATTTTACCCAATCTGAACCCGTTGGAGATGATGATGAACGAGTGCAAATCTTTTCACCAAGACGAGCCTGGACAATCACTTGGACAGTCTGGAAAAAAAAAAAAAGAAATCCCAAAATGATGAAAAGTCTTAACAAACTAATCTGGCTCCTGATCAGGGTTAAAATCCTCCCAATACAGGGTTTAAACGATGCCAATTAACCATAAGTATACTTTGGGAAACAGTATAGTTTTAATTTTTGAGAACAGATAGAAAAAACATTACATACAAAAAACAACTTTATAAACATTTCTAAAGGTATAGTGTCAACCAATGAAAGGAATTACAGGTTGAGGCTTGGAAACTGTAATATTCTCATATGGCAGAAGGAAAGCTGAGCATAGTGGTTTGATGTTCATAAAGAAACGAGTCCAACTGTGGTTTTAAATATTCACTGCCACAAACTTACAACCCCATGGTAGATTTAAAACAAAAATTCCACAATTATTCATACCATTTGGCCCATATGGCAAAAGTCTTCCACATAATTTCACAACTAAAATCAACTACATGGATTGTTCTAGCATGGCAATGGTTGAGAGGAGTGACATAGGTGAAAATGATTTTAAGATTTAGGAAAATATGGGATTCAAAATTCAATTTTAATTCCCCATTTACCAGGAAGGGAAGAATATATAAAATTTGAACATTTCAGGATTAGTTGAAACTTAAGGAAAGATGTCCGAAATGCTGCCCATTCCAGCTGACGGTCTTTGTTCTCACCCAAAGGGAACATACTGTGCCAATAACCTGGCATAACAATTTGACATTTCTGCAGTCTTACAAAAAAAAAAAATTTTTTTTTTGAACAAGTAGCTGTAGAAAATTGGAAGCTACATTTTAGCTACACCCCCAATACCGCCCCCATACCTCACAGTTTGGTTGACAACAGACAGAAGTATCCCTTAAAATGGGCAAGCTGCAAGCTGTTATGCTACTTTCCAAAGAGAGTTGTTCGCAAAAGGCAGAAGCACGGAAGTTATTTCTAACACTTCTGGGCTCATGAGAATGGACATATTACCTTGAGGGCAAAAAATTTAATAAACTTGTCCAGATCCTTTCTGTCCTGGGAATTGAGATCAGTTTCCATTGCCTATAGGAATCTAAAAAAAAAAAAAAAAAAAGTGAAAAAAACATGACTAATATCTTTAAAAAGGCATTGATACATCAAAGCATACAGAGATGGTATTGTCTACTAGCCTAGGAATAATCATGTGGGAGTGGGAGGAAAAAAAATTTCCTTTAACTAAAGATACCAATGTGAAAAACACTAAGATACTATCTCTTGAGGAAAATAGATTTCACAAAGAGTTACATCTAGGAACCTAAAAAATGAATGAGAACATTTTACCTGATTCTGAAACTTTGAGCTTTAAATATAATTATCCATTCAAAATTATTTCATCATCCAGCAGATTTAGGACTACATTTTAATGAGACATAAACTTTGCTGAACACACATGAGTTAATTTATCTTCCTTCAAAGGCCACTAAATCAATTTAACTTTGGGGAGTTATGGGCTTTTGAGAATCTATTGACAAAAGCTCTTTCTCCAGAAAAATATATACATACAGGAATGTTTGCATATAGTTTCATGGGGATTCATGGATTTCATGAAACACACCATAAATGCCCTCCCTGGCTGGCCGCTATGGGCCATGCCTGTAATCCCAACACATTGGGAGGCCAAGGCAGGAGAACTGCTTGAGCCATGGAATTTGGACCAGCTTGGGCAAGACCAACATGGTGAGACCCCATCTCATATTTAAACAAAACAAAAAGCCCTCCCAGGTTGAAATGATTTGAGATGATTTGATAGAAAGGATGCATTTAGAGAGAGACAAGCATGAACAAAGAGGCATAAACAACAGAGAGCAAATTAGGTTTAGAAATAATAAGTATTCCAGTTTTCCAAAGGATTGAGTATAGATGGAAAATGTTAATGGATGTCCTGGGCCAGCAGATAAAATGGATTCCCGCAGCTGAGGGGTGCCATGTTTAAAACAGAACAAGATGGCCATAGCTGGCGGACCAAGTAGTTATGTACGCTTTGTTCTCAAAAACATGTATAAAAGTAGTACAGGACCTCCCTTTTTACAATCAAGCCGAACGTGTTGGAGCTGTTGATCCCAAGCTAAATTGGGCAAGAAACCCCAACCTCCAACCCCTGAACTCCCTCAATCAGCCGTTTGAAACAAATGTCTGAGAGACTTCTGGTTTTGGGCTTGGAAACTAACCCTTTCTGGCTCAGGGCTCAGCTGTATCAACCAATCAGAACTCGGCTATGCTGACCAACCAGAACTAAGCAAGTTTCAATCCTTCCTTTGCATAAACGGACCTGACTCTGAACCTAGGCACTATAAAACCTGCACCCTCCCTTTGTTCTGCCAGTTTGCAAACTGTTCACTGGGATAAAGTCTCTTTCCCCAAATTCCTTTGCAGAGAACTTTTGTTCACAGGAAGTAATACAGTGTTGGGGCCAGACCATGAGCATCTTGAATATAATCAGCATCTAGAAGCCAGATCTGCACCTAGTGTAGGAGACAGGGGAGCTCACCCAAGGCTTTTGACAAGAGGAAGTGACACAATCAGAGTGGTAACAAGATCCTGAATGTTGCTTTAGAAAGACAGCTTTGGCCGGGCGCGGTGGCTCACGCCTGTAATCCCAGCACTTTGGGAGGCCGAGGCGGGTGGATCACGAGGTCAGGAGATCGAGACCATCCTGACTAACACGGTGAAACCCCGACTCTACTAAAAATACAAAAAATTAACAGGGCGTGGTGGCGGGCACCTGTAGTCCCAGCTACTCAGGAGGCTGAGGCAGGAGAATGGCGTGAACCCGGGAGGCGGAACTTGCAGTGAGCCAAGATTGCGCCACTGCACTCCAGCCTGGGCAACAGAGCCAGACTCTGTCTCAAAAAAAAAAAAAAAAAATTAGAAAGACAGCTTTACGGGCATAATGCAGAACACTTTTGAGTATGAAAAGCGGGGAAATCAGTTAAGTCCTTGGCAATTTTAATTAAGGATTGTGATCAAGGCCAAAACTCTAGCACAGGCATGATTGGGCGATATTTTGGAGAAGCTGAAGGCCAGGCGTGGCTCACGCCTGTAATCCCAGCACTTTGGGAGGCCGAGGTGGGTGGATCACTTGAGGTTGGGAGTTTGAGATCAGCCTGGCCAACACGGTGAAACCCCGTCTCTACTAAAAATGCAAAAATTAGCTGGGCGTGGTGGCACACGCCTGTAATACCAGCTACTCGGGAGGCTAAGGCAAGAGAATTGCTTGAATCCAGGAGGCAGAGGTTGCAGTGGGCCCAGACTGCGCCACTGCATTCCAGCCTGGGTGGCAGAGTGACACTTCATCTCAAAAAAAAAAAAAAAAAAAAAAAACCCCAAAAAATAAAAAACCAAGGAAGAGTTGATAAGATTTAATGACCAACTTAAGAAACAGGATAAAGGAGTGGCAGTTTTAAACGTGGATAACTGAGAGGCTAGAGTTTCATTTAACAAAAACAGGGAAGCCAGATTGGGAAAAGATTTTAAGGAAAAGAATAAACAAAAGGAGAACTGAAAAAGGAAATAATGGGTACACGTTAAATTTTTTTTTGGCTGGGGATGGTGGCGTACACCTATAATCCCAACAGTTTGGGAGGTTGAGGCAGGTGGATCACTTTAGACCAGGAGTTGGAGACCAGCCTGGACAACATGGCACAACCTGTCTCTACTTAAAATACAAAAAAATTTAGCCAGGCATAGTGGCGCATGCCTGTAGTCCCATCTACTCAGGAGGGTGATGTGGGAGAAAGGCTTGAGCCCTGGAGGTCAAGGCTGCAGTGAGCCATGGCTGCTCCACTGCACTCCAGCCTGGGCAACAGGAGTAAAACTCTGTCTCAAAAAAAAAAGAAAAAAGAAAAAAAATTCAGGTATAACTTAGATGCACTGAAATGCACAAATCTTGGGTGTACAGGTCAATAAATATTTTTATATGTATACACCCATATAACCACAATCCAGATACAGTTATAGAACATACCGAATATTCTAGAAGGCTCCATTACACCCCTCTCAGTCTATAAATCCACCAAAAGGAAATAATTACTGATAACTGTCACCACAGATTAGTTTGGGCTGTTTTGAATTTCTTACAAATATAATCAATAATATTAACTCTCTTGTGTGTGGCTTTTATTCAACATTATGTCTGTAATACAATTCATCTACACTGTTGGATATAGCAGCAGCTTATTCTTTTTTATTGCTTCATAGTACCCTATCTCATGAATATAACATAATATTAAAAATAAATTCTAGGCCGGGCGCGGTGGCTCAAGCCTGTAATCCCAGCACTTTGGGAGGCCGAGACGGGTGGATCACGAGGTCAGGAGATCGAGACCATCCTGGCTAACACGGTGAAACCCCGTCTCTACTAAAAAATACAAAAAACTAGCCGAGCGAGGTGGCGGGCGCCTGTAGTCCCAGCTATTCCGGAGGCTGAGGCAGGAGAATGGCGTGAACCCGGGAGGCGGAGCTTGCAGTGAGCTGAGATCCGGCCACTGTACTCCAGCCTGGGCGACAGAGCGAGACTCCGTCTCAAAAAAAAAAAAAAAATAAATAAATAAATAAATAAATAAATTCTAGGCCGGGCACAGTGGCTCACGCCTGTAATCCCAGCACTTTTGGAGGCCGAGGCGGGTGGATCACGCAGTCAGGAGTTCAAGACCAGCCTGGCCAAGACAGTGAAACCCCTTCTCTACTAAAAACACAAAAATTGGCTGGGTGTGGTGGTGGGCACCTGTAATCCCAGCTACTCAGGAGGCTGAGGCAGAGAACTGCTTGAACCCAGGAGACAGAAGTTGCAGTGAGCCAAGATCGCACCACTGTACTCCAGCCTGGGCAATGGAGCAAGACTCCATCTTAAATAAATAAACAAATAAATAAAATTCTACTGATCATAAACATTTGGGTTGTTTCCTGTTTTTAGCTATCATATTCTTGTATACGTCTTTTGGTGGATGTAAACATTCACTGCTATCAGAGGCAAAGCCAGGAATGTTAATGGTGGGTCACTGAGTATACGGTACATATGTTTAGTTTAAATAGACACTGCCAGAAAGGTTTAAAGTATCTGTACCAGTTCACAGTCCCAGCAGCAGTGTTTGAGTGCTCCAGCTGCTATAAATCTATATACCACTTGGTAATACTTATTCTTTAATTTCAGCCATTCTGGTAAAGATAGTAGTATCTGGTAGTATCTCATCTAATCTGCATTTCCCTGATAACTGAAATTTCCCCTATTAGCACCTTTACATATGCTTATTAGCAATTTGGATATCCTATTTTATTATTGTATTTTTTAATTTTGTGAGACAAAATATTGCTCTGTTGCCTAGGCTGGAGTGCAGTGGCATGATCATAGCTCACTGCGGCTTCACGCATCCAGGCTCAGGCGATACTCCTGCCTCGGCCTCCAAGTAGCTGCAACCACAGGCTACAGCTAAGACACCCTCTTTTGTGAAGTGCTAGTTTAAGCCTTTTGCCCATTTTTACCATTGGGTTTTCTTTTTCTTACTGGAGTTTTAAACATATATTCTGGATACAAGTACTTCGTTGGATACACATACTGCAAATATCTTCCCCAGAGGTGGCTTGCCATTCTGATGGAACCTATTTTTAATTTATTTTTATTTATTTATTTATTTTTGAGACGGAGTCTTGCTCTGTCGCCCAGGCTGGAGTGCAGTGGCGCGATCCCCGCTTGCTGCAAGCTCCGCCCCACTGGGTTCACACCATTCTCCGGCCTCAGCCTCAGGCGCCCGCCACCATGCCCGGCTATTTTTTTTTGTATTTTTAGTAGAGATGGGGTTTCACCATGTTCGCCAGGATGGTCTCGATCTCCTGACCATCTGGGATTACAGGCGTGAGTCACTGCGCCTGACCTATTTTTCATTTTTTAAAAAGAGACTGAATATACTAACAGACAACGGCTATGAAGCCATTCTTAGAAGATTAACAAGAATTCTGGACAGAAATATAATTAACCATTAATCAGGCTGCACTTTGACCCACTTCCTTGTAACCATTTGCATCCCTACTATTCTTTTTTTTTTTTTTTTTTTTTGAGACGGAGTCTCGCGCTGTCACCCAGGCTGGAGTGCAGTGGCCGGATCTCAGCTCACTGCAAGCTCCGCCTCCCGGGTTCACGCCATTCTCTTGCCTCCGCCTCCCGAGTAGCTGGGACTACAGGCGTCCGCCACCTCGGCCGGCTAGTTTTTTGTATTTTTTTTTTAGTAGAGACGGGGTTTCACTGTGTTAACCAGGATGGTCTCGATCTCCTGACCTCGTGATCCGCCCGACTCGGCCTCCCAAAGTGCTGGGATTACAGGCTTGAGCCACCGTGCCCGGCCACATCCCTACTATTCTATAGCTAGGCTCCCTGATGTTAGAATCATAAGACTTTTGTTTAAGAATTGCTTAAGTACACAGGCACAGTGGCTTATGCCTGTAATCCCAGTACTTTGGGGGGCCAAGGTGGGAGAATCACTTTAGTCCACGAGTTCGAGACCAGCCTGAGCAACATGGTGAATCACCATCTCTAGAAAAAATATATATATAAAAATTAGCAGGGCATGGTAGTCCCAGTTACTCAGGAGGCTGAGATAGGAAGATCGCTTGACCCTGGGAGGCAGAGATTGCAGTGAGCCGAGATTGTGCTACTACACTCCAACCTGGTCGACAGAGCAAGACCCTGTTAAAAAAAAAAAAAAAATTGCCTAAGCGGATCCTGAATAGCTGACACCAAACAGTTTAAAGACCCCCACAGAGGCCGGGCGCTGTGGCTCAAGCCTGTAATCCCAGCACTTTGGGAGGCCGAGACGGGCGGATCACAAGGTCAGGAGATCGAGACCATCCTGGCTAACACGGTGAAACCCCATCTCTACTAAAAAATACAAAAAATGAGCCGGGCGAGGTGGCGGGTGTCTGTAGTCCCAGCTACTCAGGAGGCTGAGGCAGGAGGATGGCGTAAACCCGGGAGGTGGAGCTTGCAGTGAGCTGAGATCCAGCCACTGCACTCCAGCCTGGGCGACAGAGCGAGACTCCGTCTCAAAAAAAAAGACCCCCACAGAGAAACCAAACCAGCGTAAGAATATAGCTTCTTCATCTCTCTATGCCATGACTTTACCCTGCATACTCTGACCAATCAATGATCTCCACACTTCAGCCCACTCCCAAACTCTTAAATTCAAACTCTACCCCCAAACTCCCCGGGGAGGCAGATTTGAGGGTTCCCCGTTTCCTCTTTGGGCAGCCCTACAATTAAACCTCTTTCTCTGTTGCAATCCAGTGTCTCGGCATACTCACTGCACAAAATGAACAATGGACCTATAAGAGTTACAGCTGGACAACATATATATAAAGACAGAATTCTGACCCACAACCTGAAGCAACCAGCACAAGAAGCCAACCTACTATCTACACTGAGTCAATGAAGTCAGACTATCTCTAGCAACGAGTCCAGGAAGCCAACAATAACCACTATAACAATAGGCTTAATTCACAACAGCCAAGATATGGAATCACCCTAAATGTCTAACAACGAAGATAAGGACAATGTGGAAGCTGGGCGTGGTGGCTCACGCCTATAATCCCAGCACTTTGGGAGGCCAAGGCAGGCGGATCATGAGGTCAGGAGTTAGAGATCAGCCTGGCCAACATAGTAAAATCCCTTCTCTACTAAAATTACAAAAAATTAGCCAGACATGGTGGCGGGCGCCTGTAGTCCCAGCTACTCGGGAGGCCGAGGCAGGAGAATCACTTGAACCCAGGAGGCAGCGGTTACAGTGAGCCGAGATCGCACCACTGCACTCCAGCCAGAGCAACAGAGTGAGACGACTCCTCAAAAAATTAGCCGACTGTGGTGGCACACACCTGTAGACAAGGCTACTTGGAAGGCTGAGGCAGGAGAATGGCTTGAACTCGGGAAGCGGAGGTTGCAGTGAGCCAATACCACAACACTGCACTCTAGCCTGGGTGACAGAGTGAGACTCTGTCTCAAAAAAAAAAAAAAAAAAAAAAAAGTGGAATATATATATCATGGAAATTACCAACAGAAAAAGAGTAAAATCCTGTCATTTGCAGCAACATGAATGAACCTGGAGAGCATTATGTTAATAACGTGAAATAAGCTAAGCATGGAAAGACAAATGCTGCATGATCTCACTCATGTGGAATCTAAGATGTTGTTACTAAAGTAGTAGAGAGTAGAATAGGAGTTACCAGAGGATAGGGAAGTAGGGCGTAGAATGACGGCAAGAAATTTGTCAACAGGTACAAGGCCACAGTTAGAGAGGAAGATTAAGTTCCGATGTTCTATATCATAGCTGAATGACTAGAGTTAACAATAATGTATATTTCAAAATACCAAAAGAGAGGTTTTTTTGTTTTGTTTTGTTTTGTTTTTTGAGACAGAGTCTCGCTCTGTCACCCAGGCTGGAGTGCAATGGTGCGATATTGGCTTACTGCAACCTCCGACTCCTGGGTTCAAGCGATTCTGGTGCCTTAGCCTCCCTGAGTAGCTGGGATTACAGGCTTGCGCCATCTTGCCCAGTTGATTTTTGTATTTTTAGTAGAGACAGGGTTATGCCACATTGGCCAGGCTGATTTTGAACTCCTGGACTCAAGCAATTCACCTGCCTCAGCCTCCCAAAGTGCTGGGATTACAGACATGAGCCACCTCGCCCATCCAAAAAGAGAGGTTTTTAAATGTTCTCATCACAAAGAAACAATAAATGTTTAAGGTGATGAATATGCTAATTATCCTGAATAGGTCACGATACAATTTAGACATGCATCAAAACATGAACCCCATAAATATGTATAATTATTATGTATCAATCATAAATTAAAAATGAAAACAAAAAACCACTAGTCCAAAAGAGCTAGGTCTTAATAATACCCTACCATTTTGGTCCCCATGGCCTCCAACTTAGGACCAACTGAAGAAAGCCAAATACGCACCTCCTAACCAATCACACAGGATGCTCTGCTTCTAGTCAGGCTGCCTCCAGCTGCCCTATGCCAGGAGCCTCCAATTAGGGCAAACCTGAAACCTTCTCCTTTCCCCTCCAACTATAAAGCTTTCCCATTCCTCTGTCCGCTTCTGAGTCTCTGCCAAATGCAAATGGTAACAGCTGACTCTTTTGCTCTGAACAGCCTTTGCTTGTTCTCATCTGGGTGCTCTTTATTTCCATATTAAAAATAGCTTTGATGCACTTTGGGAAGCTGAGGCAGGCAGATCACTTGAGATCAGGAATTTGAGACCATCCTGGCCAACATGGCGAAACCCTGTCTCTACCAAAAAATACAAAAATTAGCCAGGCGTGGTCGTGCATGCCTCTAATCCTAGCTGCTTGGGAGGCTTAGGCAAGAGAATCACTTGAACCTGGGAAAAACATTATTTTTTTGAACATAAAAAAGTGCTAACCATCAAACGAAAGATTAATCATTAAAATTAAGAGAAAAGAAAATAAATTTTTGCTGATCTGCAAATCATGAAGATATTCTCCTATATTTTCTCATAGAAACGTTTTGTTTTATTGCACCACTGCATCCCATCCTGGGCAGCAGAGTGAGACTCCATCTCAAAATAGATAAATAAAAATGGCTGAGTTGTAGCTCTCAACAAACAATATGTTGAAAGTATACAATTTAATACGATTTAACATACTTATGTACGGTAAAACCATCACCAAAAACAAAATAGTGAACCCCAATAGTTCCCAAAAGTTTCCTCATGCCTCCTTTTAGCCACTCTTTAATACTCCTTATCCTTAGGCAACCACTGATCCTTAATCTGCAGTTGGTAGAATTCTTTATCAATGGCTGGATGCGGTGGCTCATGCCTGTAATCCCAGAACTTTGGGAGGCTGAGGCAGGCTGATCACAAGGTCAAGAGATCAAGACCAGGCTAGCCAACACGGTGAAACGCTGTCTCTACTAAAAATACAAAAATTAGCTGGGTGTGTTGGTGCATGCTTATTGTCCCAGCTACTCGGGAGGCTGAGTCAGGAGGATTGCCTGAACCTGGGAGGCGGAGGTTGCAGTGAGCTGAGATCATGCCACTGTACTCCAGCCTGGGCGACAGACTCCGTCTCAAAAAAAAAAGGAAAAAAAAAAAAAAAAGAAAACTAAACTAAATTAAAAGAAAAAAAGAATCCAATCCCAGCACTTTGGGAGGCCGAGGCGGGTGGATCACAAGATCAGATCGAGACCATACTGGCCAACATGGTGAAACCCCGTCTCCACTAAAAATAAAAAAAAAAATTAGCTGGGTGTGGTGGCACATGCCTGTAATCCCAGCTACTCAGGAGGCTGAGGCAGGAGAATCTCTTGAACCTGGGGGGTGGAGACTGCAGTGAGCCGAGATTGCGCCACCGCACTCCAGCCTAGCGATAGAGCGAGACTCTGTCTCAAAATAAAATAAAATAAAATTAAATTAAAAAATAAATAAATTCCAGGCAAAGTCAGCTGAGAAAATAGGTTAAGTGATTTCAAAAAGGTGATCAGAGGCCTGCTGACACTTTCAGCAAAGAGTCTAGTCACTGAAAGTGGCAAATGGTGATCCTGTACCAAAGTCCAGGATTCCAATATTCAGGCTTAGGAAACTAAAAAATTTCTTTCATTTATTTGTGGTCTTAATGAAGTAAAAGAAACTAATTTTATTAATTCAATCAAGGTTTTGGGGACAACACAAATTACAAGAGACTGTTTATATAGCACATATATATATTTTTTTGAAACAGGGTCTCACACTGTTGCCGGGGCTAGAGCATAGTGGCACAATCATAGCTCACTGTAACCTGGAACTCCTGGTCTCAAGCAATCCTCCTATCTAAGCCTCTCAAGTAGCTGGGACTATAAACTCCCACCACCACGCGCAGCTAATTAAAAAAAATTTTTGGCCAGGCATGGTGGCTCACACCTGTAATCACAACACTTTGGGAGACAGAGGTGGGCGGATCACCTAAGGTCAGTAATTCAAGACCAGCCTGACCAACATGACGAAACCCTGTCTCTACTAAAAATACAAAATTAGCCGGGTGTGGGCACAGTGGCAGGTGACTGTAATCCCAGCTACTCAGGAGGCTGAGGCACGAGAATCACTTGAATACAGGAGGTGGAGGTTGCAGTGAGCCAAGATTGCACCACTGCACTCCAGCCTAGGCAACAAGAGCAAAACTCCGTCTCTAAAAAAATAAATAAAATAAAATTTTGGGGGGCTGGGTGCAGTGGCTCAGGCCTGTAATCCCAGCACTTTGGGAGGCTGAGGTTGGTGGATCATGAGGTCAGGAGTTCTAGACCAGCCTGACCAACATGGTGAAGCCTCATCTCCACTAAAAAATACAAAAATTAGCCAGGCATGGTGGCAGGCGCCTTTAATCCCAGCTACTCGGGAAGCTGAGGCAGAATAGCTTGAACCCAAGAGGTGGAGGTTGCAGCGAGCCAAGATCCCACCCTTGCACTCCAGCCTGGGCGACAGAGCAAGACCCTGTCACCAAAAAAAAAAAAAATTTTTTTTTCTTTTTTTGGTGACAGGGTCTTGCTCTGTCGCCCAGGCTGGTCTCAAACTGCTCGCCTCAAGTGATCCTCTCACCCCCACCTCCCAAAGCACTGGGATTACAGTTGTGAGCCACTGTGCTAGGCCCATGAATCCAATTTTTGAGAAAGTAGAGAGAAAGAGATGTGTCAAGTATAAGGATGTTATCTTTCCTAAAAACATACTGTTTTGGGAAGTAAAATAGTACCAGATGGTTACCTGGTATCACCCCACACTATAAACTTCACATATCATTCTCTACCACAGGGGCAAATGGTTTGGTGGTTCTACTGCCAAAAGTCTATAGAGGCACCTGACAACGTATGTATTTGACTTTCTTCTCTTCAGACTTTGCAGACTACTTACTGCCACAATTCTTGTTATGGCCAAAATGACTGTCTACATTAAGGGCGGAGACTCCTTGATAGTATAGGTTTTAAGGCCACACATCAGCTGCTAGGAGACTAAGCCAAAGAAAAAGAGCTTTTAGGTTACCACTTACTTCAAATCAAGGCCACTTTACCTTTGAGCATTCTAGTCTCTCATTTACTGTGCAACTTTTCTGCAAGTTCTTCAAATTTCTTGCCTCTTTCCTGCTAATATGCTGAATATGTAAGTTCCCGTGAGCTGCATACTATCTTGTTATTAAAATTTTCTGTCCTAGGGATATAACCCAATTACTATGTATAATTTCAGGTTTTCACAAAAAATTTATGTAGTTCCCATTCATGAATAATTGATTAAATGTATCATGTCACTGTTTCTAAAATGCCTTCATCAGTTAAAAAAAAATTATACTCTATAATGTTCCCACAAATATTGCTATCCCTTTAAACTTCATCTACACTTATTGTCCCATGACTTGATACAGGTTTTCTTGTCTTAGAAGTAATCTCATTTAATTAAGACCTTTCTTCATGACAAGACAGTTGAGTAGTAACAAAAACTATTTATTGGACTTTAAATAGCAATTTCAATTTTGCAACATCTCTGCACATCACTTTTGCAAATGGAAATTGCTAACAAATAACACTTTGAGGTTCCCAAAGTGTAAGAGAACATGTATAGACTTGTATCAGATTAAATGCTTTTTTGTTTTTGTTTTGAGACAAGGTCTTGTTCTGTCATCCAGGCTGGAGTGCAGTGGTGCCATCAAAACTCACTGCAAGCCTGGACCTCCTGGGCCCAAGTGATCCTCCCATCTCAGCCTCTCGAGTAGCTGAGACCACAGGTATGTGTCACTACACCCAGCTAATTTTTTAATTTTTTGCAGAAACCTGGGGGGTGGGTCGGGTGTCTCCGTTTGTTCCCCATGCTGGTCTCGAACTCCTGGTCTCAAATGATCCTCTCACCTCAGCCTCCCAAAGTGCTGGGATTAGAGTTGTGAGCCATGGCACCCAGACCAGACTAAATGTTTTTGAACAATTACCAAAAAAACAAATTATCCCATTGTTAGATAATGCCTATAGATAATCACTGACTTCCAAATGCTGGACAGAAGATTCTATCACACTACTTAATTGCAAAAGGTAATAATAAACGAATGGAAAACATTTAACTGGATAAACAGGTTCTCTACATCTTTTACTTACTTTTGTACTGAAATTCTAATTTTGAATAAAGAAATAGGCCAGCCTGGTGGTTCAAGCCTAAAATCCCAGCACTTTGGAAGCCCGAGGTGGACAGATTGCTTGAGCCAGGAGTTTGAAACTACAGTGAGCTATGATTGCACCACTGCACTCCAAATTAGGTAACAGAGTGAGACCCTGTCATTCATTAATTTATACTTACATACATACGTACAGGGTTCTACTTAAACAGGCAGATAAAAAAGACATATTTAAACTATCTTCCTAATCCTCAATTAAAAGCACAGACATAAAAAAGCTATAAAGCCCAAAGACAGTAGAAGAAATAACAAATCAAAGATGTCAACGAACTATTGGAAAATAAAAAGTGAACAGGCTGGGCATGGTGGCTTACACACGTAATCCCAACAATTTGGAAGGCCAAGGTGGGATGACCTCTTGAGCCTAGGAGTTTGAGATCAGCCTGGACAACATGGAGAGACTCTGTCTCTACAAAAAAAAAAAAAAAAAAAAAAAAAAAAAAATTAGCCAAGTGTGGTGGCATGCACCTGTGGTCCCAGCTACTTGGGAGGCCAAGGCAGGAGAATCACTTGAGCCCAGGAGTTCAAGACCAGCCAGGGAACATAGTGACACCTTGTTTCTGCAAAAAAAGTAAGTAGCCGGGCATGGTGGCGTGCACCTATAGTGCCAGCTACTGGGGAGGCTGAGGTAGGCAGACTGCTTAAGCTGGAAGGTCAAGGGCTGCAGTGAGCTGTGATTGCACCACTCCACTGCACTCTAGTCTGGGTGACAGAGTGAGACCCTGTCTCAAAAAAAAAAAAAAAAAAAAAAAGGCCTCTAATTTCTTGCCAGGGCCAAGCATAAGTCTACCTATCAGCTTTCTGGGTGCAGCAAGCAGAATGAGAAATCAGGTAAATTGATTTTACCATATTTGTCTCCATTTGGCCTTTGTAACTGGTCCACTCACTCACCACGAAACACACAAGCGGTGTTTGTTATTCTGAATCTGGAGCCTTCCCTGAACCTCAGCTACCGAGAACCTCTAGTCTGGAACCATTACAGGGTTCTTGGTTCAAATCAGTTCACTTCCTGTTCCAACTTCATTTCACTCTTAGGCTGCTGCTGCTTCTGCATTGTTAAAACAGTTAAAATTCCTCCTCTAGGTTTCCTTCTCCCAAAAACGTAGAGAAACTCTCCTTCTCTACTTTTCCCGTTCTATTCTTGCACGTTTATATCCATTTTATTCCTTTACTATAATTTTATATGGTTTAAAAAGAAGTGGGGCCTGGTGGCACATACCTGTAGTCCCAGCTACTCAGGAGGTTGAGGCAGGAGAATCACTTGAGTCCAAGATGCTGTAGAGAAATATGATCATGCCTGTGAATATCACTGCACAACAGCCTGGGCAACAGAGCAAGACCGCATCTCTTTAAACAGAAATTTGTGCCATATCCAATTCTGCCTGTTACTTAGTATCTTTGGGATGACAGAGCCTTAGGAGACCAAAAATAAAATAAATAAACAAAACAGAACAGATATATGTAGTCACCCTGTCATGTTTAACCAGAAATTTGTAATCAGTCGAAAGTTCCTGATATTATGGCGCTTGTATTCTAACAAGGGGGAAACTGACAATAAAAATACTTAAAATATGTTTGAAAGTAGTAAGTGCTTATTAAGATTAAGCAAGGTTGGCCAGGCACAGTGGTTCATGTCTGTATTCCCAGCACTTTGGGAGGCCAAGGCGGGTGGATCACCTGAGGTCAGGAGTTCGAGACCAGCGTGACCAACATGGAGAAACTCTGTTTCTACTAAAAATACAAAAATTAGGCGGGTGTGATGGCGGGCTCCTGGAATCCCAGCTACCTGGGAAGCTGAGGCAGGAGAATGGCTTCAACCCGGGAAGCAGAGGTTGCAGTGAGCAGAGATTGTGCCATTGTACTCCAGCCTGGCAACAAGACCGAGACTCTATCTCGAAAAAAAAGAAAACAAAAAACCTCTTTATGAACACAAACAGATGAATCTCACATAATACAAAGTGAAAGCAGACACAAAGATACACACTATGAGTGTGACTGCATCTATACCATGCTCTAGAAAAGGTAAATGTAGTCTCTTGTGATAGAAAACAGATCAGTATCAGACAGGTGCAGTGGTTCACACCTGTAATCCCAGCACTCTGGAAGGCTGAGGTGGGTGGGGCACCTGAAGTCAGGAATTCAAGACCAGCCTAGCCCACATGGTGAAACCCCCTCTCTACTAAAACTACAAAACTTAGCCAGGCATGGTGGCACACATCTGTAGTCCCAGCTGCTTGGAAGGCTGAGGTGGGAGGCTCTCTTGAGCCCAGGAGGAGGAGGTTGTAGTGAGCCAAGATCACGTCACTGCACAGACACTATAGCCTGGGTAACAAAGCGAGACTCCGCCTCCAAAAAAAAAAAAAAAAAGAAAAGAAAACATCAGTATTACTTGGGGCTGGGAGTGGAGGCAGAAATGGTAGGGAGAAAAGTTCTACTGATAGGAATTTCCATGTTTTGATTGTGGTGGTGATTATAAGACTTCCACATTTGCCAAAACTTGTCAAACTGTAAATTTATAATGGATATAATTTATTGTATGTCAGTTACACCTCAATCAAGTAGATTTTTAAAAAGGACTGCTCAGGTTGCTGTGTAGAGAACAGACTGTTAGATGTATATGGAACTAATCTAATATTAACAATGAACAGTTAACCAATTAATATTTCCTTGATTCTAAAAATGAATCCTAAATTCAGTTTTTCTGAGTAACAGTTCCTGGCAAATTAACAACATTGCTTTCACATCTGTATAATGCCTACTTCTACTTACACGAAGTCTATAAGCAGTAACCACAAAACTATTACAGAAATAATAGAATGTTTTGCCTGCAATTAAAAAAAAAAAAAACAAGGCCGGGCGCAGTGGCTCACGCCTGTAATCCCAGCACTTTGGGAGGCCGAGGCGGGCGGATCACGAGGTCAGGAGATCGAGACCATCCTGGCGAACATGGTGAAACCCTGTCTCTACTAAAACTACAAAAAAAAAAAAAAAAAAAAATTAGCCGGGCATGGTGGTGGGCGCCTGTAGTCCCAGCTACTCAGGAGGCTGAGGCAGGAGAATGGCGTGAACCCGGGAGGCAGAGCTTGCAGTGAGCCGAGATCGTGGCACTGCACTCCAGCATGGGCAACAGAGCCAGACTCTGTCTCAAAAAACAAACAAACAAACAAACAAACAACTTCCTGACAAATACTTAACACTTTGGGAATTTAAAATGCAGGGTTTTGTTTTTGGGTTTTTTTTTGAGACAGAGTCTCACTCTGTCGCCAAGGCTGGTATGCAGTGGCGCGATCTCACTGCAATCTCCACCTGCCAGGTTCAGGTGATTCTCCTGCCTCAGCCTCCTGAGTAGCTGAGACCAGAGGCACACGCCACCATGCCAGCTTATTTTTGTATTTTTAATGGAGATGGGGTTTCACCATGTTGGCCAAGCTGATCTAGAACTCCTGACCTCAGGTGATCTGCCCACCTTGGTCTCCCAAATGCTGGGATTACAGGCATGTGCTACTAGGCCTGGCCAAAATGCTTTCTTTTTCCTGCCTTTTTTTGCTTTTGTTTTTGTTTTTGAGACAAGGTCTCAATCCTTTGTTGAGGCTGGAGTGCAGTGGCTCGATCACTACTCACTGCAGCCTCAACCTGCCGGACTCAGGTGATTCTCCCACTTCAGCCTCTGGAGTAGCTGGGACGACTAGCATGCCACCACACCCAGCTAATTTTTTGTATTTTTTTGTAGACATGGGGCTTTGCTTTGTTGCCGAGGCTGGTTGTGAACTCCTGGGCTCAAGCAATCCTCCCATCTCAGTCTCCCAAACTGCTGGGGATTGCAGGCATGAGCCACTGCACTTGGCCTTAAAAATGTTTTTAAAGGCTGGCGTGGTGGCTCACGCCTGTAATCCCAGCACTTTGGGAGGCCGAGGTGGGCGGATCACGAGGTCTGAAGATCGAGACCATCCTGGCTAACATGGTGAAACCCCGACTCTACTAAAAATACAAAAAATTAGCCGGACGTAGTGGTGGGCGCCTGTAGTCCCAGCTACTCGGGAGGCTGAGGCAGGAGAATGGCGTGAACCTGAGAGGCAGAGCTTGCAGTGAGCCGAGATTGCGCCACTGCACTCCAGCCTGGGCGACAGAGCCAGACTCCGTCTCAAAAAAAAAAAAAAATGCTTTTAAATTCAGGCTGGAAATGGTGGCTCACACCTGTAATGCCAGCGCTTTGGGAGGCTGAGGCAGGCAGATCACCTGAGGTCAGGAGTTCGAGACTGGCCTGATGAACATGGAGAAAACCCATCTCTACTAAAAATCCAAAAAAAAAAAAAAATTAGCCGTGCATGGTGGCACATGCCTGTAATCTCAGCTACTTGGGAGGCTGAGGCAGGAGAATTGCTTGAAGTCAGGAGGCAGAGGTCATGATGAGCCGAGATCGCGCCATTGCACTCCAGCCTGGGCAACAAGAGCAAAACTCCTTCTCAAAAAAAAAAAAAGCTTCTAAACTCATGTTTATCATGTCAGAACATGTAGGTTTTGAAAGCATGAAAATTAAGTTTATAATTTTACATTTCTATTTATTTATTTTTTGAGACAGAGTCTTGCTCTGTCACCCTGGATGGAGTGCAGTGGTGCGATCTCAGCTCACTGCAACCTCTGCCTGCCAAGTTCGTGATTCTCTGGCCTCAGCCTCCCAAGTAGCTGGGATTATGGGCACCCGCCATCATGCCTGGCTAATTTTTGTAGAGACGGAATTTCATCATGTGAGCCGAGATTGCACCACTGCACTCTAGCCTGGGTGACAGAGCCAGACTCCGTCTCAAAAAAAAAAAAAAAAAAAAATTCACCTCAGGTGATCTTCCCACTGCAGCCTCCCACAGTGCTGTGATTACAGACGTGAGCCACCACGCCTGGCCCGGGTTAATTTTCTTATTTTTAGTAGAGATGAGGTTTTGCCATGTTGGCTAGGCTGGTCTCGAACTCCTGGCCTCAAGTGATCCATCCGCCTCGGATTCCGACAGTGCTGGGATTACAGGATTACCGCACCCAGTCTTATTTCTTAAGCTAACAGTGGAAGAGCAGATACAATCCTTTCCTGACATAGTCCTTTTTTTCTATGGCAAACGTTCACATCTTCCTCCTAACACTTTGGCTTCAAAGGTAACTGTGCAATAAATGAAGATGGGAAAACACTTCTTTATAGTATAATGCAATAAATAAATGTAAGAAGAATAGTAGACTTAGAAAATGACAATTTTGTAACCATTATAGGAATAACTGGGTTAAGCAAGTCACCAAGGAACGCTGAAATTTCTGGGTGAAACTTTATTTATAAATGAGATATTTACACAATCTATGGGAATACAGGTCACTACTTATCAATTACAAAGAGAAACCTGGTGGATACAATCTTAACAAAGTTGTCAAAGATAATATACTGATACTGGGGCTCAGAAATCAATACCCAGGCAGGGCGTGTAGTTCATGCCTGTAATACCAGCACTTTGGGAGGCCGAGGCGGGTGGATCACCTGAAGTCAGAAGTTTGACATCAGCCTGGCCAACATGGTGAAACCCGGTCTCTACTTAAAAAATAAGCCAGGCATGGTGGTACATGGAGGCTGAGGCAAGAGAATCACTTGAATCCAGGAGGTAGAGGTTGCAGTGAGCTGAGGTTGCACCACTGCACTCCAGCCTGGGCAACAAGAGCAAAACTCTTGTCTCAAAAAACAAAAGAAATCAATACCCCCAAATATGGCTAAGCTGAACCAAAGAAACCTCAAGGTATCTCTTGATACCTCACTCCATCCACACACCTTCTCTTCCAAAGCATACAGTAGCTTAAATTCCTTTATGCGCCTAAAATACAGACCCACCCAAAGGAACAACTGTTTTTCTTCTGTACACTGTAACACCAAGAATGTAACCACACCTAAATGGACTCTTTTACAAGATAATGTACAAGTTAATCTCTGTTCCCTGATCCATTCATTCTCCCTAGTAATCCCCTCAGCAGAATTCCTCTTCTCCAGGTTTCCATAACTTGTTTTGCCAGAATGGTATGTAACCTTCTGAACCACCTGGGGGGATAGGTAATCACTCTGTGATAAATTTGTATGCTTTGGACAGCTCAGTGACTCACGCCTATAATCTCAATACTTTAGGACCCCGAGGCAGGAGGATAGCTTGAGCTTAGGAATTCAAGAACAGGCTGGGTAACATTTATCTACAAAAATACAAAAAATTGGCTGGGTGTGATGCTCGCCTATAGTCCCAGCTACTCAGGAGGCTGATGTGGGAGGATCACTTGAACCCAGGAGGTTATGGCTGCAGTGAGCTGTGATCATGTCACTGCACTCTAGCCTGGGTGACAAAGCAAAACCCTGTATCAAAAAGAAAGAAAGGAAAGAAAGGAAGAAAGCAAGAAAGAAAGAAAGAGGAAGCTATAGCAAAAGTACCTTAGGGAAAAAAAAATCTGTATGTCTTTTTTTCCAATTCACATGCCTTTTGTGAGTTGGTTTTTATTTTTATTTTTTTTGGTAGCAACACGATCTTGTATGTTGTCCAGGCTGGTCTGGAACCCCTGGCTTCAAGTGATCCTCCCATCTTGGCCTCCTAAAGTGTTGGGATTAGGAACCTGGCCTTGTGCATGAGTTGATTATCTTTTGGAGACAAGGTCTTGCTCTGTTGCTCAGGCTGCAATGCGGTAACACGATCATGGCTCACTGTAATCTCGACCTCCCAGGCTCAAGCAATCCTCCCACCTCAGCTGGGACTACAGGTACACACCACCACACCCAGGTAATTTTTTATTTTTTTATACAGATAGCAACTCACTATGTTGCTCAGGCTGGTCTCAAACTCTTGCACTCAGGCAATCCTCTCACCTCAGCCTCCCAAAGTGCTAGGATTACAGCACGAGCAATCATGCCCAGTCAATGAGCTAACGAGCTGATTTTTTTCAAGGGTGAAGGGGAACTTTCACCTTGGCCTGGACAACAACTGAAGAAACTGATGTCCCATCCCTTCTGATGTGATGTATTACTTACATAGCTTTCTTGCTAAAACTGTATAACCTGAAACTAACCATGAGGAAGTGACTGGATAAGCTCAAATTGAAAGACAGGACATTTAATAATATAATCAGCTCATCACTCTTCAAAAACGTCATTGTTATAAAAGACCAAAAAAAGAAAAATCTGAAGAACCATTTTAGATTAAAGGAGAATAAAGTATGACAACTAAATGCAAAGCTAAAGCTTGATTCTGGACTGGTTCCTGGATTTTCTAAAAAGTTTCTGTTAATGACAGTATTGAAACAACTGGAAACATTTGAACCCAACTGTATACTAAGTAACAGTATTGCATCAATATTAAATTTCCTGAATTTGGCTGCTTGCAGTGGCTCACGCCTATAATCCCAGCACTTTGGCAGGCTGAGGCGTGTGAACACTTGAGATCAAGAGTTCCAGACCAGCCTGGCCACCATGGTGAAACACTTTCTCTACTAAAAATACAAAAATGAGCCGGGTGTGGTGACGCATGCCTGTAGTCCTAGCTACTCAGGAGGCTGAGGCAGGAGAACTGTTTGAACCCAGGAGGTGGAGGTTGCAGGAGCCGAGACTGCGCCACTCTACTCCAGCCTGGGCGACAGAGCGAGACTACATCTCAAAAAAAAAAAAATTTTTTTTGAATTTGATAAAATTACATTTTAGTCCACACTCTTATTAATAAGAGATAAAAGTAACATCTCTCAAGGGTTCAAGAAAAAAAAAAGAATAAGAATGTGTAAACACAATGCAAAAATAATAGTTACACAATATATAGGACAAAGAAATGAAGTAACGTGGTGAAGAGCGAACAATGTGCAAATCTAAGAGAAGAGTACATAAAAATTCACTGTAATATTCTTCCAACTTTTCTGTAGACTTGAATTTAAAAAAATCAAATTAACAAAAAAACTAGTTGTCAGCCGGGTGTGGTGGCTCAGGCCTGTAATCCCAGCACTTTGGAATGCCAAGGCAGGCAGATCATCTGAGGTCAGGAATTCGAGACCAGCCTGGCCAACACAGTGAAACCCCACTTCTACTAAAAATACAAAAATTAGCTGGGTGTGGTGGTGCACACCTGTAATCCCAGCTACTTGGGAGGCTGAGGCAGGAGAACTGCTTGAACCTAGGAGGTGGAGGTTGCAGTGAGCCAAGATCACGCCACTGCACTCCAGCCTAGGTGACAGAGACAGACTCCGTCTCAAAACAAAACAAAACAAAAAACAAAACTAGTTGCCATCATATGGTCCATAATACAGTGGAGAAACACTTTCACCCAGCATAAAGGTCTTCTAAAATTAGGTCTCTTTCTTTATGGACGTACTTCAAATACATTTTTTCTTTTTTTCTTTTTTTTGAGACGGAGTCTCGCTCTGTCACCTAGACTGGAGTGCAGTGGCACGATCTCGGCTCACTGCAAGCTCTGCCTCCCAGGTTCACACCATTCTCCTGCCTCAGCCTCCCGAGTAGCTGGGACCACAGGTGCCCACGACCATGCCTGGCTAATTTTTTTTTTTTTTTTTTTTGTATTTTTAGTAGAGATGGGGTTTCACGGTATTAGCCCAGATGGTCTCCTGACCTCGTGACCCGCCCGCCTTGGCCTCCCAAAGTGCTGGGATTACAGGTGTGAGCCACTGCGCCTGGCCCAAATACACTTTTTCAAACAGATAGAATGATGACTCTAGCTGTACTTCCAAGATTTCATCATAGCATATCCTTGCCTTAGAATGAAAGTGGCACTTGAACCACGGCCAGTCCACTACAGCCAAATCTAAAATAAATATACACATACAGTGTATATAAACAAAATTGCACCCCAAAGATGACAGAGTTTTGTCAGTTTTGTCACAGCTTGTGAATTCTGTTCACCAAGTGTTGGAATCTAATCTGCTGTACCCCTAAAATAGCATTTACAAGTTTTGGATATGAAAAACAGAAAAGAGAAAAACATACACTATAAAAGCAGAACATACATGTATCAGTTTTTGGATACTAAATGACAACCTGTTTCTCCCTTTTGAATCAGCAGACACCATGGATTATATATTTTTTCCCTTCAGTAGTGAGCAGTTTGCGTGTACAGAGAAAATGGACTTACAAAAACTTGCAGCAGTAGTTTGTTCTTGCTTTAAAATTTCGTTTTTGCCGGGCGCGGTGGCTCACGCCTGTAGTTCCAGCACTTTGGGAGGCCGAGGCGGGCGGATCACGAGGTCAGGAGATTGAGAATATCCTGGCTAACACGGTGAAACCCTGTCTCCCCTAAAAATACAAAAAATCAGCCGGGCGTCATGGTGGGCGCCTGTAGTCCCAGCTACTCGGGAGGCTGAGGCAGGAGAATGGCGTCAACCCGGGAGGCGGAGCTTGCAGTGAGCCGAGATCACGCCACTGCACTCCAGCCTGGGCGACAGAGCGAGACTCCGTCTCAAAAAAAGAAAAAAAAAATTCGTTTTTGGTTTAGATTGTGAATGCATGAAGTAAGGGAGTGAATCAGTTTCTTGTTTACATTTTTTTCACCTTTTAAACAACAAAAAAATTCTTTAAAATATTTTAATGCATTCTTGGCCGGGCGCGGTGGCTCACGCCTGTAATCCCAGCACTTTGGGAGGCCGAAGCGGGTGGATCACGAGGTCGGGAGATGGAGACCACCCTGCCTAACACGGTGAAACCCCGTCTCTACTAAAAATACAAAATTAGCTGGGTGTGCTGGCGGGCACCTGTAGTCCCAGCTACTAGGGAGGCTGAGGCAGGAGAATGGCGTGAAACTGGGAGGCGGAGCTTGCAGTGAGCCGAGACTGCGCCACTGCACTCCAGCCTGGGCGACAAAGCGAGACTCCATCTCAAGAAAAAAAAAATACATATATATATTTTTTAATGCATTCTTTTGAAGAGGTAGATGTTTGGTAATTTTATGGCTCCCAGAGCATATATTCAATTGGTGCATGTTGTGGGAGGGGGAAATGGAAATTAAATGAAAACATATGGCTTTGGTCATGTCAATCTGTAAGACACATCAGTAAAAGCGTTATTATGCTCGGTTGTTTGTTTTTTTTTTTGGTTTTGCGTTTTGTTTTTTGGTGATGTGGCTTAAATGCAATAGTTTCTTTTTTGGGACATATTTTACCAATTAAAGACTAGAAGGGTACACACAAAATTTTTTTTTAATTCCATAGAGAAGATACATTAAAAAAGAAATCTTCTGATGTTTTGTAGCCGTAACTAAATTATGGTATAAATGCGCACTATTGTGAAAAGGAGCAAAGTAGTTTTGGGTTTTTGTTGTTTGTTTGTTTTGCTTTTTTTTTTTTTTTTTTTTGAGATGGAGCCTCGCTCTGTCACCCAGGCTGGAGTGCAGTGGCGCGTTCTTGGCTCCCTGCAAGCTCTGCCTCCTGGGTTCACGCCATTCTCCTGACTCAGCCTCCTGAGTAGCTGGGACTACAGGCACCCGCTACCATGCCTGGCTAATTTTTTTTTTTTTTGTATTTTTAGTAGAGACGGGGGTTCCACCGTGTTAGCCAGGATGGTCTCGATCTCCTGACCTTGTGATCCACCTGCCTCAGCCTCCCAAAGTGCTGGGATTACAGGCGTGAGCCACCGCGCCCGGCCTTTGCTTTTTAACAGATTAAAATGTTTCTGGATTAAAAAAAAGAATGAAGGTGGCAAAGACTTTAATGCATTAAGCCATGATAAACATGAGTGAGACCAGGCGCGGAGGCTCATGCCTGTAATCCTAGCACTTTGGGAGGCTGAGACAGGTGGATTGCTTTAGTCCAGGAGTTCAAGACCACCCTGGGCAAATGGCAAAACCCCATCTCTACCAAAAATACAAAAAGTAGCTGAGTGTGGTGGAATGTGCCTGTAGTCCCAGCTACTCAGCAGGCTGAGGCAGGAGAATCTCCTGAACCCAGGAGGCAGAGGTTGCAGTGAGCCAAGATCACATCATCGCACTCCAGCCTGAGCAACAGAGCAAGACTTCGGCAAAAAAAAAAAAAAAAAAAAAAAACTCTGAAGCGGGCCATGTACAGTGTGGCTCATGTCTGTAATCACAGCACTTTGGGAGGCTGAAGCAGGTGGATTACCTGAGGACAGAAGTTCAAGACCAGCCTGACCACCATGGTAAAACCCTGTCTCTACTAAAAATACAAAAAATTAGCCCGGTGTGGAGGCGGGCACCTGTAATCCCAGCTCCACGGGAGGCTGAGGCAGGAGAATCGCTTGAACCTGGGAGGCAGAGGTTGCAGTAAGCTGAGATTGCTTCACTGCACTCCAGCCTGGGCAACAGAGCAAAACTCCATCTCCAAAAAAAAATCTCTTAAGTAGCCTTTCATCAACAGGGTGGACTGAACTGATGCTGTCAGTTCCCCCTCTCACTACAAACACATAAAGATGTAGATAAAATGACAATAAAAATGTTCTGACACACAGCTAAACTAGAAAAACGGGAGATATCCCAGATTCCATACAGAGTACAATCAAAGCTATAGATGTAAGAGAAATCTGATGCCAGGGAACCGAGGCCTACAAGGGACTAGGGTTAGGTCCTTTTGACAAACACATGAGAGTAAGAATAGGGTTGGAAGAAATGACCTTAACCTTATAGGCAGGTAAAAGCCCTGTACCCTGCATCAAGCCCCAGAGCCAGGTGCTCCTTTCCTTGATCACAGATGCTCAAAAAATCCTGGAGAAGCCACAAAGAGGTTTGCCATCTATCATGGCAACGTTGAGAGGTGGGCAAATTGCTCTCAAAACATTAAAAGCACAAGTCAGAAGAGCACATAAATGTAAGATCCATAATCAAACTACCTACATGCAAAAGGAAATGAAAACTCAAGATATTAACCTAAAACTTAGTTTAGAAACACTGAAACCCCAAGAAACAAATAGAAACAAGACTGAATAGCCTTGGGAGAAGCTTTCACAGCTCCAAATCCACAGCCTACTGCCAGTACACACCCGTAACTCTTCCCCCCAACTCTTAAGTAGACAAATTCATCATTTTATAAACTACAGACTCCATGTAAAAAGAAAGTATCAACAACTCAAAATAATAAGCAAATATCGCCGGGCGCGGTGGCTCATGTCTGTAATTTCAGCACTTTGGGAGGCCGAGGTGGGTGGATCACTAGGTCAGGAGTTGGAGACCAGCCTGACCAACATAGAGAAACCCCGTCTCTACTAAAAATACAAAAATTAGCCGGGTGTAATGGTGCACACCTGTAACCCCAGTTACTCAGGAGGCTGAGGCAGGAGAATCGCTTAAACCGGGGAGGCAGAGGTTGCAGGGAGCTGAGATTGCGCCACTACACTCCAGCCTGGGCAACAGAGCAAGACTCAAGAAAGAAAAGAAAAGAAAAGAAAAGAGAAGAGAAGAGAGAAGGAAGGAAGGAAAGAAAGAAAAAAATGTAAAATGATTCTTAATTACTTCTTTACTATTTCTTTCACGTGTATGAATCAAAAGTGAAAGCAGCATTTTCCAAAACAGCAATACTAAGTTATTACTTTTTTCATTTTATTTTTCTGCTCCATAGGAGGTTTCTGTAAGTTATGACTTCTATGAATTCTTGATTTACCTTTACTTTTACTGAGGAGACCCTGTTAAGTCAACCATGCATGTTAATTGATTTGTTTTTCTTTTGAGACGGAGTTTTCGCTCTTGTTGCCCAGGTTGGAATGCAATGGCGTGATCTCGGCTCACAGAAACCTCTGCCTCCCCAGTTCAAGCAATCCTCCTGTCTCAACCTCCTGAATAGCTAGGCTTACAGGCACGTGCCACCACGCCTGGGTATTTTTGTATTTTTAGTAGAAACAGGGTTTCTCCATGTTAGCCAGGCTGGTCTCAAACTCCCGACCTCAGGTGATCTGCCGGCCTCAGCCTGCCAAAGTGCTAGGATTTCAGGTGTGAACAACCGTGCCCAGCCCAATTGAGTTGTTTTTCTAAGCAGTGGTAATTCACATTCTCATCCCTTCTGTTATGACCAAGCGCATACAAAAAAATACCAGGATAAGACAGATTGCCAGGCCTGGTGCGGTCGCTCACACCTGTAATCCCAGCACTTTGGGAGGCCGAGGTGGGTGGATCACCTGAGGTCAGGAGTTGGAGACCAGCCTGGCCAACATGGCGAAACCCCATCTCTACTAAAAATACAAAAAATTAGCCAGTCGTGGTGGTGGGTGCCTGTAATCGCAGTTACTTGGGCTGAGGCAGGAGAATTGCTTGAACCTGGGAGGCGGAGGTTGTTGCAGTGTGCCGAGATCATGCCACTGTCCTCCAGCATGGGCAACAAGAGTGAAACTCCATTGCAAACAAAACAAAACAAAAAAACAAAACAGACAAATTGTCTATGTAACCTATACTGGTCCTCAGAGGATTTTTTTTTTTTTTTTTTTTTGAGACAGAGGGGCATTGTCTCCCGGGTTGGAGTGCAGTGGCATGACCTAGGGCTCACCGCAACCTCCGCCTCCTGGGTTCAAGCGATTCTCCTGCCTCAATCACCCGAGCAGCTGGGATTACAGGCGCCCAACACCACGTCCAGCTAATTTTTTGTATTTTTAGTAGAGACGGGGTTTCACCATGTTGGCCAGGATGGTCTTGAACTTCTGACCTCGTGATTCGCCTGCCTCAGCCTCCCAAAGTGCTGGGATTACAGGCTTGAGCCACCCTGCCTGGCCCCTTCAGAGGATTTTTAATAAACTGGCCCACACTTACTCTTTAGTTAAAAGCAAGAAATTGGCTGGGCGTCGTGGCTCATGTCTGTAATCTCAGCACTTCAGGAGGCCAAGGAGGGCGGATAACCTGAGGTCGGGAGTTCAGTAACAGCCTGACTAACATGGAAAAACCCCATCTCTACTAAAAATACAAAATTATCTGGGTGTGCTGGCAAATGCTTGTAATCCCAGCTACTCGGGAGGCTGAGGCAGGAGAATCGCTTGAACATGGGAGGCAGAGGTTGCAGTGAGCCAAGATCGCGCATTGCACTCTAGCCTGGGCAACAAGAGTGAAACTCCACCTCAAAAAAAAAAAAGCAAGAAATCTACCTTCCAAGGACATTAAAAAAAAAGCAGCTAATTATTTAAAATAACCTTTAAATCCTTTTAGAGACTTAAAATCCTTTTAAAGATTTAAAACCTAAACTTTACAAAGGTTTGATTCCCTCTGAGCAGCCTCCTTTGCATTCTTCTTAGCTACAGTACCTCTATTCTTTCATAGAACACTTTCAGTTTTTATTGGTTTCCACAATTTGATAGGAAGCAATGACCAGCAACTCTATGCACTCTCGTCTGCTAAACACATGCAGGAAAAATGATGGTTTATGTAAATTCATCTTACTTAGCTCCACATCCCATGCTGGAAGTTACTTTCGGATATTCCACACCTAAAGTTCAGGTAAACTTCCTTTGAGATTAAGCTCCTGGGCCGGACTCTGTGGTTTATGCATGTAATCCCGACACTTTGGAAGGCTGAGGTGGGATGATTCCCTGAGCCTAGGAGTTTGAGGTTAAAAGTTAGCTATGAAGACGCTACTGTACTCCAGCTTGGGTGACAGAGCAATACTTTATCTCTAATAATAAAAATTTTAAAATCTGAAAAATTAAGACTTCACCTGAGCTGATAAATGCAGAGTTGAAAACAACAACAAACCTTATAACTGAGCTGGAGCCACTACATGCACACATGAAAAGGAATAACAGTCATAAAATAACATACAAAATCTGGAAGCTAATTTAGTGTAAAGGAAGGGTCTGTTGTTTCTTATTATAATACATTTCCCACTAAAGGTGTCCAATAAATTCTATCACCTTAGGAGATGAGTTTTAAACTACGTGTGTAATGAGAAAATAGGTAATTTTTTAAAATCTCTTTTTTCTTTTGGGCTGCGGGGTGGCGAGGGAACAAAGAAACACTAAAAGTGAAATGCTACGCTGAATTGATCAGGCTAACTGGGAACTCACTGGAAAAGTGAAAACGAAAATGAATTAGTGATGAGCTCAAGAAGGTGCTTAGCCACTTACCCAGAGATTTATTTAATGAGAATGGATCGCAGGTTTCCACAGGTCGTTCCACTGACAGTAAGAAGACAGTCGTGAACCTTGGGTCCCTTTTTTCACTAGTCAACAGTCACCCTCACCTACACCCGGAGTACATATTTGGCACTCAACAAATCTTGACTGAATGAAACCCTACCTCACTCATACTGGCACCCAACCCCGGAGTTATGGCCCCCCAAATTACCTCCAAAACGCCTGACGACCTAACCCAAAGAGCAGAAAAAGTAGAGAGGAAACCTCTAGGGGTGGAGGGGATTCTCTGTCAAACAAGCAGGGGCCAACGGGGCCTAGACCAACCCAACTTCCCATAGAACACTCAAGGGCCCAGGGGATTGAACCGTGGCTAATCTCCTTCGACTTCCACGAAGCAGCAGCCAAGGGGACGCAGATCCACAGCCTCCCACTCGGGGGCGCTGAGAGATCTCGGGGTATCCCCCCCAGAAGTTAGTACCTGCGAAGCTGCGGCACAAAGTGTGGCTCCGGGCTCTCATTACGGAGGCCGGGACCTGGGACCGGCCAGCCGCGTCTCCTGGCTGAGGGTTCCGCGCTCCGGAGCTGCAGTGACCGTACACGTCGCCGATAGACACCTAAGGCTTCGGAAGGGTCCTGGCTCGCAGGCCCCAGACGTTTTGCTCTTAGGACTCCGCGAGTTGTCGCACCCACGTCGACTGGCGCTCTTCAGTGCTTCCCTCACTGGTTAAGCGGTCACTCCTGCCTTAAGCCCAGCAGCCGGTCGCTCTCCGGCGCCGCCATCGTTAGTGTTTGTTTTCATCCGCTTCGGTAATGGCCGGGGGCGGGGGGGTGGAAGAGGGCTATGGGGGAAAGCCAGATGCCTAACCTTAGTCGCACTTTCGCTACAGTAATGATGCCCTATTTATTCTTGTAGTCCTCAAAATCTCCATGAAAGTTGATTTTCTTTCCACGTAAGCTTTGTTCTCTAATCTTTCTAAGCGACTCAAGGTAAAATAAAGACGGAAAGGAGGTGTTTGAGAGAGAGAGACCGTTTGGGTGATGTGTGGAATATGCGGGGACGAACCGCAGGTCGCGGTGGCAGCGGCAGTGAGGACGCGGCGTGGGGCGGGCCCTGACGCGGAAGGGGCGGTGCCGCTGTTGCGCGCCGTGGCGGCCTGTGTGCAGTAGCCGCTTCCGGAGGAGGGTCCAACCCGGCTAGGTGGGTGGGGAGTGTGGCTGTTAACCTGGCAGCCGCCGAGAGGTGGGTGACGGGCCTGGGCTAACTGAGTGTCCAGCGCAATCAGACTTTGACATCCGTTTTTAGGGTGCCCTTTAAAAGTGGCGGAGTCGTCTCCCAAACCTGGTTCAGCCAGCCTCTTTTTCGCTCCCGACTTCCAATGTGTCTGGTCTTCCCTACTTCCTGGCCCTCAGCTTCGCGATTTGGAGTTCCTGGAGTGAGGGAAAAGCCTTTTGTTACAGCACACAGTGTACGTCCATAAGGCTGGGTTGTGGACTTTGTTGTTGGTGGTTTTTTGTTTTTTGTTTTTTTGCCCCTTCTTTTCTTGTTAGACTGGTTTGAGCACCCCAGCATCTGTCCTGTACTTATCAGGTAGAACCAGAAGTTTTTGGATAATGAAACCCGTGACCAATTCTTACCCAAGGTGGTTATGACATACGTCAGCTGCTTCTTGGCCTATATAGTTAGGAGCTGACCTCTTTTACCTTGTGAATAATTATGTCATCACCTCCATTATTCTTTTGGTGTTCTCAATTGAAATGCCAGGCATTAAATGAGCCACAAAGGTTAAATTCCCATTATCCTTCAATCAGAGCAAGCCTGTCGTGCAGCCATGAGTTAGTGGAGAAAAATCCAGAGTTGTAGGTACAGTACGTTTTGCCTCAACAAAATGGAAATTTGCAGAAAAGGAGCTGCTCCAGCCTTTGAGTCACTTTAAAGTCTTTGGTAGGTTTCTAATGTTTTTTCTTTTAACATTTACAGAGAGAAGATTATAAATGGCAGAGCCATTTAACTGTGGTTAGCTGTTGGATTCTGATACTTTCTTAAAAATACCTTCCTGCACCAACATCTTCATTGGAAACAGTTCAGAAAAAGCAGAGGAGAGAGACAACTTTCACATTTACCATGGCTATACCAATAACAGTGCTTGACTGTGACCTCTTGCTGTATGGCCGTGGTCACCGGACATTGGACCGTTTTAAGCTGGATGATGTGTCTGATGAATACTTGATGTCCATGTATGGGTTTCCGCGACAGTTCATTTATTACTTGGTGGAGCTCTTGGGGGCGAATCTTTCCAGGCCTACTCAGCGATCCAGGGCTATTAGCCCAGAGACACAGATCCTTGCAGCACTGGGTTTTTATACCTCAGGTTCCTTCCAGACTCGGATGGGAGATGCCATTGGAATCAGTCAGGCGTCTATGAGTCGTTGTGTTGCCAATGTCACCGAAGCACTTGTGGAAAGGGCCTCACAGTTCATTCGCTTCCCAGCTGATGAAGCCTCCATACAGGCTCTGAAGGATGAATTCTATGGGTTGGCAGGGATGCCAGGGGTGATGGGGGTAGTTGACTGTATCCATGTGGCCATCAAGGCACCAAATGCTGAAGACCTCTCCTATGTGAACCGAAAAGGCCTGCATTCTTTAAACTGCCTGATGGTGTGTGACATTAGAGGGGCACTAATGACCGTGGAGACAAACTGGCCAGGCAGCCTACAGGACTGTGCCGTGCTGCAGCAGTCTTCCCTCGGTAGTCAGTTTGAAGCCGGTATGCACAAAGATAGCTGGCTTCTGGGTAAGTTTGCAAGTGTGAATTTTCATTTTGTTTGGAGGCATAGAAAAGTTATGTAGGCCGGGGGCACACAGCCCCAGCACTTTGGGAGGCCGAGGTGGTGGATCACCTGAGGTCAAGAGTTGGAAAGCAGCCTGGCCAACATGATGAAACTTCGTCTCTACTAAAAATACAAAAATTGTCTGAGCATGGTGGCAGGCGCCTTTAGTCCTAGCTACTTGGAAGGCTGAGGCGGGACAATCGCCTGAACCCAGGATGCAGAGGTTGCAGTGAGCCGAGATAGCGCCATTGCACCCCTGCCTGGGCAACAGAGCAAAAACTGCATCTCAAAAAAAGAAAAGAGCCGGGCGCGGTGGCTCAAGCCTGTAATCCCAGCACTTTGGGAGGCCAAGACGGGCGGATCACGAGGTCAGGAGATCGAGACCATCCTGGCTAACACGGTGAAACCCCGTCTCTACTAAAAAAATACAAAAAACTAGCCGGGCGAGGTGGCGGGCGCCTGTAGTCCCAGCTACTCTGGAGGCTGAGGCAGGAGAATGGCGTGAACCCGGGAGGCAGAGATTGCAGTGAGCTGAGATCCGGCCACTGCACTCCAGCCTGGGTGACAGAGCGAGACTCCGTCTCAAAAAAAAAAAAAAAAAGAAAAGAAAAGAAAAGTGGCTATGCGGGTAGCTCATGCCTGTAATCCCAGCACTTTGGGAGGCTGAGGTAGGCAGATCACCTGAGTTTGGGAGTTCAAGACCAGCCTGACCAACATGGAGAAACCCCGTCTATACTAAAAATACAAAATTAGCTGGGCGTGGTGGCACATGCCTGCAATCCCAGCTACTCTGGAGGCTGAGGCAGGAGAATCGCTTGAACCCAGGAGGCAGAGGTTGCAGTGAGCCGAGATCGCGCCAGTGCACTCCAGCTTGGGCAACAAGAGCGAAACCCTGTCTCAAAAAAAAAAGAAAAAGAAAAATTATGCAGTGGAGTAGAATGAGATATGGGAGTCTGTAGAGGTGAATCTCAGTCCTGTCATTTTTTTATGAGACGTCAGATGAGAATTTTCTTAGCCTTAATTTTTTAAAAATCAACATTTAATAGACATTATTAAAACTTTAAAGCATACTATTAGAGCCAGTACAGTGGCACGTACTAGTACAACTGGTAATTGTAATTCCACCTACCGGGGAGGCTAAGGCAAGAGGATAACTTGAGCCTGGACCTTGAGACCAGCCTGAGCAAGATAGCAAGATGCTGTCTCCAAAACAATTAAACATTTTTTTCTTATTTTATTTTGTGTAGAGGCAGAGTCTCACTATGTTGACCAGACTAGTCTTGAGCTCCTGGCCTCAAGCTATCCTCCCATTTTGGCCTCTCAAAGCTCTGGGAATGTGACTGTGAGCCACCACACCCAATGTAAAAAATATTATTATTATTATTATTTTTTTTTGAGACAGAGTTTTGCTCTTGTTGCCCAGGCTGGAGTGCAATGACATGATCTCGGCTCACCACAATCTCCGCCTCCTAGGTTCAAGCAATTCTCCTGCCTTAGCCTCCTGAGTGGCTGGGATTACAGGCATGCACCACCATACCCAGCTAATTTTGTATTTTTAGTAGAGATGGGGTTTCACCATGTTGGTCAAGCTGGTCTCTAACTCCCAACCTCAGGTAATCTGCCCATCTCAGCCTCCCAAAGTGCTGGGATTACAGGCGTAAGCCACTGTGCCCAGCCAAAAAAATATATATATAAACAAATGTATTTTATGTTATTTCACCCAGCTTTTCTACTCCTAAGAATTTATCTTACAGGTATAGATTTATATATGTGCAAAACAAAATTGCATACAAGAATTTTTATTGCAAACAATAGCTGCAGCAACAAAAACAACCTTATAAAAACAATCCTGTCTGGGTGCGGTGGCTCCTGCCCATAATCTCAGCACTTTGGGAAGTCAAGGTGAGAGGGTCACTTGAATCCAGGAGGTCGAGATCAGCCTGGGCAACAAAGTGAGACAGTGTCTTTCAGAAAAGTAATAATAATATAAACAAGTAAACAAATAAATAAAACAATCCCCTGAAATAAAGCCAAAATACTGCTGGACACGGTGGCTCACGCCTATAATCCCCGCACTGTGGGAGGCCATGGAGGGCGTATCACCTGAGGTCGGGCGTTCAAGACCAGCTTGGCCAACATAGTGAAACCCCTCCTCTACTAAAAATACAAAAATTACCAGGGCATGGTGGCACGCGTCTGTAATCCTAGCTGCTTAGGAGGCTGAGGTAGGAGAATCGCTTGAACCTGGGAGGTGGAGGTTGCAGTGAGCCGAGATCATGCCACTGCACTCCAGCCTAGGCAACAGAGCGAGACTCCGTCTCAAAAAAAAAAAAAAGCCAACATACTTATCAGGATTGTCCAGAATTGTTTAAGTATTGTACATCCATACAATTGAGCCTTATCTGGCTCTGTTAATTGTCTGTAAAATGATTAATCTGATACCAACCACAGTAATATCTATTGTGAGGATTAGGTAATATATATGAAAGTTCCCTATAAAGTATTGTACAGATATACAAATGTGGCCGGGCATGGTGGCTTATGCCTGTAATCCCAGCACTTTGGGAGACCACGGCGGTGGATCACCTGAGGTCAAGAGTTGGAGTTCAAAACCAGCCTGGCCAACGTGTTCAAACCCCTTCTCTACTAAAAACACAAAATTTAGCCGGGCATGGTGGCGCATGCTTGTAGTCCCAGCTACTTGGGAGGCTGAGGCAGAATTGCTTGGGCCCAGGAGGCGAAGGTTGCAGTGAGCTGAGATCATGCCACTGCACTCCAGCCTGGGTGGTGGAGCAAGACTCCATCTCAAAAAAAAAAAAAAAAAGGCCAGGTGCAGTGGCTCATGTCTGTAATCCCAGCACTTTCGGAGGCCAAGGCAGGTGGATCACCTGATGTCAGGAGTTCAAGACCAGCCTGGCCAAAATGGTGTGAAACCCCTCCTCTACTAAAAATACAAAAAATTATCTGGGCGTGGTGGTGGGCGTCTATAATCTCAGCTACTTGGGAGGCTGAGGCAGGCGAATTGCTGGAACCCAGGAGGCAGAGGTTACAGTGAGTCGAGATCATACCATTGCACTCCAACCTGGGCAACAAGAATGAAACTCCATCTAAAAAAAAAAAAAAGTAAGAAATTATTTTTGCGTTATTGATTGTCACTGTGATATCTGCATAAAAATGATAGTAGACAATGCATGTACACAATTCTTATGGTAGCAACTTACTTCACAGACCTGCCCAAGTTCCATTGGAAAGACTGGCTTACTGTTATGAGTAGGACAAGAATCTATTCAACAGTAAGCAGTGTGAACCAAGGTGACCGTACAGCTTTGAGGAGTGAAGTTAGTTAGCAGTGATAAAACCCTTGAACCCAGCAGCTTAGTTTTTTGTTTTTTGGGGTTTTTTTTAATGTGCTACTTTTATATGAGCATCAGGACAAGGATTATCTTGTATACAATATATGAGAGATGAAAGCTATGTGAAGGATTGGAAGACTTCTCTAACTTTTGTTTTTTTGAGATTGGGTCTTGTTATGTTGCCCAGGCTAGTCTCGAACTCCTGGCCTCAAGCAATCCTCTGGCCTCAGCCCAGGCTCGTAATACCAGTAGCTGGTATCACAGACATACACCACCGCACCCAACTAATCATAACCTCTAATCATATCTACACTGCACAGGCTCATAGCACAGTGCTTACTATGAGTTGATGCTTAGGAAATATTTCTCTTTAACATATTTACTAGCACTTTATAGAGAAACCTCCCATGTTCCGAGTGGGCGAAGACGACACTGATGGGTGTAGAGCTGCCAGGGTACCACGTGTAATATCTTGGAGCTTAGTGAATTTCTTGATTGTTGCTTGTCCATACCATTTTTAGTGCGCCACCTTCTTGCTACGCTACTGGACCTTTATCTTAAACACACCTTTTGCCTATTTTGAGCTTTCAAATTTTATTTTCATACAACTCACATCAAGAAGTGTGGGAAAGTCTATTTTGCAATTGTCTCATCTGGCCGTTTCTTCTATAGCTGTGGGACTACTTGGTTTCCAAGCTGATTTCTTACGAATCTCTTCACTTTGGTTCCCCCCCCATTTTTTTTTTTTTTTTTTTTTTTTTTGGTGACAGGGTCTCACTCTGTCACCCAGGCTGGAGTGCAGTGGTGTGATTATGACTCAGTGCAGCCTTGACCTCCTGGGCTCAATTTATCCTACCTCAGCCTACTGAGTAGCTGGGACTACAGATGCACACCACCATGCTGGGCTAATTTTTGTATTTTTGGTAAAGTTGGTGTTTTGTCATGCTGCCCAGGCTGGTCTCGACCCCTAGGCTCAAGCAGTTAGCCCACCTTGTACTCCCAAATTGCTGGAATTACAGGCATGAGCTACGGCACCCTGCCCAGTTCCCTAACTATTAAGCTAGCTAAAACTTAGCCCTTAGAATTTGACAGGCAATATTGTAAGCATTTTGCATCAATTATATCACTTAATGCTTATAAAAACTCTTTAAGAGTTAAATAATAATATTAACATTTTTACAAAAGAGACTGAGGGACGTAACATTTAAATCCCTTGTGTTTCAGTGTTTAAATGAGATCATAGTACGAATTACTCTATTTGGCAAATATTCCTTGTAAAGACTTCAAGATCATGTAGGAGGTAGTGATTTTCTTTTTCTTCCCACCTTGGGATCCAAGATTCATTTGGAATTATGGCTTTAAAGTAGTTTTTTACATTGTTTATAGTACATAATTGAAAATTAGTAAAAATTCTGATAAATAACTTTGCTGATTCCCCTCTCTACAGAAAGAGTAGGAGTGGGAAAAATGGATATTGTAGCAACATTTAACAAATGTTTATTGTTTATATTTTTTTGAGATGGAGTCTTGCTCTGTCACTGAGGCTGGAGTGCAGTGGCGTGAGGTTGGCTCACTACAAGCTCCGCCTCCGGGTTGACACCATTCTCCTGCCTCAGCCTCCCGAGTAACTGGGACTACAGGTGCACGCCACCACGCCCGGCTAATTTTTTGTATTTTTAGTAGAAATGGGTTTCACCATGTTAGCCAGGATGGTCTGGATCTCCTGACCTCGTGATCCACGTGCCTCGGCCTCCCAAAGTGCTGGGATTACAGGTGTGAGCCACCACGCCCGGCCTGTTTATTATATTATATATATACACATACATTTTTGAGACAGGGTCTCACTTTGTCACCCATGCTGGAGTGCACTGGTATCATCACAGCTCACTGAAGCCTTGACCTGGGCTCAGTTGATCCTCCCACATCAGTCTACCAAGTAGTTGGGAGCATAGGTGCTTGCCATCATGCCTGGCTAATTTTTTTTTAAATTTTTTGGCTGGGTGCTGTGGGTCATGCCTGTAATCCCAGCACTTTGGGAGGCCAAAGCAGGCGGATCACCTGAGGTCAGGAGTTTGATACCAGCCTGGCCAATATGGTGAAACCCTGTCTCTACCAAAAATACAAAACTTACCCAGGCATGGTGGTGGGCACCTGTAATCCTAGCTACTCAGGAGGCTGAGGCAGGAGAATCGCTTGAACCCGGGAGGTGGAGGTTGCAGTGAGCCGAGATTGCACCATTGCACTGTAGCCTGGGCAATGAGTGAGACTTACTCTCAAAAAAGTAAGAGTCTAGCCGGGCGTGGTGGCTCAAGCCTGTAATCCCAGCACTTTGGGAGGCCGAGACGGGCAGATCACGAGGTCAGGAGATTGAGACTATCCTGGCTAACACAGTGAAACTAGTCTCTACTAAAAAAATACAAAAAACTAGCCGGGCGTGGTGGCGGGCGCCTATAGTCCCAGCTACTTGGGAGGCTGAGGCAGGAGAATGGCGTAAACCCGGGAGGCAGAGCTTGTAGTGAGCTGAGATCCGGCCACTGCACTCCAGCCCGGGCGACAGAGCGAGACTCCATCTCAAAAAAAAAAAAAAAAGTAGGAGTCCGGGTCTCACTGTGTTGACCAGGCAGGTCTCAAACTCCTAAGCTCAGCTGATCCACCTCAGCCTCCCAAAGTGCTGGGATTACAGGTATGAGCCACTGTGTCTGGTCAGCAAGTGTTTATTAAAGCTAGTTTTGGTATGAGGCACTAAGAAAGCTTCGAATATACCTGTGGAAGTTGAAGATGTAGAAACTGATTTCCTTAGTCTGGGCGTGGTGGCTCATGCCTGTAATCCCAGCATTTTGGGAGGCCAAGGTGGGTGGATCACTTGAGGTCAGGACTCCTTGACCAGCTGGTCAACATGGTGAAACCCCGTCTCTACTAAATATACAAAAAAATATACAAAAATTAGCTGGGCATGGTGGCATGAGCCTGTGATTCCAGCTACTCAGGAGGCTGATGCAGGAGAATTACTTGATCCTGGTAGATGGAGGTTGCAGTGAGCGGAAATCATGCCTCTGCATTCCAGTCTGGATGACCGAGTGAGACTCCATCTTTAAAAAAAAAAAAAAAAAAAAAGTGGCTCACACCTGTGATCCCAGCACTTTAGGAGGCCGAGGCAGGTGGATAATGAGGTCAGGAGTTCAAGATAAGCCTGGCCAAGATGGTGAAACCCCATCTCTACTAAAAATAGGAAAATTAGCCTTGTGCTAATTTTAGCCAGGTGCTAAATCCCAGCAATTTCGGAGGCTGAGGCGGTCAGATCACCTGAGGTCAGAAGTTTGAGACCAGCCTGGCCAAGATGGTGAAATCCCATCTCTACTAAAAATACAAAAATTAGCCAGGTTTGGTGGCAGGCACCTATAATCCCAGCTACTCGGGAGGCTGAGGCAGGAGAATCGCTTGAACCTGGGAGGCGGAGGTTGCAGTGAGCTGAGATCACGCCATTGCACTCCAGCCTGGGGGACAACAGTGAAACTTTGTCTCGGAAAAAAAAAAAAAAATTATCAGGTGGGATGGCTCAAGCCTGTAATCCTAGCACTTTGGGAGGCCAAGGCAAGCAGATCACCTGAGGTCGGGAGTTCAAGACCATCTTGGCCAACATGGTGAAACCATGTCTCTACTAAAAATACAAAATTAGCCGGGCATGGTGGTGCACGCCTGTAATCCCAGCTACTCGGGCAGCTGAGGCAGGAGAATTGCTTGAACCCAGGAGGCGGAGGTTGCACGGAGATTCTACGACTGTACTCCAGCCTGGGCTCAAAAAAAAAATTTTTTTTTAAATTGCCAGGCATGGTGGCGTGTGCCTGTAGTCCCAGCTTACTTAGGAGGCTGACTTGGAAGGATCACTTGAGCCCAGAATTTCAAAGCTGCAGTGAGATATGATCGTGCCATTGCACTCCAGTCTGGGCAACAGAGAGAGACCCTGAATAATTCATATGAATAGACAGATTTGGAAAACGCTGGTCTCTAGAGGTTGTGTGGACAATGGGAGTAATTATGGGAAGATTGGCAGGATTATAAGGAATGACAAAATGCTAACGAAAGAGAGAATAGATGGCTAATTGTATTTTTGTTGTTTTTTTTGAGACGGAGTTTCGCTCTTGTTGCCCAGGCTGCGGTGCAACGGAGCGATCTTGGCTCACTGCAACCTATGCCTCCTGGATTCAAGCAATTCTCCTGCCTCAGCCTCCTGAGTAGCTGAGATTACAGGCGCCCGCCACCATGCCTGGCTAATTTTTGTGTTTTAATAGAGACGGGGCTTCACCATGTTGGTCAGGCTGGTCTCAAACTCCTGACCTCAGGTGATCCACCCACCATGGCTTCCCAAAGTGCTGGGATTACAGGTGTGAAGCCCTGCACCCGGCCACCTAATTGTATTTTAAGAAACAACCCTCAGGTTTGAGGAACAGTTCTAGATTTCTCAAACCTAGAACTAGCTGTGATCCTCCAGCCTTTTTTTTTTTTTTTAGCATTATTTTTCCTACAATATTATCCATTCCTGTCCTCATTCTCATCTGTCCCTTCAGAATGCATTATCTAAATTCCCTTCTAAATATACCTATTCCTGCAAACAATTCAGCCTCAGTTCTTATTTCTTTAGCTCTTGGCCTAGTCCTATTAAAGCAGCTTTGGGTAAGATCTGCCAGAATGTCTTGTGGATGACTGATCATATAAGCAATTGTAATCTGTTTAGCAATTCTGATCCTAATCCCCTCTTGAGTGTCTGTTTTCCAGTGGTGCTTGGTTTATAACCATTTAGTGAGGGTAGAGCAATTTTACAAAAGGTCTCCTTTAGCTTTTCCTGTATATCTCCTCCATTTAAGACTCATACCATTCCTTAGAGAAACTTTAACAAGTATCATTTAGCATCTCCAGGTTTCAGTATTTATCTTATATACTTACTTTATTCTCTTTTACAGCATTATACTCTTCTTTTATTATGCTCTTGTTTTAGTATTTTGAGTCTGAAATTAGCATTTGGTGACTAGGTCTTTCCTTTGCCTGACATATCAAAGGATGACAGACATATACTTTGATCTTCTCATTTGAAAAATGAGTTCAATATCTAACCTAGCAGAGTTGGGATTGCATAATAAGAGATAATCTTTTTTTTTTTTTTTGGAGACAGTCTCACCCTGTCGCCTAGGCTGGAGTGCAGTGGCGTGATCTCGGCTCACTGCAACCTCCACCTCCCAGGTTCAAGCAGTTCTGCCTCAGCCTCCCAAGTAGCTGGGACTACAGGCACGCATGGCTGATTTTTGTATTTTTAGTAGAGATGGGGTTTTGCTGTGTTGACCAGACTGGTCTCAAACTCCTGACCTCAGGTTATCCGCCTGCCTTAGCCTCCCAAAGTGCTGGGATTACAGGCATGAGCCACCGTGCCCAGGCTGATAATCTTTAAAAAGTACCAGCTGGGTGTGGTGGTCATGCCTGTAATCTCAGCACCTTGGGAGGTGAAGCGGGAGGAATGCTTGAGGCCAGGAGTTCAGGATCAGCCTAGCAACATAACAAGACCCTGTCTCGGCCGGGCGCGGTGGCTCAAGCCTGTAATCCCAGCACTTTGGGAGGCCGAGACGGGCGGATCACTAGGTCAGGAGATCGAGACCATCCTGGCTAACAGGGTGAAACCCCGTCTCTACTAAAAAATACAAAAAACTAGCCGGGCGAGGTGGCGGGCACCTGTAGTCCCAGCTACTCAGGAGGCTGAGACAGGAGAATGGCCCGAACCCGGGAGGCGGAGCTTGCAGTGAGCTGAGATCCGGCCACTGCACTCCAGCCTGGGCGACAGAGCGAGACTCCGTCTCAAAAAAAAAAAAAAAAAAAGACCTTGTCTCTACAAAAAGTTTAAAAATTAGCTGGGTGTTGTGGCATGCGCCTGTAATCCCAGCTACTCAGGAGGCTGTGTTGGGAAGATTGCTTGAGCTTAGGAGTTTGAGGTTGGAGTGAGCTGTGATCATACCACTGCACTTCAGCGTAGGTGACAGAGTGAGACTCTGTCTCAAAAACATTAAACTAAACTAAACTAAATAAATATTGAAAGTTAGGCCAGGGTGTGGTGGCTCACGATTGTAATCCCAGCACTTTGGGAGGCCGAAGGGAGCGGATCATGTGAGGTTGGGAGTTTGAGACCGGCCTGGCCAACATGGTGAAACCCCCATCTCTACTAAAAATACTAAAATTAGCCAGTCACGGTGGCATGTGCCTGTAGTCCCAGCTACTCGGGAGGCTGAGGCAGGAGAATTGCTTGAACCCGGGAGGCAGAGGTTACAGTGAGCCGAGATTGTGCCACTGCACTGCAGCCTGGGCGACAGAGTGAGACTCCGTCTCAAAAAAAAGAAAAGAAAAAGACAAGAAAGTAAAAAAGAAAAAAAAAAAGTACCAGCACAGTACATGCTACACAGTAGGCGTTCAATGAGTCGTGGATATTATTTTTCATTATTATTTATAGCATCAGTTTCTTTTTTTTTTTTTTTTTTTTGAGACGGAGTCTCGCTCTGTCGCCCAGGCTGGAGTGCAGTGGCGCGATCTCGGCTCACTGCAAGCTCCGCCTCCCGGGTTGACGCCATTCTCCTGCCTCAGCCTCCCGAGTAGCTGGGACTACAGGCGCCCACAACCGCGCCCGGCTAATTTTTTGTATTTTTAGTAGAGACAGGGTTTCACCGTGGTCTCGATCTCCTGACCTTGTGATCCGCCCGCCTCGGCCTCCCAAAGTGCTGGGATTACAGGCGTGAGCCACCGCGCCCGGCGCATCAGTTTCTTAAATTCATTATTTAGTAGGGTTATGTTCAATGAAAAAAAAGGTTATGGCCGGGTGTAGTATCTCACGCCTGTAATCCCAGCACTTTGGGAAGCCTGACGTCAGGAGTTTGAGACCAGCCTGGCCAGCATAGTGAAACCCTGTCTCTACTAAAAATATAAAAATTAGCCGGGCGTGGTGCAGGTGCCTGTAATCCCAGCTACTCGGGAAGCTGAGGCAGGAGAATTGTTTGAACCTGGGAGGTGGAGGTTGCAGTGAGCTGAGATCATGCCACTGCACTCCAGCCTGGGCAACAGAGTGAGACTCTGTCTCAAAAAAAAAAAAAAAAAAAAAAAAAGGCTAGGCGCGGTGGCTCACACCTGGAATCCTAGCACTTTGGGAGGCCGAGGCGGGCAGATCACGAGGTCAGGAGATTGAGACCAGCCTGGCCAAAATGGTGAAACCCTGTCTCTACTAAAAACACAAAAAATTAGCCGGACGTGGTGGCACGTGCCTGTAGTCCCAGCTACTCAGGAGGCTGAGGCAGGAGAATTGCTTAAACCTGGGAGGCAGAGGTGGTAGTGAGCTGAGATTGCACCACTGTACTCCAGCCTGGGCAACAGAGCAGACTCGGTCTAAAAAAAAATAAAAATAAAAAGTTATACCTGGGAGGGGAAAAGTCAGCTAAACAGTAAATTTGAAAATTCTGTGAGACTTCTTAGATATTTACAGTTAATCCATTTCTTAGAAATGTAAGCTCCTGCTAGGCGCTGTAATCCCAGGGCTTTGCGAGGTCAAGGTGGGTGGATTGCTTGGGCACAGGACTTAAAGACCAGCCTGGGTAACGTCGTGAGACCTCCTCTTTAGAAAACATTAAAAAAATTTGCCAAGCGTGGTGGCACATGCCCGTGGTCCCAGATATTCGGAAGGCTGAGGTAGGAGGCTGGAAGGTTGAGGCTGCAGTGAACTGTTATCACTCCACTGCATTCCTGCCTGGGTGACAGAGCAAAACTCTGTCTCCAAAAAAATAAATGTAAGCGCCTAAAAGAAATGAGCCCTGTATGTTGGGAACAGTGCCTACCACTGTCTGAACAGTCCAGAACGATTTACTGAAATTGATGGTGGGGCCGGAACACAGTGGTATGCAAACTGGTACTCCAGGGGCTATTTGTCTCTCAAATTTCTAAGAGGTTTTGCCTCTATGTGGGACATCTCATCTGCCAGATGTAGTGACAGTGAGTCAGGACAAGAAAACATTATACTAACATTGTGTTGTTGTATCAGGACATTGCACCCCAGTTTTTTGTTGTTGTTTTGTTAGCACTTCCTGGGATCATTTGATAAAGAAGTCACTTAAGGAGAATGCCTTGTGTGTATTTTTTTAATTGACTTCTGAATTCATTTCCTTATCACTATTACTATTTGCATGACTATATGTATGCTCTCTTTGTTCATGTGAAATTCTTCCTCTTACAAAGGCATGGTTCTAGTAATTGTGATATATAGGAAGGCAGAACACCTGAGTTCTGATCTCTGCCATAAGTGCTCGGACTTTTATCTTATTCTTCTCAGCACTGGGACAATAAATTACTATAGTCCATGAAATCACCTGAAATCCCTTGGTAGTGCTTTTAGACTTGAAATTTTGAGGGTAAAGTTAAGACTTTCCCTCACAAGTGTTTTGGGATCTCTCGGCCGAATTTCATTCTTGCTCTTTAGAGATTTTAAAGATTGGCATGCTATTTGATTTTATTTGGTTTTATTAAGCCTTTTATTAAATAACAATATTAGGAAAATGCAGGAATTTTATTTTATTTGAGATGGAGTTTCGTGCTTGTTGCCCGGGTTGGAGTACAGTGGCGTGATTTTGGCTCACTGCAACCTCTGCCTCCCATGTTGGTCAGGCTGGTCTTGAACTCCTGACCTCAGGTGGTGATCTACCCACCTCGGCCTCCCAGAGTGCTGGGATTACAGGCGTGAGTCACCGTGCCCGGCCAAATGCAGGAATTTTATTTCCTCCAGTGCCTTCACCTCCTTTCTACATTCTTTCATATTTGGCTTCCTTTAGGTGCCAGCGTTTTTCTCTGTCGATTTTTACCAACAATATTCTCAGCCAGAACTCGTGTCTTTCTGCTCCTGGCATTGGCATGATTTCTTTTTTCTGCCTGGTTTTTCTAGTGTGCTTTAGCACCAGAGGCTGTTGTATTTTCTTGTCCATTGTCAGTATATGTTTTCTGAATTTCGCTTCCTGTTTGTATTCCACTTATAGTCACTTATGATTTCTTTGGGCCTTCCCCACAGGTGACAGTTCCTTCTTTCTTCGAACCTGGCTCATGACCCCACTTCACATTCCTGAAACTCCAGCAGAATATCGCTATAATATGGCCCATTCTGCAACTCACAGTGTGATTGAGAAGACTTTCCGAACCCTCTGCTCCCGATTCCGCTGCCTGGATGGATCCAAGGGGGCACTGCAGTACTCACCAGAGAAATCCAGCCACATCATCTTGGCCTGTTGTGTTCTCCACAACATCTCCCTGGAGCATGGGATGGATGTTTGGTCCTCTCCAATGACAGGACCCATGGAACAGCCCCCTGAAGAAGAGTATGAGCACATGGAGTCCCTGGACTTAGAGGCTGACCGTATTCGTCAGGAGTTAATGCTCACTCATTTTAGCTAATGTAGAAGGTGGAGAGGAGGGAGACTTCCCAGGAGTTGTGACAGACTTTCTTCCTCATCACCTTCTACACAGTTCCATCATCCAGCATGACTGAGTATTCAGATACTTGTCATAAACTGACATTTAATCTGTGTGTTTTGGTAAAGTTGGGGCTATGCCGGAATATCTTGATTCATTTGCAAATGCATTAAACCGAAACCAAGACAGCGGTTACCTACTGTGCAGTGAACTCCAGGTTGAGTACCACTAATTTGAAAGCTCAGTGGTTGCAAACATTTATGATTGTGCCTACGAAGTCATAGTAAAGGTCAGGAGTTCAAGACCAGCCTGGCCAACATGGTGAAACCCCGTCTCTACTAAAAATACAAAAATTAGTGGCCGGGCACGGTGGCTCATGCCTGTAATCCCAGCACTTTGGGAGGCCGAGGCGGGTGGATCACCCGAGGTCAGGAATTCAAGACTGGCCTGGCCAACATGGCGAGACCCTGTCTCTACTAAAAAGTGGCAGGTGCCTGTAATCCCAGCTGCTCGGGAGGCTGAGGCAGCATAATCGCTTGAACCTGGGAGGCGGAGGTTGTGGTGAGCCAAGATCGTGCCATTGCACTCAGCCTGGGCAACAAGAGTGAAACTCCGTCTCCGGAAAAAAAAAATCAGCCGGGCGTGGTGGTACACATCTGAAATCCCAGCTACTTGGGATGCTGAGGCAAGAGAATCCAGGAGTCGGAGGTTGCAGTGAGCTGAGATCGTGCCACTGCACTCCAGCCTGAGTGGCAGAGCAAGACTCTTTCTTGAAAAAAAAAAAAAGTCATAGTAAAGGGGAAAACAGCATATAGTCAAAACACTTTTTTGGTTTCAATTATCTGCAGATTTCAGATGAAAACAATATTTACATAGGCCGGGTGCGGTGGCTCACACCTGTAATCCCACAATCCCAGCACTTTGGGAGGCCAAGGCGGGCAGATCAGGTGAGGTCAGGAGTTTGACACCAGCCTGACCAATACGGTGAAACCCCATCTCTACTAAAAAATACAAAAATTATCTGGGCATGGTGGCATGTGCCTGTAATCCCAGCTACTCAGGAGGCTGAGGCAGGAGAATCGCTTAAACCCAGGAGGCAGAGTTTGCAGTGAGCCAAGATCATGCCATTGCACTCCAGCCTGTGCAAGACTCCGTCTCAGAAAAAAAAAAAAAAGAAAACAATATTTCCTTGTTCTGGATTATCTGGGTGGCATTTTAGTTTTTCTACTTTGTTGCCTATATAGGCATAATCTGAGGCAAATGTGAAGAGAGAATTTCCGTTGGGGAATGGTCTTCTGACAGTAAATGGCTACTAATCCCAGTCTCCAGCTTTGTGCTTTTAAGAGGATATTTTAAAGACAGTCAGAAACCTCCATCTTTAGCCTGTCTGCAATAATTGGACTGTGACTTGGACCTAAATCCTAGGGAGAACATCTGGACTCCAGTTTCCTATTTCCAATCCTGAGTCGGAGTTAGAGGCTAAATGGGTTTAAGAACCCAATCAGCTTTAAAAAGGCAATTTGAATATAGATAAAATAGCAAGCTTATGCTTTACAGGCCATCTAAGGACTGAGAGAGATTGATGAGCAATGCGGATTCACCCAGGTTCAGACACCTCACATTCAACTAGATCACATTTCTTACAACTGTGATGTTAGAAAGTCTGTTTGGTCATTCTGTTTTGAAATTCCTTGTACAAAAGGAAGATTCAGGGAATAAAGAAGGCGTGTGAAAGTATTAAAAAGGAGAGGTAATAGGAATATAATTTGTTGGCTTGAAATGAATTCTGGCGCTAGACCTTGGATATGCGGAGTGATGGACAGAATTTCCCAAGAAATAAATAATCCCCTAGCAAGTCTTGTTCTAAAATTACACTGATATAAAAATAACCTGATTAGAATAATGAAAGTGTGAATTAGGTTCACACATTGGTGCCTCTGCTGGGACAAAAAAGAGACTTTCCTGAGGGTTGTCTTGTTCCCAGTTTCTCAGCCACTCACCATGTGATACCTCTGACTTGTCCTCTTGGATCATTTCCTACCTCCTGCCTTTGGCAGTGTTAATCTGGTGATTTTCAAAGTAAAGAAATGAACAGCTGATGACAGAAGAAATTTGGAAATAAATTGAGGGTGACTCATCCTCAAGATTAAAAACAATTATGGATTATTATCTGCTGTTTTATTTCTACTCCAAATGCTATTCACCATCATTATCCTGCTCTATAAAGAGAGGGTCCATTTGGCAGTAGGTTGTGCTTAAAATGTACAGGGATGTCATTGAGGTGGGAATGGACAATGAAGAGTTGGCTAGAAACATTAACTCTATTCATTGTGCAACAGAGGTGCCTGGTTACATTTTTTTTTTCTTTGTAAAGTTCAACTTGTGACACAAGCTTGCTTTGTTTCCCTCATAAGGCAATGTTTTAATTCTCAAGGTCTTTCCTTTTTAAGTCTTCTAAGATGGGTATTTTCCCCATAAAGTTTTGGTTGTGTTTGGTATATCCCATCAGGAAAGGGTTACTGCCAAACATGTATCATAAGTGGCAAGGTGAAGTGTGATCATGGAAAATGCCTTGCATTTTAGCCTTACATAACTACATTTAAGGAAAATTGGAGTTTTTCACAACTCACTAGATGGTGACATAAAAGACTGAGTGGGATGGACAGTCTTGGAGAGATTTCAAAAGCAATTTCAAGTCTGTTTACTTGCACACCAAAGATAATCTAAGTGCTGAGCTGACTGAACATTGGCTGACAGTGTTTTTTCCTGGGAGCATTTTATTTTCTAATAATCCCACAGGGAAACTCTTCAGATCTACACGTTTAACCTCCTTTCAACCTGTAGTTTTGCAGGCCAGGATTTCTTTTTTTTTTTTTTTTTTTTTTTTGGTCATTAGTTAGTTATTTCCCCAAAATGATGTAGGGGAAGGATCATGGTCTGTACTTCCAGATTGCCAAGGGTATCTTCACAGGGGCTTTTTATAAGTGTCTGAGAAAGCTTCTGCCTTTGTGGTCCTTAGTGTGGATTTATAGCTTTTTTCTGGCATGGTTTTGGGAAAGAATCAAGGATTTTCTCCGTCTTATGTAAGCCTTATTTTCCCATAGATAACTCCATCTGGCCAGCATAGTAGTTTTCCAGATTTACCCTTAGATGTTTCAAGGCAGTAAGGTCTCAGGATATATCAAGGGAAAACAATATTGGGTGACCACCAATTTACCAATTCCAAATTATACAAAAGAGGGACCATAAACATATTCTTGGTTTAAGTTAACTGAATAGGGATGAAGGTGTTTTCCTGATCCTAGGACTGTAAAGGATCTAGGCCAAGTTAATCTAACTTAGGGATAAAAAACAAGACACAATTGTAATGGAGTCATATAGTGACGACATAGAAGAGGTGGGTAACGGTGAAAGAGGCTAGACAGATCATAGATATAATAAGATTTTATCTCTATCTGAAACAAACTGAAAATAGCCGCAAAACTGAGCTTCGTAGTTACTTTCCCTGGCAGTGGAGGGGAAGTTAGAAGGACAAGAAAATAAGAAATGAAAGGGTTTTTGTGCATACACATGTCCTCAGGGCCCATTTTGCTCTCTAGATCCTGCCAAGATTTTCCAAAATTGTTGTGGGTATGAGAAATCACAGATTCAGGATGAAGACTTTGTTGATTATGTAGAAAGGAAGGAAAAATACTAGCTGAAGGCTGGGGACATGCTAGTTTCCTAACACATAAAATTCATAGACTTTTTTTTATCACACAGAAATCCTTGTTCTAAAAAAAAATTTTTTTTTTTTTTTTTTTTTTTTTTTTTTTTTTGAGACAGGGTCTTGCTCTGTCGCCAAGGCTAGAGCAGTACAGTGGAGTAATCTCTGCTCACTGCAACCTCCACCTTCCAGGCTCAAGTGATCCTCCCATGTCAGTCTTCTGAGTAGCTGGGACTACAGGCACACACCACCATACCCAGCTAATTCTTGTATTTTTTATGTAGCAATAGGGTTTTGTTACATTGGTCTCGAACTCCTGGATTCAACTGATCTGCCTGCCTTGGCCTCCGAAAACTGCTGGGATTGTATGCGTGAGCCCCTGTGCCTGGCCCTGAATTTTTTTTTCTTTTTCTTTTTCTTTGAGACGGAGTCTCACTCTGTCGCCCAGGCTGGAGTGCAGTGGCACGATCTCGGCTCAGTGCAACCTCCACCTCCCTGGTTCAAGCCATTCTCCTGCCTCAGCGTCCTGGGTAGCTGGGATTACAGGCATGTGCCACCATGTCCAGCTAATTTTTGTATTTTTAGTAGAGACAGAGTTTCACCATGTTGGCCAGGATGGTCTTGATCTCCTAACCTTGTAATCTGCCCACCCCAGCCTCTCAAAGTGCTGGGATTACAGGTGTGAGCCACCACGCCTGGCCTTGAATTTTTTTTTGTTTTTTTGAGACGGAGTCTCACTCTGTCGCCCAGGCTGGAGTGCAGTGGCCGGATCTCAGCTCACTGCAAGCTCCGCCACCCGGGTTCACGCCATTCTCCTGCCTCAGCCTCCAGAGTAGCTGGGACTGCAGGCACCCGCCACCTCGCCCGGCTAGTTTTTTGTATTTTTTTAGTAGAAATGGGGTTTCACCGTGTTAGCCAGGGTGGTCTCGATCTCCTGACCTCGTGATCCGCCCGTCTTGGCCTCCCAAAGTGCTGGGATTACAGGCTTGAGCCACCGCGCCCGGCCCTGAATTTTTTTTTAATTAACTTTTGTAGAGACAGGATCTCAGTCTGTCACCCAGGCTGGAGTGCAGTGGTGTGATTGTAGCTTATTGGAGCCTTGAACTCTTGGTCTCAAGTGATCCTCCCACCTCAGCCTTCCAAGTAGCTAGGACTAGAAGTGTGCACTACCATGCCTGGCTAATTTTTTTTTGGGGGGTACAGACAGGGTCTGACTATGTTGCTCAGGCTGCTCTTAAATTCCTGGCCTCAAGCAATCCTCCTGCCTTGGCCTCTTGAAATGCTCTGAGATTAGGCCGGGCGCGGTGGCTCAAGCCTGTAATCCCAGCACTTTGGGAGGCCGAGGCGGGTGGATCACAAGGTCAGGAGATCGAGACCACAGTGAAACCCCGTCTCTACTAAAAATACAAAAAATTAGCCGGGCGCGGTGGCGGGCGCCTGTAGTCCTAGCTACTCAGGAGGCTGAGGCAGGAGAATGGCGTGAACCGAGGAGGCGGAGCTTGCAGTGAGCCGAGATCGCGCCACTGCACTCCAGCCTGGGCAACAGCGTGAGACTCCGTCTCAAAAAAAAAAAAAAAAAAAAAGAAATGCTCTGGGATTATAGGGATCATAGGCATAAAGTATAGTGCCCAGCCTAAACTTTTTTTTGTAAACATGACTACAGACTGGGCACGGTGACTCACGCCTGTAATCCCAGCACTTTGGGAGGCCGAGGCGGGCGGATCACAAGGTCAGGAGATCAAGACCGTCCTGGCCAATATGGTGAAACCTGTCTCTACTAAAAATACAAAAATTAGCTGGGCGTGGTGGCGGGCACCTGTCATCCCAGTACTAGGGAGGCTGAGGCAGGAGAATCGCTTAAACCTGGTAGGAAGAGATTGCAGTGAGCTGAGATTGTGCCATTGCAACTCCAGCAACAAGAGCAAAACTCCAAAAAAAAAAAAAAAAAAAAAATGACTACAACTGAAGGCCTCTTGTGATTGTAAAGTAGAAGAAATTAGATCTCTGGATACTGAACAGGAAAAAGGAGATTAGACTTTGAAATCATAAATTAGCAAATTTCAAAAAGGGGCCTCCCTGTTTGCCCGGCAAAATGTTAAGGATCTGTTATTCTGTTGACGTGTTAACTTTCTCTAATCTTTATGCTGTCTTTTATAGATGGGCTGACTTATTTGTCATTCTAGAGCCTTAAAATATTCATACATTTTGATCTATTGATAAATTTCATCACCGGAGATTTATCTTATAGAAATAATTCCAAAGAAGGGACAGCCTTCTATCATTCTACAGCTAGCAGTTCCCTGCTGTTCTGGGGTCTCTCTCCTTCCCTACGCTGCTCCTACATAACTATACTACTTCTATCTTTACCATTCCATCATCAAATGTATACATTACCCCACAGCACAAAAAGAACAGGCTAGAAAAGAACAGAACAGAATTGCAATGGCAGAATTGACAACTGACTTAGCATTTCGGCTGTTCAAGGCCTGACTGGTCTTCCTGCACTTCCTAATAAGATGACTCACAGTACTATTACAGAACTATCTCACACTAGGTTCAAGCCTGATATCTACCACCAAGTGTGTGGTAGAGGCATGTTTCTCAGAACCCAGAGCCAAGATAAGGAACAGTCTCCAATTCCCTCTTTTCTCCCCTCCCTCCTTCACCCTTCATTCCAGGCAAGTCTTCTAGGCAAGTGTGCCCCATCCTCATCCTTTTTTTTTTTTTTTTGAGGCAGGGTTTCACTGTCTCTGTTGCCCAGACTGGAGTACAGTGGTGTGATCATGACACACTGCAGACTCGACCTCCTGGGCTCAAGTGATCCTCCTGCCCCAGCCTCCTGAGCATCTGGGACTGCCAGTGTATGCCACCACTCCCTGCTAATTAAAAAAAAAAAAAAAAATTGTTTTTTAGAGACACAGTCTCACTATGTTGCCCAGGCTGATCTCAAACTCCTAGACTTAACCTATCCTCCCACCTTGGACTTCCAAAGTGCTGAGAGTACAGATGTGAGCTGCCACACCTGGCCTCTTGTTGGTTTAGTCTTTTCAAAGTTTTTTCCATGTGATTGACAGGGGCAAGGTCCATGCTTAAAAGTGAACTGTCCCAGATTGCCCATGGCTGTCACAGTTTTAACACTCAAAGTCCCATGTTCTGGGAAACCCCTCAGTCCTGGGCAAAGCTAAGACTGGTTATCCTACTTCAGGGAAGCACCGTCCTACCTCCGGGGAGTGGATCCATGAGGAGAGTCCTGCCAGAATTCAGTGATCAACAGTCAACACCATAAGTTCTTGAGTCTTAACACCAATACGAGGAACATCAGGGGTACAGCCCAGGATGATCTTCACTTCTGCTGGCCTTGTTTCATTTTTACAGTTTTTCCTCTAGTGTGAGGAGATTCCCGCAAGGTTGATGGTTTCAACTCCTGATCCCTTGTGATCCATCTTCAATCCAAATAAATATTTCCATAAGAACATGCAGTAGTTTGCTGTCAAACTGAAGCTTAAATCCACATATATATATATACACACACACACATACATATTTAAAAAGAACAGTTCTCTGAAGGAAATTTATCTGTAGAGGTGCAACTCTGCCCATAGAATAAGCCACGCTTTCCATGGTCTCACAAAGCAGTCTAGACTCAGCTTTGCAAATATCGCCATTTTCAGATGATTTTAGATAAATCTTTGCCGAACTTTCAGGTGTTTTACTCAAAAGTCTCCAGCTTTTGAAAAACGGAAAATGTCTTAGAGCAGTGAAATTAGTTTCTTTAGGTTTTTTTCACTGCAATCAAGGTTTCGAAACAATGTAGTTGGCCGGGCAGGATGGCTCAAGCCTGTAATCCCAGCACTTTGGGAGATCGAGGCGGGCGGATAACGAGGTCAGGAGATCTAAACCATCCTGGCTAACACGGTGAAACTAGTCTCTATTAAAAATGCAAAAAAATTAGCCGGGCGTGGTGGCGGTTGCCTGTAGTCCCAGCTACTCGGGAGGCTGAGGCAGGAGAACGGCGTGAACCCGGGAGGCGGAGCTTGCAGTGAGCTGAGATCCGGCCACTGCACTCCAGCCTGGGCGACAGAGCGAGACTCTGTCTCAAAAAAAACAAAAACAAACAGAAATTTAGTTATCTGAGTCAAATTTGAATGAGGGCTATAGCTATGCCCCACAAGCCTCTCCAAGAAGGAAGCTTCCTTTTTTTAAAAAAAAAATTTTTTATTTGAGACGGAGTCTCGCTCTGTCGCCAGACTGGAGTTCAGTGGCGCGATCTTGGCTCACTGCAGCCTCCGCCTGCCGGATTCGGGCAGTTCTGCAGCCTCAGCCTCCCAAGTAGCTGGGACGACGTGCGCCCACCACCACGCCCGGGTAATTTTTTGTATTTTTAGTAGAGACGGGGTTTCACTGTGTTAGCCAGGATGGTCTCAATCTCCTGACCTAATGATCTGCCCACCTCGGCCTCCCAAAGTGCTGGGATTAAAGGCATGAGCCACTGCGCCCGGCCTGGCCAGTATTTTCAAAGACTTAGAGGAGATTTTTGTAAAGTGGCAATACATTATTTTAAAAAGGCTCATACTGTAAGGATGTGCTCTTTGATTTTAAAGTCTTTAAAGGCTGGAACTTTTTTTTTTTTTTTTTTTTTTTTTTGAGACGGAGTCTTGCTCTGTCACCCAGGCTGGAGTGCAGTGGCACGATCTCTGCTGACTGCAACATCCACCTCCCGGGTTCAAGCGATTCTGCTGCCCCAGCCTCCCGAATAGCTGGGATTACAGGCGCCCACCACCACACCCGGCTAATTTTTGTATTTTTAGTAGACACGGGGTTTCAGCATCTTGACCAGGCTGGTCTCAAACTCCTGACCTCGTGATCAACCTGCCTCGGCCTCCCAAAGTGCTGGGATTACAGGCGTGAGTCACTGTGTCCGGCCTTTAAAAATTTTTTTTAGGCAGGGTCTTGTTCCATAGATCAGGCAATGGTATGATCATGGTTCATTGCAGCCTCCACCTCCTGGGCTCAGGATATCCTTTCATCTTAGCTTCCTGAGCAGCTGGGCCTACAGGCGGGAGCCACCAGGCCCGGCTAACTTTTTGTATTTTTTTTTTTTCGTAGAGGCTGGAGTCTCACCATGTTGCCCAGGCTGGTCTTGAACTCCTGGGCTCAAAGCAATCCACCAGCCTGGTCTCCTAAAGTGCTCGAATTATGGACGAGAGCCGCTGCGTCCGACCAAACTGGGACTATCTTGTTTCCTTTTTACACCCTTCCTAAGTAGTGGGGAAGGGTGTAAACCTCCCTAGGAGGATGTAAGGTAGACTATGATTGCGCACACTTGGTAACCATACTTGCAGTGATCTTTGTGATTTATTGAATCATACCTAGGATGTACATATTAATTCATATTTGTGCTGAGCATATTCATTTATCAACTAAGAGACTACAGGAAAAAGCCATTGTTGTAATGATGAAAATGTCAACACTTTATCAGGTTCTGAACCCAAAGAGACTTTTGCTTATTATGTAAGAAGCACACCTGTGGCTCTAGGCCTTTGGAAGAAAATAAAAGAGAAAAGCAATCCGTGTACTTTTCCCCCCACCCCCGCCTTATGGTCAGGCTACAAAATTCTGGGTTTTCCCAGCTTCTTTTGGTCATGCTTTGTGGGGGCTACACTGGAGCTTTTACGTAGACTGTTCATTTTGTTCCTCAGCCTGAATTCTCTCTCGTTTTCTTTCTCTACGATTTTTAATTCCCCTCACTGTTCTGTTAGGAAACCAAAGGTCAAATGAGGTTAAGTAATTTGCTCAATTGGGATAAAGAGTGTTGGGAGTCCATAAAACAGTCGTGGGGCTATAGACAACAAGTGTTATTGCGCTATGATTTGATCTTCAACACATTCACGAGAAACTACAGTTCTCTAAACAACCTTAACTGCCGGCGACCCACAGAAAATGGCAGAAGCGCAGGCTCTTTTTTACCCTGTGGCTTATGATCTGGGCTTGTTTATTTATGCCTCGGACAGGAGCCGGACCTTGAGTAGGAGTTGAGCTGCTTTTCGGCGCTCGGCTGCGGTTCCTTGAACGATTGCTTGGGCGTTCCTCCTTTGATGTCTGGGGCGTTCTTGTATTCGGTGATCTTTTGCGCCGTCTTCTTGCTTGATGTCTCCTGAGCGGCGGCGGCGCCGGGTTGAGGACTGAGTTATCCGCGAGGCCCCGCGCTCAAGCCGCCTTCTCCTGCCGGTCGGTAGAACGGACCCTTTGCTTTATTCGTGCCTCCTCCTTCTTTTTCCCTGTGGCTCAGCTTGTCCGCTGGACTGCAAACCGAGCTCCCGTCTGTCTTGCAGGTAGGCCCAGGAGGAGCCTGGGAGGCCCAGCCCGGCATCCTTCCGCCGCGGGGTTGAGAAGACCTTGGCGCCGGCGGGTGGGCAGGCGGGCCGGCCGCCGTGACACTGCCAGAGGAGGGGCTACCGGACTGCGTTGAGGGGCGCGGCCGGAGGGGCAGCCCGGAACCGAGGGAGAAGCCGGAAGGAGGGAGAGATGCTGGGGCTTCCCGGTGTGGTTCTTTTGGGAGGAGATGTTGGGTCTAGGGCACCCCCAGTGTGTGGGGAAAATGGCTTTCCAGGAACCGACAGAGCTTTGCGCACTTTGACCTTCCTTCCTTTATCCTTTCCCCCCACCCCGAAGTCTCCGGGTGTCATGCCTCAGTTGAACTGGGGACCCCTACTGAGTCCAGCGTTTGAAGGGACCTTTGAGTAGGTGGAGGCGTATGGAACAAGGTCCTCTGGCTCCTCGGAGCGAAGTGTCATGTTCTCGCCTTTTTTGGGTGGGGAAACTGAGGCTGATGTCTGGGACGTGACTTCCCCCCATATCCCCAACAGATCATTAAATGCACTGTAAGTCACTTTTTGTCATTTACCAGTTCCCTTTCCCCCAGTTACCAGTCAAATTATGAAAACAGTGAGTTGTTGTTTGATCGCCTGTGATCCCTCTTTTCCTAGGAATATAGACTGTTAGGAATACAAATCGTGTCACTAGAGGCTTCAGAAGTAAAGGAACCATGTGGTTTCTTGGCTGTTTAGCTTTTCAAAGTCTGTATCATTTTAGCTAGTGTAGCAATGACAGTTTCTTTTTGTTTCTTGATAACCTTGTTGCCTACTTTGTTTCCTGATAACCTTGTTGTCTACATTGTTTCCTGGTTGGTTTATCCTCCTTCTCCCCAGCCTCTTTGGAAATCTTAACAACTATGGTGTTTGTGGTTAGTCTAGTAGAGGATGGTCAAGACTTTGAAGGCAAACGCTTGTCCTGTATGAGGGTCTGCTTTCTGGGGAGTATCCAAAGGAAACCCAAGGAGTCTCTCTCTCTCTCTCTTTTTTTTTTTAAGACAGTCTCGCTCTGTCGCCCAAACTGGAGTGCAGTGGCGCAATCTTGGCTTACTGCAACCTCTGCCTCCCGGGTTCAAGCGATTCCCCTGCCTCTGTCTCCTGACTAGCTGGAACTACAGGCGCGCGCCACCACACTCGGCTAATTTTTGTATTTGTAGTAAAGTGGGGTTTCATCACGTTGGCCAGGCTGGTCTTGAACTCCTGGGTTCAAGTGATTCGCTCACCTCGGCCTCTCAAAGTGCTGGAATTACAGGCATGAGCCACCGCGCCCGCCCAGTTTTGTTATATTTGATTACTAGTTTGGTCACTGCACATACAAAAGCTAAAAAAGGCTGTATGTAGAAATCATTCAAATATTGAGATATTTAAATGAAACTCCTTTGTGGTTCTCTTTTCCTTCCCAACTTGGAAAGGTTGGGGACTAAGTCTCTCATTTTCATCGGATTCAGTGTCATGATCCTAATTTGTGTCACTTCTTTGTTGGGGGAAAAAAAATATCAGCCTGCCGGGTGCAGTGGCTCACACCTGTAATCCCAGCATTTTGGGAGGGCAAGGCGGGTGGATCACCTGAGGTTGGGAGTTCGAGACCAGCCTGACCAATGTGGAGAAACCTAAAAATACAAAATTAGCCGGGCGTGGTGGTGCATGCCTGTAATCCCAGCTACTCGGGAGGGTAAGGCAGGAGAATCACTTGAATCCAGGAGGCAGAAGTTGCCATGAGCGAGATCACATCATTGCACTCCAGCCTGGGCAACAAGAGCCAAACTCTGTATCAAAAAAAAAAAAAAAAAAAAAAAAAAAAAAAAAAAAATCAGTCTTGAGGTCATTCTGGGTTGGATAAGTTTCCAAAGTATGTAGAATCAGTAGGAGGGTGTTTTTTGTTTGTTTGTTTGTTTGTTTGTTTTGAGACAGAGTCTTGCTTTGCCCCCCGGGCTGGAGTGCAGTGGCGCTATCTCAGCTCACTACGACCTCCTCCGCCTCCCAGGTTCAAGCAGTTCTCTGCCTCAGCATCCCGAGTAGCTGGGATTACAGGCACCACCACCACACCTGGCTAATTTTTTGTATTTTTAGTAGAGATGGGGTTTCACCATCTTGGCCAGGCTGGTCTTGAACCCCTGACCTCGTGATCCACCTGCTTTGGCCTCCCAAAGTGCTGGGATTACAGGCATGAGCCACCGCGCCCGGCCAAGAGAGTGGTTTTAAGGGTATAGAGATTCAGTTCCTAGTCCTTGAGTGGAGACTGTACAAGGCTACATTCTCCCACTATTTTAGTATTCTTGTATAAGTTTTGGAAAGATTACTGTTCCTTTAATTTTTTGTGTGAGGTCAGCAAGATTTAAATGAATGGCCCTTAATCATGAGCAATTTCCTAGTTACACGACCTCAGTGCTCCCAGAAAGGGATTAATGAAGAGCCACCAGACTATCTTTATGGAGAATCTAGATTGGGGATAAGCTAAGAATGTGCATTTTTGAAAAAGTTTTTATGGTAGAAGAGAATGTATATCAGATAAAAGAATGTAGAGAAGAAAGCAACATTGTCCACTGGGAATTGATAAGTTCTGTGTAGAATTTAGAGTTATAAAGAATATCTCATTGACTCCTAATGAATGCTAAATAACAAATGGAAATTGCTGTGAGTGTCTTGAAGCAATCTTAGGAATATTTTATTATGTTTCTGCAGGAAATAATTGGCAGAGGCTTAAGGTGAATTGAGGTCAAGAAATTTGGTGGTGTTGATGGGAGGTTACAGGGATAGAGCTTATCAACTTAATCAACTTATCCCATGCTTTGTGATAGAAGTTCACTCAGCTTTTTTTCTTTTTCTTTTTTTTTTTTTTTTTTTTTTTGAGATGGAGTCTTGCTCTGTCGCCCAGGTTGGAGTGCAGTGGAACTCACTGCAACCTCCACTTCCGGATTCAAGCAATTCTCCTGCCTCAGCCTCCCGTGTAGCTGGGATTACAGGCGCAGGCCACGATGCCCGGCTAATTTTTTGTGTTTTCACTCAGCTTTTAACTTACTTGGTTAAATCTTGCATTGTTCTGTCAATGTTAGATTGGGTTCTCTTTTGACATTTCCTTTAAAAACTGAACAGGTTCAGAATGTAAATGAATTCTGTCTTTTAGTAAGAAAGTTCTTGGAGATGATTGAAGATTTGAACTTCTAGAACTTGACCTGGAACAGAGTTATGTACATTGCTTGAAAAATATTAGTTATGTATGTCGTTAAAAAACAATTATTTTTATTAATAAAGTAGTAATTTACTTTTTTTTTTTTTTTTTGAGAGATGAGGTCTCCCTATGTTGCTCAGGCTGGACTCAAACTCCTGGGCTCAAGTAGCCCTCCCCAATAGCTGGAACTACAGGTGCATGCACTTGGCTTACATTTTTTTAAATTTATTTTTTTGAGACGGAGTCTTGCTCTGTCACCAGGCTGGAGGCAGTGGCGCAATCTCGGCTCACTGCAGCCTCTGCCTCCTGGGTTCAAGAGATTCCTGTGCCTCAGCCTCCCGAGTAGCTGGGACTACAGGTGTGCACCACCATGCCCAGCTAATTTTTTGTATTTTAGTAGAAATGGGGTTTCACCATGTTGGCCAGGATGGTCTCGATCTCCTGACCTTGTGATCCGCCCACCTTGGCCTCCAAAACTGCTCAGATTAGAGGCATGAGCCACCGTGCCTGGCCATATATTTTTATACTGTATAATTTTCACAATATTTTCAATATGTGTTAGGATACTTATAAAACTTTTGTTTTGATCATGTAACTTTAGGGTGCTTGTTAATATCGAATCCAAACATTATGGTCCTCAAGCATATTGGTGAATGTTGTCTGTTTAAGTTGACAGTTTCTCTCACTCTTCCAATTTATCTCACTCTTAAAGGAATAAGAGAAAATGTTTAGTTGTTAGCACAGTAAGGTGTCTTTTTCCAAGGTATGCCTCAGCCTTGATAGAGTTATTTTGGAGTGGAATCCACATTTTTTTGCCCAGTGGTTTGGTTTATCTCCAAAAAACTTAAGTTCCTTTAATCACAGTCATTCTTGTTTCATTCTCCAATTGTTCCTCATAAACTCAGAGAGAGCTTTCAGTGTCTTAATTTCTGTTTGTACAGAAGTGTTCTGGTACAGCCTGTCCTGTGGTTTGGGGTCATTTATATTTTATCTTTTCTAGCTCCCCCAGGTTAATATGATCAATTTTTTTTTGTTTTTGCACAGCTAAAATTAGTTACTGATGGATAAAAATTTTGTGATTATTTATTGTCAGAATGTATTTATGTGTCCAGTACTATGTGGCAGCCTGCCAATGTAATGTAAGGAGAAAATAGATTAAGTAATTAGGAGATCTGGGTTTAAGCCCTAGGTTTACTACTGAGAAGTCTTGTATAAATTATTTAAGGAGGCTGTAGGGAAGGTTAGTGTCCTTTATTGAGCATTTACTGTGTCATGTTCTTTACATGTGTTATTTCATTTAATACTTGTAAGAGTCCTTTATAGTAGATGTTAATTTCCTTATAGAGATACTGTTTTTTCCATTTTTTTTTTGCTGAAGCTCAGTGACAATAAATAATTTAACCAAGATCACACAGTAGGTATAGTAGAGCTGAGATTCAAATCAAAGGCTTTGAATGCTTTTCTGAGTCTGTATTTAAAGAATGGAAAAGTAAAACATCCATCATAATCCTTTTTTTTTTTTTTTTTTGAGATGGAGCTTCACTCTTGTTGCCCAGTCTGGTGTGCAATGGTGCAATCTCGGCTCATTGCATCCTCCGTCTCCTGGGTTCAAGCGATTCTCCTGCCTCAGCCTCCCTAGTAGCTCGGCAGGCATGTGCCCGGCTAATTTTTGTATTTTTTTTTTTTTAGTAGAGATGGGTTTTCACCACGTTAATCAGGCTGGTTTCAAACTCCTGACCTCAGGTGATCCACCTGCCTTGGCCTCCCTAAGTGCTGGGAATACAGGTGTGAGCCACCGTGCCGGCCCATCATAATACTTACGTTGATTACATTGAGGAAAAGTATGTGAAAATGCTTTAAAAGGATAAAGTACTCTTCAAGTGTTAACTTCTATGCTGTTTTACAACAACAATGAACAGATGTTATTTAAGTTCTTGGGCAACTTGCTACTTTTTTTTTTTTTTTGAGATGGAGTCTCGCTCTGTCACCCAGCCTCCTGGAGTGCAGCAGCGCTATCTCGGCTCGTTGCAACCTCAGCCTCCCAGGTTCAAGTGATTCTCCCTCCTCAGCTTCCCGAGTAGCTGGGATTGCAGACACGTGCCACCACGCCCAGCTAATTTTGCATTTTTAGTAGACACCTGGTTTCACCATGTTGGCCAGGCTGGTCTTGAACCCCTGACCTCAAGTGATCCACCCAACTTGGCCTCTCAATGTGCTATGATTACATGCATGAGACACAGCACCCGGCCTCCTTCCTTTTCTTTTCTAACTTATTTTCTGTCTCTTCCTCTGTTCTTAGGGTTAATAATCTTCACTTCTCTACCCAAATTTTTTTTCTTTCTTCATTGTGTGTTGTTTTGGTACTGTGTTTCTTTCTTTTTTTTATTTTATTTTATTTATTTATTTTTTGAGACGGAGTCTCGGTGTGTCATCCAGGCTGGGTACTGTTTATTTCTGAGGTCAGAAATATTCCCATCAGACCTTGTGGAGCTATTTCTTTTTTTTTTTTTTTTTTTTTTTTTGAGACGGAGTCTCGCTCTGTAGCCCAGGCTGGAGTGCAGTGGCCGGATCTCAGCTCACTGCAAGCTCCGCCTCCCGGGTTCACGCCATTCTCCTGCCTCAGCCTCCCGAGTAGCTGGGACTACAGGCGCTGCCACCTCGCCCGGCTATTTTTTGTATTTCTTAGTAGAGACGGGGTTTCACCGTGTTAGCCAGGATGGTCTCGATCTCCTGACCTCGTGATCCGCCCATCTCGGCCTCCCAAAGTGCTGGGATTACAGGCTTGAGCCACCGCGCCCGGCCGTTGTGGAGCTATTTCTTGATTGTGACTGTGTGTATCAACCCTTACCTTTGCAGACATTTGTTCATCTAGCAAATATTTATTGAAGACTCATTAGATGTTGGGATACAATGGTGGACATAGGTGTTCTTATCCTTATGGAGTTTATTCCAGTGGAAAACATAGGTATTTGGTAAATGTTGAAATTTAGACTGAAACAAGTATTCTGAAGGAAATAAACAAGGGCTGACGGGGGAAGAAGAAGTGGGGTGGGCCCTGGGTATTTACAGGGATTGGAGCCTTCAGTCATAGCATCCTTAATCCCCTTGAAAAGTTGGAATCATAAATCATGATTGTGTAAATTTAAGTTTCCCTGCTGCCATTTAAGCCGTCACTTAAGATTGCTACATGTAATATTTGTCTGGTATTTAATGTATGATAACATTGGGTTTTACATAGTCAAGGATAACTATGACTTAAATATCTAGCATGCTTGACTAATGAGTTTAATGTTTTACTTTTTTTTTTGTGGCAGGGTCTCACTCTGTGGCCCAGGCTGGAGTGCAGTGGTGTAATCTTGGTTCACTGCAGCCTCCACCTCCCGGGTTCAAGTGATTCTCGTGCCTCAGCCTCCCGAGTAACTGGGACTACAGGTGTGTTCCACGGTGTCCGGCTAATTTTTGTATTTTGAGTCGAGATGGGGTTTCACCATGTTAGCCAGGCTGGTCTCGAACTCATGTCTTCAGGTGATCTGCCCGCCTCAGCCTCCCAACATGTTGGGATTACAGGCGTGAGCCACTGTGCCTGGCCTGAAGTTGTGTTTCTGTAAAATGAGCTGAAACAAATTTCACACTTCATGATTTCACCACTTATTTCTGCTCTCCAGAATAGATCATAGGCATATATACCTATAGTGTAATGAAGCATCTGAAATTTTGCTGAGTTGGAGAGGATTAATAAGCACATTTGACTTGCAGAGAAAATTGGAATATTTTATTCTAGGTGACCACTGAAAACAGGACAGAAAAATTTCTCTCCCCAGACTTTTGAACAGCAGCATAGTTGCACTGACTCCTGGAGTCAAGCAGCCTGGTTCAAATTTCAGCACCCCTACTTACTAGCTGTACAACTTGGGGAAGTTACTTAGTCTCTGTGTGTCTCTCCTCATCTGTAAAATGTTGTTACAGTTGTTGTAAGAACTAAATTAGTTAATATGTATAAAGCATTTAGAACAGTGCTAGGTGCTGTATATGCCAGTTGTTAGTAACAATGTTATTATTATAACAAAATAAAGTTTTCCAAAAGAACACATGATAGTGATTCTTAGATTGAAGTTTAGATGCTTTGGTAAAACTTTAATAGGGAAGAGGAAGTTAAAACAGCATATTTGTCCCTCTTTCCCCTCAGTACCCTTCAAATTAAAGTAAAAGGATATAGGTTCAAATCCTAGCTAGGAAAACAAAGTAAAAAGTTGAATCTTTATTTTTAATTCAAAAATTATTTTATTATTATTTTTTTGAGACAATCTTGCTCTGGTGCAGTGGCACAATCTTGGCTCACTGCAAACTCTGCTTCCTGGGTTCCAGTGATCCTTGTGCCTCAGCCTCCCGAGTAACTGGGATTACAGGTGTGTGCCACCACACCTGACTAATTTTTGTATTTCTTTTAATGGAGACAGGGTTTTGCCATGTTGGCCAGGCTTGTCTTGAACTCTGGCCTCAAGTGATCTGCCCACCTCAACTTCCATAAGTACTGGAATTACAGGTGTGAGCCACTGCGTCCAGCTTTTAAAATCATTATTATTTTCGGTCAGGCACGGTGGCTCATGCCTGTAATCCCAGCACTTTGGGAGGCCGAGGTGAGTGGATCATCTGAGGTTGGGAGTTCAAGACCAGCCTGACCAACGTGGAGAAACCCCGTCTCTACTAAAAATACAAATTAGCTGGGTGTGGTGGTGCATATCTGTAATCCCAGCTACTTGGGAGGCTGAGGCATGAGAATCGCTTGAACCAGGGAGGTAGAGGTTGCAGTGAGCCGAGATCGCGCCATCACACTCCAGCCTGGGCAACAAGAGCGAAACTCCATCTCAAAAAAAAAAAAATTATTGTTATTTTCTAATTATAAAGGTCTTTATGCCTGGTGTGGTGGACTATACCTGTAATCCCAGCAGTTTGGGAGGCTGGGATTTTATATGTGTGTGTGTGTGTGTGTGTGTGTGTGTGTGTGTGTGTGTGTGTATATGGTTTTTTTTTTTTTGAGATGAAGTCTTGATCTGTCGCCCAGGCTAGAGTGCAGTGGTGCGATCTTAGCTCATTGCAACCTCCACCTCCTGGGTTCAAGCGATTCTCCTGCCTCAGCCTCCCGAGTAGCAGGGACTACTGGTGCATGCCATCACACCTGGCTAATTTTTGTATTTTTAGTAGAGACAGGCTTTCACCGTGTTAGCCAGGATGGTTTCGATCTGCTGACCTTGTGATCCACCCGCCTCGGCCTCCCAAAGTGCTAAGTGCTGGGATTACAGGTGCAAGCCATTGCGCCTGGCCTTTTTTTTTTTTTTTTTTTTTTAGTCGGAGTCTCGCTCTGTCACCCAGGCTGGAGTGCAGTGGCTCGATCTCGGCTCATTGCAAGCTCCACCTCCCAGATTCACGCCATTCTCCTGCCTCAGCCTCCTGAGCAGCTGGGACTACAGGCGTCCGCCACCAAGCCCGGCTAATTTTTTGTATTTTTAGTAGAGACGGGGTTTCCCCATGTTGGCCAGGATGGTCTCGATCTCCTGACCTCGTGATCCGCCCGCCTTGGCCTCTCAAAGTGCTGAGATTACAGGCATGAGCCACCGCGCCCGGCCTTTTTTTTTTTTTTTTTTTGAAAGAGTCTCGCTCTGTCGCCCAGGCTGGAGTGCAGTGAGTGGTGTGATCTCAGTTCACTGCAACCTCTACCTCCTATGTTCAAGTGATTCTCCTGCCTCAGCCTCCTGAGTAGCTGGGTTTATAAGCGCCCATCACCTCATCCAGATAACCTTTTTTTTTTTTTTTTGAGACGGAGTTTCGCTCTTGTTGCCCAGGCTGGAGTGCAATGGTGCAATCTCAGCTCACTGCAACCTCCACCTCCCAGGTTCAAGCGATTCTCCTGCCTCAGCCTCCCCAGTAGCTGGGATTAGAGGCATGCACCACCACGTCCAGCTAATTTTGTATTTTTAGTAGAGACAGGGTTTCTCCACGTTGGTCAGGCTGGTCTCGAACTCCCGACCTCAGATGATCCACTCACCTCAGCCTCTCATAGTGCTGGGATTACAGGCGTGAGCCACTGCGCCTGGGCCCATGTCCAGATAATTTTGTATTTTTAGTAGAGATGGGGTTTCACCATGTTGGCCATCCTGGTCTTGAACTCCTGACCTCAGGTTATGCACTCACCTTGGCCTCCTAAAGTGGTGGGATTACAGATGTGAGCCATTGCGCCTGGCAACAGTTTTTTAAAATTAGCTGTAAATGGTGGTGCATGCCTGTAGTCCCAGCTACTTGGGAGGCTGAGGCAGGAGGATTGCCTGAGCCTGTTAGATCAAGCCTGCAGTGAACCAAGATCACACCACTATACTCCATCCTGGGCATCATCATGGCAAGACCCTGTCTCAAAAAATTTTTTTAAAAATTCTATCTAGTGATTATAGCAGAGTGTGTATTTTTCAGTCATTCATTTGATAAATGTTTGTTGCATGTGTACTCCTTCAGTAGGCGGTGAGGATACCATAATGCTGTGTATTATGTACTATGGATTTTTTTTTTTTTAAAGTTATGACATATCCCTGTGAAGCCTTTTAGAACTATTTCTTGGTTGTGATTCTGTGTCTCAATTCTTACTTTTTCAGACTTTTGTTTGTCTATCAAATACTGGTTCTGATCAGAACCAGTCCTTATGAGTGCTTTGTGCCAGGTACTGTAGTAAGCACTTTGCGTTGATTCTTTTCATTCTCACTAACAACCTTATGACATAAGTACTTTTATTCTTCTCATTTTATTGATGTAGCAGTTGTGGCACAGAGAAGTTAAGCAATTTGCCCAAGATATATAGCTAGCAAATGGCAGAACCAGGATTCGAGTCCAAACAACCTGGCTCCACATTCCCCTGCCCTTAACCTCTAAGTTATACTGATTCTCAACTACTAAACACTTTAAGCTAAACACTAGGTCAATATACTAAGAGTAGAGTGGAAAAATAGATGTCCATGCCTTTATGGAGATTATAGTCCAGAGGAAAGAGAGACAGTAAACAAATAATTACACCAATAAACATATAATTGCAATGTGTGGCAAACCTATGCCAGAAAAATAAAAAGAGATTATAGTAGGGGAACCTGAATTAAACTGGAGGTTTGAGAAGTATTTTTCTGAAGAAGTGATATTTAAGCAGAGACTAGAAGGATAGAAAGGGAAGGGACTAACATGTATGAAATTCCCAAGATAGGAAGGAACTTGACACATTTGAGAAACTGGAAGAAGATTGATATGGTTGGAATACAGTGAACAGTAGGGGATGGAGGAAAGAGGCATAGAATGAGGATAGAGACTTAGGCACAACTATGTCAAGGCTTTCGGATTTTTTTTTTTTTTTTTTTTTTGAGACAGCGTCTCTGTTTCCCAGGCTAGCATGCAGTGGTGTGATCACAGCTCACTGTAGTCTTGACCTTCTAGGCTCAAGGATCCTCCCACCTCAGCTTCCCAAGTAGCTTGGACTAGAGGCACCCACTACCATGCCTAGGTAATTTTTGATTATTTGTACAGACAAAGCCTCACTATGTTGCCTAGGCTGATCTTAAACTCCTGGACTGAAGAGATCCTTTCCCATCTTGGCCTCCCATAGTGGTGAAATTACAGGCAGCAAGGCTTTTGGAATTTTTTTTTTTTGAGGTGGAGTCTTGCCCTGTCGCCCATGCTGGAGTGCGGTAATGTGGTCTCGGCTCAGTGCAGTTTGCGCCTCCTGGGTTCAAGTGATTCTCCTGCGTCAGCCTCTCGAGTAGCTGGCACTACAGTCACGTGCCACCACACATGGGTAATTTTTAAAATTATTTGTTTATTTATTTATTTATTTTTTGAGACAGAATCTCTCACTGTCGCCCAGGCAGGAGTGCAGTGGCGCGATCTTGGCTTACTGCAAGCTCCGCCTCCTGGGCTCACGCCATTCTCCTGCCTCAGCCTCCCAAGCAGCTGGGACTATAGGCGTCCGCCACTACACCCAGCTAATTTTTTGTATTTTTAGTAGTGACGGGGTTTCACGTGTTGGCCAGGATGGTCTCGATCTCCTGACTTCTTGATCAGGAGAGCCACCGCGCCTGGTCAAATTTTTTCATTTTTAGTAGAGACAGGGTTTCACCATGTTGTCCTGGCTGGTCTTGAACTTCTGACCTCAGGTGATATACCCGCTTTGGCCTCCCAAAGTCCTGGGATTACAGGCATGAGCTACCATACCTGGCCGGCTTTTGGATTTTTATCCTGAGTATAATTAGAAAATTTTGAAGGTTTTAAGCATGAGTGTCATGACCTTATATATTATTTTAAAACGTTACTCTGGGGCTGGGCACGGTGGTTTATGCCTGTAATCCCAGCACTTTGGGAAGCTGAGGCGGGGGGATTGCTTGAGCTCAGGAGTTTGAGGCCAGCATGGATGACGTGGTGAGATCCCATCTCTACAAAAAGTTCAAAAAAATTAACTGGGTGTGGTGGCTCACACCTGTGCTTCCAGCTACTTGGGAGGCTAAGGTGGGAGGATCACCTGGTCTGGGGAGGTTGAGGCTGCAGTGAGCTTAAAACCATGCTACTGCACTCCAGGCTGGGTGACAGAGCAAGGCTCTGTCTCCAAAACAACAATAACAACAGCAGTACCCCATTACTGTGGGTACATTGTGGGGAGTGATTTGGAAAGAGAAGAAATGGGGGAAGTGTGGTTAGGAAGTATTACAGAGGTCCAGGCAAAAGGCAATGATGGTTTGGATTAGACTGTAGGCAGTGGAGATAGAAGTAGAAAGATTCAGTAGATATTTTAGAATTAGGACAGGCAAGACTTAATGGATTGGATGTGTGGGAAGAGGAAGGTGTCAAGTATAATTCCAGATTTTTGGCCTGAGCATCTGGGTAGATGAAGGTGGTGTTTCTGAGATGGAAACATTGGAGGAGGAGTAGATTTGGATTAGAGTTGGGGAGTGGAATGAAGATCTCAGTTTTAGTCATGCTAAGTGTTAGATGCCTGTGAAAACATACAAGCGTAGATATCAAGTACGTAGTCTCTAGGCTGATTCACAAAAGTGGCGCTGGAGAGAAATCTGGATGGTATTAGTATATAGATGATATTTACAACAAAGGGAAGTGGATGAGATCTCCTAGAGAGCAAGTATAGAGTAGGAGGAGAAGACCACGCTCCAAGGAATTCAAGAGAAAATCTAAGAGCTTGTTATTAGAGAAACCAACATAAGAGCATATTTCAGGAAGGGAGTAATCACTGTACATTGTTGGATTTAGCAACACAGAGATCATTGATGATTATAGCAAGAACAATATTGGAGGAAAGCAGGGCCAGAAGCTCAATTGAATTGGGTTTAAGGCGTGGGAAGGGACGAAGTGGAGATGGTCTGTGTATTTTGATTATTAACATGTGTAGGCTGGGTGTGGTGATTGATGCCTGTAATCCCAGCAATTCGGGAGGTCGAGGCAGGCGGATCACCTGGGGTCAGAAGTTCAAGACCAGCCTGGCCAACATGGTGAAACCATGTCTCTACTAAAAATACAAAAGTTAGCCAGGCGTGGAGGTACACACCTGTAATCCCAGCTCCTCAGGAGGCTGAGGCAGTATAATCACTTGAACTGAGGAGGTGGAGGTTGCGGTGAGCTGAGATCCCCTCACTGCACTGGCCTGGGCGATCCCAGAACAAGACTCCATCTCGAAACAAAACATGTCTGTTTCCTCATAAGAAGTATACTCTAAGACAGTAAGATCCATGAAGATAGGAGCTGTACCTTTCCATTTTTTGTATTCTTGGCTGCTTAGCTTGGTATCTTGCCCCAGAAGGTTATATTAAGAGAGAAAAGAGTGAGGGCATGAAGATACTTGCAAAATGGTGAGAGTAATGATTCTCATGGCCTTTTTATGTCGGCCTTAAGGGTTTATCCATTTTTTATGTTACTTACTTACTTTATTTATTTATTTATTGAGATGGAGTTTTGCTCTTGTTGCCCAGGCTGGAGTGCAGTGGCGTGATCTCAGCTCACTGCAACCTCTGCCTCCCGGGTTCAAGCGATTCTCCTGCCTCAGCCTCCCGAGTAGCTGGGATTATAGGCATGCACCCCCACGCGCCGCTTATTTTTTATTTTTATTAGAGACAGGGTTTCTCCATGTTGGTCAGGCTGGTCTCGAACTCCTGACCTCAAGTGATCCTCCTGCCTCAGCCTCGCAAAGTGCTGGGATTACAGGCGTGAGCCACCATGCCTGGCCCTTTTTATGTACTTTTAAACTTTGCTATGTTTAGCCTTTCTTTTTTCACTTCCCTACTGAATGGGTCTTAGTATTTTGGTATTATTGGCTTTTAAAGTTCATTCCTTTATTTACTTATTTTTTTGAATTGCTTTCCTGTGGTCATTGTTGCTGTAGCTAATTAGCTGAGGTGCTTGGTTAATCTCTTTATTGATTTACTTGTTTATTGGCTCTTATTTCCATATAGTGATTGTATAATTGTGACAAAGTTCTATACTTTTGTTTTCTATTAATAGTTTGTGATTTATATACTTTGCACAGAGTCTAATTAGCCATATTGATATGATAATAATAAACATTTTGCCTACAGTCCTACATATATATGTGTGTGTGTATATATATATATTTCTTTTTTTTTTTTTTGTAAAACAGAGTCTTGCTCTGTTGCCCAGGCCGGAGTGCAGTGGTGTGATCTTGGCCTACTGCAACCTCTGCCTCCTGGGTTCAAGCAACTCTCTTGCCTCAGCCTCCCAACTATCTGGGATTACAGGCACATACCACCACACCTGGCTAATTTTTGTATTTTTAGTAGAGACAGGGTTTCGTCATGTTGGCCCGGCTGGTCTCGAATTCCTGAGCTCAGGTGATCCACCCACCTTGGCTTCCTAAGGTTCTAGGATTACAGACATGAGCCGCCACGTCCGTCCCTACCTGGAATTTTATATGGTAACTTTCCTGGGAAATGCTTATATGGACATTGTCCTTATTAATTCTTCTAGCATTCTTTTATTTATTTATTTGAGACACTCTTTCTTCCAGGCTAGACGGCAGTGGTGATCATAGTTCACTGTAACCTTGAACTCAAGCTTTCCTCCTCCTTCAGCCTCCCAAGTAGTTGGATTACAGGTACAGACCACCACACTCAGCTTCTGGCATTTTTTGTTTTGTTTTGTTTTTGAACCAGAGTTTCACTCTTGTTGCCCAGGCTGGAGTGCAATGGCACGATCTCGGCTCACCGCAACCTCCTCCTCCCGGGTTGAAGTGATTCTCCTGCCTCCGCCTCCTGAGTACCTGGGATTATAGGCATGCACCACGATGCTCGGCTAATTTTGTACTTTTGGTAGGACAGGGTTTCTCCATATTGGTCAGGCTGGTCTCGAACTCCCAACCTCAGGTGATCTGCCCGCCTCGGCCTCCCAAAGTGCTGGGATTATAGGCATGAGCCACCCTGCCTGGCTGCATTTTTTTTTTTTTTTTTAGAATAAGGACTTACTGAGCTGAAATTCACTTCACATAAAATTAGCCATCTTAAAATGAACAATTCAGTGGCATTTAAGTACATTCACAATGTTCTGCAACCTGTTTAGTTTCAAACATTACCATCTCTCCAAAGTAAAACCCCTTACCAGTTAAGCAGTTTATCCTCATTCTGCCCTTCCTCCAGCCCGATAACCACCAATCTGCATTCTGTCTCTGTGGATTGATCTATTCTGGATATTTCATATAAATGTCATACTACAATATGTGATCTTTTGTGTCTGACTTCTTTGACTTAGCGTAGTGTTTGGAGGTTTATTTATCTCCATTGGAGTATTTGTCAGTACTTCATACCTTTTCACGACTGAATAATATTCCGTTGTGTGTATATATCACATTTGTTTATCCATTCATCCGTTGAAGAACATTTGGGCTGTTTCTGCCTTCTGCTATTGTGAATAGTGTTGCTTTGAACATGCACGTGTGTGGGCTTATTTTCAGTTAGTTCAGGAATATACCTAGGAATGGAATTGCAGGTCCTATGGTAATATATTATTGATATATTACTGTTAATGATCTTCTGACATGTTAGAGATCAAAGCCAACATCTGCAGCTTCTCCAGAGTATGTGATTTCTGAGTTTGGCTGGGCTTAGATTGGGACTCAGAATCTCTTTCCTGTATGAAGAACTGAGTTCTAACATTCTGGTTTTATTATTTGCATTTTACTGATGGGATAATTGAAGCACAGCATCTGCATGGTTTTAACTTCCTATCATCTTCAGAGCAAGTCAGTGATGGAATTAGGAATTTAAGACTCTTAATCATGTTCTTTGTCTAAGGTGACCCATATAAAGCCATGTTGCATTTACATGAAGCTATTTGAAACGGGCTTCCTATATTTTATAATCTCTTGGAGGGATATTGTTCAGGTGGTGTTAAGCAGATGTTCTCTTTCCATAGAGGACAGGACAAGAGGGAATGTGTTTTAATTGCAACATAAAGGATGTAGATTACACTTTAGAAAGAACTTCCTGACTACAAGATACTGAAATGTTGTTACCAAGGGATATTGTGAAGTATCTTCTCCAAAGACTATCTTTCTGGGATCATTTAGGTGTGAGCTTGTTTAGAAATGAGGGAGATGACAGAGATGACTTGCTGAGGTCCCTGGTAACCCTGGGACATAATTGATGGTTAATCAAAGCAGTATGTCTGGCTGGGCACAGTGAGTCACGCCTGTAATCCCAGGACTTTGGGAGTCTGAGGCGTGAGGATCTCTTGAGCCCAGGAGTTCGAGACCTGCCTCAGCAACACATGGAGATCTCTGTGTACAAAACAACAGCAGACACCAACGTCTCTGGCATTTTCATGACTATATTTTCACTTTTTTCACGAAGCAATAAGGGAAAGCAGGTGAATTGCTCAAGGTTCCTGGTAAAATACTAGATTAGTATTCTAAATCTTTTTGGATTCCACATCCATATTGAATACTCAGGGATGTCTTCCTTATCTTAAATGACTCTTTTCTTAGCTATGTGATCTACTGTTATGATTCTTCCTGAATCATAGTGATCAAAGCCAACATCTGCAGCTTCCATAGAGTGTGTGATTTGAGAGTTGGCTGGGCTTAGATTGGGACCGACAATCTCTTTCCTATAAAAATAGCTTTGGTCTCTGGTTATACATGAAGAAATGGGAACATGTTATTAATAATAGATCATGGCAATGGATTCTTAATGACTGGTTTAGGCAAGAGCCAGCTTAAAATTTCTTAGGTGAGGATGCACATGACATAGATGTATTTTTTGGCTTGCGGTGCCTGAAAAAATAGAAGCCTGGAAGATGGGCAAATGAACATTAGATTTTGTTGTAGAATATGAACATTAAAACACTCATTAAATCTTAGAATTAAGTTGCCAGTTGAAATGCTCAGCTCAGGAAATGCCAAAGTTAAGATACTCAGTACCACAGTAACTTATCCATCTCAAACATCATGTCTATGTTAAGGGGTGTCATAAGGGATCTCTTTTTTCTCTATTATCAAAATTGTGGTTTTGGGTCCATGAGTCAGTGGCTGACTGGGAGGCTAAGCTGGGAGGGTGCTATGGTCTAAATGTTTATGTCTACTTGGAATTTATATATTGAAATCCTCACCTACAGAGTGATGGTATTAGAAGGGGGGGGCTTTTGGGAGATGATTGGGTCATGAGGACAGAGTGCTTATAAAAGAGACGTGAGAAACCCCCTTGCCTCTTCTAGCATGTGAGAACACAGCAATAAGGCGCTGTCTGTGAACTGGGCCCTGGGCCCTTACCAGACAGCAATGGACTTTCCAGTTCCAGAACTTTGAAAAAAAATTTCTGGCTGGGCACAGTGGCTCATTCCTGTAATCCCAGCACCTTGGGACACCGTGGCAGGCAGATCGCGAGGTCTGGAGTTTGAGACCAGCCTGGCCAATATGGGGAAACCCCATTTCTACTAAAAATACAAAAAATTAGCTGGGCGCGGTGTCGCACACTTGTAGTCCCAGCTACTTGCGAGGCTGAGGCAGAAGAATTGCTTGAACCCGGGAGGCAGAGGCGGAGGTTGCAGTGAGCCGAGATCATACCACTGTATTCCAGCCTGGGTGATGGAGCAAGACTCTGTCTCAAAAAAACAAAACAAATCAAAACAAAAAAACAAATTTCTGTTGTTTATAATGCTACCCAGTTTTGTTTGTTTGTTTGTTTGTTTTAAGACGGAGTTTTGTTCTTGTTGCCCCGGCTAGAATGTGATGGTACTCTCTCAGCTCGCTGCAACCTCCACCTCCCGGGTTCAAGCTATTCTCCTGCCTCAGACCCCTGAGTAGCTGGGATTACAGGCACGCGCCACCACGCTGGGATAATTTTGTATTTTTAGTAGAGATGGGATTTCACCATGTTGGTCAGGCTGGTCTTGAACTCCTGACCTCAGGTGATCCACCCGCCTCAGCCTCCCAGAGTGCTGGGATTACAGGTGTGAGCCACCGTGCCTGGGTGGTTTTTGGTATTTTGTTAAAGCAGCCCAAAAGGACTAAGAGGGAGTTACTAATACCACTGGTACTTTTAATGAAGGATTTATTAGGTTCGTTTATTTTAGTTGAATTACGGGAGCATTTACTTGTTCACTTCTCTGCTGCCAAGAATATCTTCAAATATATTTATTGAGCTTTCTTGAATTGGCAACAACTATTAACACTGTAGATAAAGAAGAAGGAAACTAACTTTTGGATGTGAACCATGTATAGAGAGTTTTACATTCATTCTAACATGTAATATTTGTAACAAACCTATAAAGGATGAGAGAAAGTGAAACATTGTTTCAAAAAGTGAAACATTGTTTTTTGTCAAAGGTTATACAGCTGCCAAATGTTAGAGCTGAGATGGAGAAAGCAGAGTCTTCAGTTTTAAACCAGTATTTTTCAAAGTATTCCTTGGAAGTGCCCAAGAGTTGGCCATGAGAGTAAGGAAGAGCTTTAGTTCTCCCACCTTGCTTAAGCCAAAGCAGCTCAACTTTGACCTGCTTTACATTTTAGTGTTTTCACATAAGATTTCATTTGGAAAAAGGATTCTGCTTCCTTAAAAAGAGAAACCCTGGAAGACCACTCATTTGAGGAATCATAAAAGAAAATTAGCTAAACCAATCTAAAGATTGAAAAGATGGCTAAATTACATAACTTCCAGTCAGGAAATTATGTCAAAGTTTGAAGTGACTTCATATTACAGCCACATGTGCAGTGTAGTTATTCTGCCCTTAGGGAGCATGGTACAGCAGGAAAAGTGCATGGACTCTTGAGATTTTTTTTTTTTTTTTTATTTTTTTTGAGACAGAGTCTCACTCTGTCACCCAGGCTGGAGTGCAGTGGCTCAATCTCAGCTCAACCCTCCCGGGTTCCAGCGATTCTCTGCCTCAACCTCCTGAGTAGCTGGGATTACCAGGCACGTGCCACCACACCCGGCTAATTTTTGTATTTTAAGTAGAGACTGAGTTTCACCATGTTGGCCAGGCTGTCTTGAACTCCTGACTGCAAGTGATCTGCCTGCCTTGGCCTCCCAAAGTGCTCAAATTACAGGCATGAGCCACCGCGCCTGGCCAGAATACTACTTCTTCTTCTTCTTCTTTTTTTTTTTTTTTGATGGAGTTTTGCTCTTGTTGCCCAGGCTGGAGTGCAGTGGCGTGATCTCAGCTCATTGCAACCTCCACCTCCTGGGTTCAAGTGATTCTTCTGCCTCAGCCTCCCAAGTAGCTGGGATTACAGAGCTCACCACCACACCTGGCTAATTTTTTTAATTTTTAGTAGAGATGGAGTTTCACCATGTTCGCCAGGCTAGTCTTGAACTCCTGACTTCAGGTGATCCGCCTCAGCCTCCCAAAGTGCTGGGATTACAGGCGTGAGCCACTACGCCCGGCTCAGAATACTTCTTTTTAAATCTGGCGGTCACAAATGTACAGTGTGGGGACGATAATACCTATCTTTCAAGAGTTGTTGTAAGGATCAGAAATAACATGCGAAGTGCCTGGTTCAGAGTAAACACCCCAAAATACTAGCTAATTGTCAAGATGATGATAATAATGCTGACAGTTTTTCGGTGTGTATTGACATTTCCCTCCAATGCCTAAGAGCGTCTGCCATATCAAAGATAGGCAGTTCTTTGCCTACTATATGCACCTCATGGTGGGTGGTTAGTGTGCTTGTTTTTGATGAAGTTAGTCTTTAAACTGGTATGATTATTTACTCATGGATGTATCTATGATTGATTGAGAAAACTTGGACTTCATTAAATTCATTGTTACTGGATTTAAAGCAGCAGCAGTGCAAAGGAACCCTATACAGTGAGTTAAGAGCCCTGGGTTTATGTCTCAGAGATGCCCTTAGTGAGTCTTATAACAATGGACAAGTGAATCTAACTTTTTTTTTTTTTTTTTGAGATGGAGTTTTGCTCTGTCACCAGGCTGGAGTGCAATCTCGGCTCACTGCAACCTCTGCCTCCCAGGTTTAAGCGATTTTCCTGCCTCAGCCTCCCAAGTAGCTGGGATTACAGGCTGGCACCACCACACCCAGCAAATTTTTATATTTTCAGTAGAGACAGCATTCCATCATGTTGTCCAGGATGGTCTCGATCTCTTGCCCTTGTGATCCGCCTGCCTCAGCCTCCCAAAGTCCTGGGATTATAGACATGAGCCACCGCGCCCAGCTGTGAATCTAACTTTTTAAGATATTGATTGATTGGGCAGGGCACGGTGGTGGCTCACGCCTATAATCCCAGCACTTTGGGAGGCTGAGATGGGCAGATCATGAGGTCAGGAGTTCATGACCAGCCTGACCAACATGGTGAAACCCTGTCTCTACTAAAAACACAAAAATTAGCCCGGCGTGGTGGCACGCTCTTACAGTCTCAGCTACTCGGGAGGCTGAGGCAGGAGAATCACTTGAATCTGGGAGGTGGAGGTTGCACTGAGCCAAGATCACGTCACTGCACTCTTGCCCGGGCGACAGGGGGACAGTCTGTCTCAAAAATAAAAATAAATAAATAAATAAATAAAATAAATTGATTGAAACAGGGTCTCATTCTGTCACCCAGGCTAGAGTGCAATGGCGCAGACCATGGCTTACTGTAGCCTTGACCTCCCAGGCTTAAGTGATCTTCCTGCCTCAGCCTCCTGAGTAGCTGGGACTACAGGTGTGTGCCACCATGGCTGGCTAATTTTTGTATTTTTTGTAGAGACAGGATTTTGGCATATTGCCCAGGCTGGTCTTGGACTCCAGGGCTCAAACAGTCCTCTTGCTTTGCCTCCGAAACCACTGGGATTACAGGAGTGAGCCATTGTAATATGGCCACTTTTCAAGATTTTATGTTCAAAATGATCCCTAAGTCACTTTTAACTCTGTATATCCATGATTTGACAAAAAAGTTAAAGATACTTTAATTTCATTGCTAGAATTTCCAAAAATTACAGGGTTATTTTTAGAGAAGGAGCTTTGTGCTGACTTGAGCTGGCAAACTTCTGTCATACTTACTGAGTGTGTCCAATGGAGTGATTTGTATAGAAGAACACTGGGGACCTCTTGCCCAGGCATAAGAATTAGTATTTGTGGTTTATAGAATATCAGCAGAATTGAAGCCAGAACCATTGTAAGGAAGCAAATGTGAGAGATTATCTGTTGCTTTTGGGAAGATAGCTGGAGTTTTCAAACCATGCCACTTTGTACTTCCTTGAGGGTAGCATTTGCCACATTTCAGCACAGTGGTTATAGTTACAGTATATTGCGGTTGTAGTCTCCCCACAAGCTCTCAGAGGTTGGAGTCCTTTTTTGTTCATTTGTTTTTTCCAGTTCTCTATCCCTGTCACCTGCAGTAGGGCTTGCTGCATCGTGTAGTCCTCCAAAAATATGCTAAATGGACAAAAATAGTTGAACCAAGATCAGCAGATGTATTTAGAAAATGACTTGTGCCTACATACTTGTTAAATGTATTGCATTTTTTCTGTTGGCATGTGATAATATAGAAAAACCTGATAAAGGAAAAAAACCCAGTGTTGGCCGGGCGCGGTGGCTCAAGCCTGTAATCCCAGCACTTTGGGAGGCTGAGGCGGGTGGATCACTTGAGGCCAGGAGTTCGAGACCAGTCTGGCCAAAATGGTGAAACCATGTTTCTACTAAAAATACAAAAATTAACTGGGTGTTGTGGTGTGCACCTGTAATTCCAGCTGCTCGGGAGGCTGAGGCATGAGAGTAGCTTGAATCCGGAAAGTGGAGGCTACAGTAAGCCAAAATGGGACCACTGCACTCCAGTCTGGGAGACAGAGCAAGACTGTCTCACACAGACAAACAAATAAAAAAACACTATTTAATGTGCTTACATTTTTATTTATTTTATTTTATTTTATTATTTTATTTTTATTTTTATTTTTTGAAATGGAGTCTCGCTCTGTTGCCCAGGCTGGAGTGCAGTGGCCGGATCTCGGCTCACTGCAAGCTCCGCCTCCCGGGTTCACGCCATTCTCCTGCCTCAGCCTCCCGAGCAGCTGGGACTACAGGCACCTGCCACCCCGCCCGGCTAATTTTTTGTATTTTTAGTGGAGACAGGGTTTCACCGTGTTAGCCAGGATGGTCTCGATCTCCTGACCTCGTGATCTGCCCGTCTCGGCCTCCCAAAGTTCTGGGATTTCAGGCATGAGCCACCGCACCCGGCCTCTATTTTATTTTATGTTGTTTTATTTTCTTGAGACAGGGCTCACTCTGTTGCCCATGCCAGAATGCAGTCGCGCAATCTCTGATCACTGCACCCTCCACCTCCTGAGTTCATATGCTTACATTTTAGCAGAGTTCAGGCCCCTCTCATAATCCTAAACTTGGGGCCTTTTATTAGTTTTACAATGGCAGTTTAGTTTTGAGAAGGGCTATTATCATTTAAACTATAAACTAAATTTCTCCCATAGTTAGCTTGTCCTACACACAGGAATGACCTAGGACAGTTAAAGGCAAGATGGAGTTGGTTAGGTCAGACTGTTTCACTGTCACAATTTTCTCACTGTTACCATTTTTGCAAAGGCAGTTTCACAGTGGATAAAGTTGCAATGAAGCTTTGCCCAGAAAATCCAGGGAGCATGCCTTCGAGGGGTAGGTAGCTCAATCCTCACCCCACTGATTCCCTTCTGTAATCTCTTTCAACCATTAATGTCTCTCTTTGTCATTTTAAAAATGTTGTATAAATGGAATTATATAGAATATAACCATTTGGATTGGCCTTTTTTCACTCAGCATAATTCTCTTGAGATTTATCCAAGTTATAGTACCAATAGCTCCACTCTTTTTTTTTTTTCTTGAGGTGGAGTCTCCCTCTGTCACCCAGGCTGGAGTGCCGTGGCTCAGTCTCGGCTCACTGCAGCCTCTGCCTCCCCGATTCAAGCGATTCTCCTGCTTCAGCCACCGTGGTAGCTGGGACTACAGGTGCCCGCCTGTAGAGACGGTTTCACCATGTTGGGCAGACTGGTCTTGACCTCCTGACCTTAGGTGATCCACCCTCTTCGGCCTCTCGAAGTGCTGAGATTAAAGGTCTGAGCCAGTGCCCCTGGCCAGTTCCACTCATCTTAACTGCTACATAGTAATTCATGATTTGGATGTACTGTAGTTTGCTTAATCCTTTACCCATTGAAAGACATCTGGCTGGGCACAGTGGCTCACACCTGTGTTCCCAGCACTTTGGGAGGCTGAGGCTGGCAGACAACTTTGAGACCAGCCTGGGCAATCTGTCTCTACTAAAAGTACAAAAAACATTAGCCAGTGTGATGGCACACATCTGTGGGCACAGCTACTTGGGTGGCTGAGGTGGGAGGATCACTTGACCCTGGGAGTTGGAGGTTGCAGTGAGCAAAGATTGGTCATGCCACCCACTCCCGCCTGGGCAACAGAGGGAGACCCCTTCTGAAGAAAAAAAAAAAAAAAAATCTGAATTTTTCTAAATTTTTTGGCTATTATGAATAAAACTGCTGTTAACATTTGTATACACTTTTTTTTTTTTTTTTTGAGACGTGATCTGGCTCTGAGCCCAGGTTGGAGTATGGTGGCATGATCTCAGCTCATTGCAACCTCTGCCTTTCAGGCTGAAGTGATCCTGCCACCTCTGCCTCCTGAGTAACTGTGAGCACAGGTGCATGCCACCATACCCAGCTAATTTTTTTTGTTTATGTAGAGACAGGGTTTTGCCATGTTGCCCAGGCTGGTCTCGAACTCTTGGGCTCAAGCGATCTGCCCACCTCAGCTTCCCAAAGTGCTGGGATTACAGGTGTGAGCCACTGCACCCAGCTGATATACACGTTTTTGTGTGAACATAAGTTATTTTTCTGGATAAATGCCCAAGAATGCAGTTGCTGATTCATATGGTGTGTATTGATTTTTTTAATTAAAAAGAGAAAGGAAAGCAGAAGTAAAATAACAAATTATGTGGTTCCTTTTCTTTCTTTTTTTTTTTTTTAGAGGAAATTTTCCTCTCTCCCAGGCTGGAGTGCAATGGCATAATCTCAGCTTATTGCAACCTTTGCCTCCTGGGCTCAAGTGATTCTCCCACCTCAGCCTCCTGAGTAGCTGGAACTACAGGCGAATGCCCAGCTAATTTTTATATTTTTTTTGTAGAGATGAGGTTTTAACATGATGCCCAGGCTGGTCTCAAACCCTGGACTCAAGTGATCTTCCAGCCTTGGCCTCCCAGAGTGCTGGGATTACAGGCATGAGCCTCTGTACCTGGCCATGATTTATTTGTAGAGTACTTACACTCCACATTCTTGGTGCGCGTAACTTATTTACCGTGATTTCTGGTGCCTTGCTGTAGATATTGAAGCAATAATAAAAGTTTTTGAGATGGTATAGTTTTCCTTGTCTCATCTGATCTGTGTATATATTGTAAATACTAATTAATATTCATAGCCCACTAGGAGGCAAATAATGGTTACCTCCAGTGAGGTTAGCTCCTTCTTCAGATAGATAGGTTGAGGCATGGGTATTATAGAATTTGTCCAAGGTTATATAGCATGAGTCACTGTGTTCTGACTCAGATTCATTCAGATTTATTAATTCTTTCTCCCTCTCCTCATCTCTTGAATCAGATCTTTTTAATTATGACTTTCTAGGTGTGGGGACATGAAAAGAGCTTTTTTTTCTTTTTCTGTATTTTATTTTATTTTATTCTATTCTATTCTATTCTATTTTATTTTAGTGAGATGGAGTCTTACTCTGTCGCCCAGGCTGAAGTGCAGTGGTGCAATCTCTGCTCACTGCAAACTCCGCCTCCCGGGTTCACGCCATTCTCCTGCCTCAGCCTTCTGAGTAGCTGGGACTGCAGGCGCCCGCCACCACGCCCGGCTAATTTTTTTTTTTTGTATTTTTAGTAGAGACGGGGTTTCACCATGTTAGCCAGGATGATCTCGATCTCCTGACCTTGTGATCCGCCTGCCTCGGCTTCCCAAAGTGCTGGGATTACAGGTGTGAGTCACCGTGCCCAGCCCTTTTTCTGTATTTTATAGAAGCAGTATTGTATAATGGTTAGAGCACTATACAATTCTGCTCATTTGACAACAGATTTGATTTTGAATCTCTCCTTCACTTAGGTAAATCATTTAGCCTCTTTAAGCTGGATTTTCTGATCTGTGAAACGGAAATAACAGATCTTCATAGTATCATTGTGAGGAAAAAGTGAGATAAAGTGTTTAGCACTACCAAGTGGGTAGCAAATGTTCAATGAATATTAGATAATATGTTGCTTTAAGTATATGTATGTGTTACATTCTATCACTTGTCTTTATCAGTTCATATGTAATTGGATACATACTGAGATTCTTCTTCTTCTTTTTTTTAATACTGGGATTTTTCTGCCATGTACTTAAGAAGGCTGTAAGATTGCTCTTACTTTTTTTTTTTTTTTTTTTTTTGAGATGGAGTTTTGCTCTTGTTGCCCAGACTGGAGTGCATTGGTGCAATCTCGGCTCACTGCAACCTCCACTTCCCAGGTTGAAGCAATTCTCCTGCCTCAGCCTTCTAAGTATAGCTGGGATTACAGGCATGCACCACCATGCCTGGCTAATTTTGTATTTTTGGTAGAGACAGGGTTTCTCCATGTTGGTCAGGCTGGTCTTGAACTCCCGACTTTAGGTGATCCACCCGCCCCAGCCTCCCAAAGTCCTGGGATTATAGATGTGAGCCACCACGCCTGGCTTTTTTTTTTTTTTTTTTTTTTTTTAAAACAGTCTCGCTTTGTCGCCAGCCTAGCTTGGAGTGCAGTGGTGTGATCTTGGCTCACTGCAACCACCATCTCCTAGGTTCAAGTGAATTCTCCTGCCTCAGCCTCCTGAGTTGCTGGGATCACAGGTGCACACCACTATGCCCAGCTAATTTTCATATTTTTAGTAGAGACAGGGTTTCACTACATTGACTAGGCTGGTCTCGAACTCCTGACTTCAAGTGATCTGGCTGCGTCTGCTTCCTAAAGTTCTGGAATTACAGGCATGAGCCACTGCACCCGACTGATGGTTTCTTTTAAAGAGATGAGGTTTCTCATCAGGGTGCCATGTGGCTCATGCCTGTAATCCCAGCACTTTGGGAGGCTGAGATGGGAGGATTCCTTGAGCCCAGGAGTTTGAGACCAGCCTGGGCACATAGTGAAACCTTGTCTTTACAAAAAATAAAGATAATTACTGGGGTGTAGTTGTATGCACCTGTAGTCCCAGCTACTGGGGAGGCTGAGATGGGAAGATCACTTACTCCTGGGAAGTCAAGTCCGCAGTTCAGTTGAGATCCTGCCACTGCACTTCAGCCTGGGTGACACAGTGAGATCCTGTCTCAAAAAACAAAAAAAGAGATGATGTCTCTCTGTGGTCTCTATGTTGTGGGCTGGTCTTGAACTCCTGGCCTCAAGCAGTTTTCCTCCATTAGCCTCCTGAGTTAGCTGGATTACAGGGGTGATCTACCTTGCTTGACTCTCAATGTTATATATAATTATTTAAGAATAGGAAGCAGGCCAGGCACCGTGATTTCAGCACTTTGGGAAGGAGAGGTGGGCAGATCATCTGAGGTCAGGAGTTTGAGACCAGCCAGGCCAACATGGTAAAACCCTGTTTCTACTAAAAATACAAAAAATTAGTCAGGTGGGGTGTCACATGCCTGTAATCCCAGCTACTCAGAAGGCTGAGGTGGAAGAATCGCTTGAACCTGGGAGGTGGAGGTTGCAGTGAGCCGAGATCATGCCATTGCACTCCAGCTTGGGCAATAAGAGCGAAACTCTGCTCAAAAAAAAAAAAAAAAAAAAAAAAAAAAAAAAAAAAGAAGAAGAACCAATGCTGCTTTATATTTATTATACTATTAATTTATAGGAAAAATTTAAGTTTCTCCTGAATTAATTCATATTTTCTCAGGCTCATATTCATAGAAAAATAGAAAGTGATCCTAAACTATTGATTTCTCCCTTTAATCTGCTCCCCCACCCACAAATATACACATACAGTAGAACCCTTCTCAATAAGTGTCTCCACTATCCACTTGGGACTTAGGCTGAAAACTTAGAAATCACTCTTAATTTCTCTCTCACACCTCACATACAGTGCATCTGTAATTCCCTTAGCTGTTTCTCCAAAATATATTCTGAGTATAACTATTCATCTCTTACATTGCTATAACCCTGGCCCAAATTCCCATCATTTTGTCATTTCCTTAGCTAAAATCCTTTAATAGTAACCCATTACACTTAATAAAATCCAAATTTTATCATGGTCTGCTGGTACCAACCTGTCTTTATTCTCTCCCTTGTTAGTGGTGGTGCTCCAGCCATGTTGGCCTTATTTCTGGCTTTCACATGCACTAAGCTTACCTGTTAGGGACCTTAGTACTTGGTACTCTTCATTCTCCTTGAAATATTTTTTTCACCTGCCTCTTTTCTCAAGGTTTCTATTTCAAGATGCCGGTCTTAACTGAAATGTCATCTCAGAGAGGCTTTCTCTGGCCACCCCAGGTAAAAGGTTGTGTGTGTTGTTTTCTTTCACCTGCCATATTTTCCTTTTAGCCCTTTTCAGTACTTGAAAGTATTGTTAATATGTAATTTTATAAAAATCACATAAGCTTTTGAGGGGCAAGAATGTTCTTCTTTACTAGAGTATCCTCCATGCCTAGAACAGTGCCAAGTACATAATATCTGCTTAATCAATGCTTGTTTGGTTATTTATCAGTGCTTTTACATCCTTCCCCATCCTTAAGTGTTCTTTATTTGGAAAGTTGGGGAAATGGAATCCAGCTTCTACTCAGATTTAAATAACTAGGTTCTTAAATCTAATGCCTTTTTTTGATTGGCTAAGAAATATGATTGGCATGGTAGGGTGGCATCTCGGCCTTTTAGCAGAAGAACTCTGCGTTTAATAATTTGACTTCTTTTCTTGAAGCCTCGAGGGAAATTTTTTCTTTCCCTATTTTAGTCAGCCAAGAACCTGACCTGGGCTGACTCTAAGACTGGAAAACACTGAACACAGTATCTACTGAGCCAAGCAAGGACTGGGAGTGTAGCTCTAATACTATCTGAAGGAAAAGCCTGAATTCAAATCCTGCTTTGGCTCCTGACTCATCTGTGAATCTAGATGAATTTCTTAACCTCTTCCAGGTTTTGTTTTTCTTATTTGTCTGATGAGTAATCATGTCTGTCCTAGGACTTGTGAAGATTCCTGGGTTAATGTTCTCAAAGCTTTTTTTTTTTTTTTTTTTTTGAGACAGAGTCTCACTCTGTCACCTAAGATGGAGTGCAATGGCATGATCTCGGTTCACTGCAACCTCCACCTCCCAGGTTCAAGCAATTCTCCTGCCTCAGCCTCCCGAGTAGCTGGGATTACAGGCGCATGCCACCACGCCCAGCTAATTTTTGTATTTTTAGCACAGATGGGCTTTCACCATGTTGGCCAGGCTAGTCTCGAACCCCTGACCTCAGGTGATCCATCCGTCTTGGCCTCCCAAAGTGGTGAGATTACAGGCGTGAGCCACCGCGCCCGGCCCTTTACAATATTCTTGCTGTAGCTCCAGGGGTTTCCAGGAGGAATTGGGGGCAATGTGGTGCTCCCAGGAAGGAGTTGGACTCTTTCTCAAAGACCGTGCAGAGAATAGAAAGACGTGATCCTTTATGATTTGAAACTGGCCCTACTCCAACCTCCTGATATTGTTGGTGGATGAAAGGTATGTTGTTGCCAAAGTCATTAGGTCTGTTTGAGGCAGCTGGTTTCAGTTCCCGTTTCTGGGGTTAAGCTGTTTTGCCTCTGTGAAATTTCTTCCATCAGAAGCTACTCTTTTTTTGTTGCTTGCTAATAGGAAATCTTTTGCCATTTCTGTACATTTAAGAGTAGCCTTCTTGGTCTTCTTGATTCTTTTGATAACTTGAAACCAAAAAAGTGAGCTTCAGTTTCTTCTTGGTTTAGTGCTTTCCTCCTTGTTCTTCCTTCACTTTTAAGGAGTTCTTGTGTTCTCAGTGCACTGTTTTCTCCAGAATAATTTGCAGATAAAACTTCGTTTCTTTTTTCTTCATCCTTCTGAGGTAAGTGGGAGTAAGGAAAATTGTCAGTCTCAAATTTGGGTCTTATGGCTTTCTATTTCCGGTTTTGATCACACTTTGTTTTAAGCACACGCTTTCCCATGTTTCAGACATTAGGCAGCATCATTGTGAGTTACTTAAGCTCTAGTGAGCAAAACCTGTAGCAGGAAAGCTGGTGCTTCACATCTCCCCCCTTATTTTAATTATAGTAATTAGAATTTACTCGGTTTTGTATCTTCAAAACATTTTGTAAAATGGTAAGTTGGTTTTATTTTGAGTTTATATATAAAAAAAACTAATGCTGCTGCGTGTGTGCAGTAGAGGTGCAGGTTCTGTCTGTTGGCAGTTTATTTCTGGGATTTTGGCTTCTTATAAAGAAAGGGACTGTGTGTAATTTTAATTGTATTAATCTTAGTTCTGTTGAATTATTTGTTTTCAATTTGTCCAGTGGTTAATTAGAGATAATATACTCTGTGATTCTTCTTTATAATCACTGTAGTTTCCTTTGCAATCTTTCTCTTAGAACTGTAGGTGCCAGACTTCTTTGTGTGAACTTCTGTTTATCATATACTCTGGTTATTGTTCTATCTTGAGTTTTACTTTGAAAAGTAGTAATCTTATCTTGGAATTTTGTAACCCATTTCTCCTAGGATTCTTCAAGGATTTTATTCCTTTAAGATAGAAGGAAGGTGTTATTACTTTCAGTTTACATATTGTAGGAAAACTTGAAATTCAGCGAGGATATGATTTGTCCAAGATTATATAACAAGCCAGCGATAAAAATCAGTTATTGAAGCTTCTTACCTCTTAGTCTTATATTTATTTATTTATTTATTTATTTGAGACGGAGTCTCGCTCTGTCGCCCAGTCTGGAGTGCAGTGGCCAGATCCCAGCCCACTGCAAGCTCTGCCTCCCAGGTTTACGCCATTCTCCTGCCTCAGCCTCCTGAGTAGCTGGGACTACAGGCGTCCGCCACCACACCCGGCTAATTTTTTGTGTTTTTAGTAGAGACAGGGTTTCACCGTGTTAGCCAGGATGGTCTCGATCTCCTGACCTCGTGATCCGCCCGTCTCGGCCTCCCAAAGTGCTGGGATTACAGGCTTGAGCCACCGCGCCCGGCCATCTTTATTTATTAAATCACTGATTCTTGTTATGGACTTGATTGATACCCCTATATCCCCAGACTGCAGGATCAGCTTTCTTAGGGAGTAAATTAGGATGAAGGTTTTGTGTTTAGTATTCTCAAACTTGAAAGGTGTGATATCCCATATTTTTATCTCTGCTATCAGAATATCCACTGCCTCTGTACTGTGTTCTTAATATTCTGTGTTTCAAATAGGAGGATAAAAAATTTTACTGCTATTTTTGAGGGTTTTTTTTTTTTCTTTCCTATGTATAGTTGAAGTAGTGATGGATTAGTCCTTTACTTACTCTGTTGCCTGGCCCTCTTGTGATCAATGACATTTGCATAATGAAATTACTGGCTGAAATTAGGTTGGTAATGGTGCAAAGCCTTTTCTTTACTTTTTTTTTTTTTTTTTGAGACAGGGTCTCACTCTGTCATCCAGGCTGGAGTGCAGTGGCGTGATCTCGGCTCACTGCAACCTCTGCCTCCCGAGTTCAAGCAATTCTCCCACCTCAGTCTCCCGAGTAGCTGGGATTGCAGGGGCATGCCACCACGCCCGGCTAATTTGTGCATTTTTAGTAGAGATGGGGTTTCACCATCTCAGCCAGGCTGGTCTCTAACTCCTGACCTCAAGTGATCCACCTCCCTTGGCCTCCCAAAGTGCTGGATTACAGGCATGAGCCACTGTGCCTGGCTTAGGTTTTTCTTTTTAAGGTATTTGACTTGTAGAAATTGAATTTATGACCTTGAACTCATAACCACCACACTTTCTAAAACTCCAGATGTTGCTGTTTATGATAGTTTTGGGTTCATTTGGGATCTTTTCACAACTCTGAATATAAGTAAATATATATATTCATGCTCTTTTATGCTAGACATTGTGCTAGGTACTGGGACTATGACAGATATATTTTTTGCCCTCACAGAGTTTATAATCTAGTGAAGAAGAAATTCGAGTCCTAAGAAAGGATTACCAGTGTGATAAAATAAATTTGAGATATCTTTGGTTACCTAAATTTATTAATTTAATTTCCGTATTTTCTGAAAAACTTCTTGTTAGAGTATTGAGCAGATAGTGGGTTTTCTCTAGAAAATTCTTGATACTTGTCAGCTAGATATTAGTAGATATTAGGTAGTGTTTTGTTTCGTTTTGTTTTTTGAGAGGGAGTCTGGCTGTGTCACCCAGGCTGGAGTGCAGTGGCAGGATCTCGGCTCATTGCAACCTCTGCTTCCTGGGTTCAAGTGATTCTCCTACCTCAGCCTCCTGAGTAGCTGGGATTGCAGGCATGCGCCACCATGCCCAGCTGATTTTTGTATTTTTAGTGGAGATGGGGTTTCACCGTTTTGGTCAGACTGGTCTCGCACTCCTGACCTCGTGATCTGCCCGCCTCCGCCTCTCTAAGTGCTGGGATTACAGGCATGAGTGACTGCCCAGCGATATTAGGTTGGGTAGTGTTTTAGTTATCTATTAATGTTCAAAAAAACCACCATAAAATTAGTGGCTTAAAATCATAAAAATTTATTTTGTCTCATAATTACTTGGGTTAGGAATTTGGGCAGGACTTGTCTGGATGGTCCTTCTCCCCTGTGTAGCATCAGTTGTGCTTCATTCGTCTGTTTTCAGCTGGTGGTTGGGCTGGGTTAGAAGGTCTAAGAAGGTTTCACTCATTTGCTTGGTATCTTGAGAGTCTTCCACATGGCTTCCCTCTCTCCACATGGTATCGTATCATTCAGGTCCTCTCTGAGTCTTGCTCAGTTGCCCAGGCTGGAGTGCAGTGGCACAAGCTGGGCTCACTGCAACCTCCACCTCCTGGGTTCAAGTGATTCTCTTGCCTCAGCCTCTCCAGTAACTGGGAGTACAGGCACGCATCACCATGCCGGCCTATTTTTGTTTGTTTTTTGCGTCAGGGCCTTGCTCTGTCACCCAGGCTGGAGTGTGGTGGCATGATCATGGCTCACTGCAGCCTCAACCTCCCGGACTCAGGATATCCTCCCACCTCAGCCTTCCGAGTAGCTGGAACCACAGGCACATGCCACCATGCCCAGCTAATTTTAAACAATTTTTTGTAGAGATGGGGGGTCTCACTGTGTTGACCAAACTGATCTTGAATTCCTGGACTCAAACAATCCTCCCACCTCAACCTGCCAGGGCAGGGATTACAGGTGTGAGCCACTGTGCCTGGCTGGTTTTATTTTTTGTTTTTAAAAAGGTTACAGTGGTAAGATCTTTTATATGAAATGGTTTGGAGACCTCTATAGTGGACAGTCTCATTTTGCCTAGCAGAATTTGTTTTAAATTTAATTTGTCTGACTGTTTACAGGGCTTTGTGGCCTAAACTTTTTATTTTTAGAAATTAAATGTTGTGTGTTCTTATTACCATTTTCTGTCTTGTCTTTTCTTGTCTTTTTCTTTTCTCTTCTTTTCTTTTCTTTTATTCTTTCTTGAGATGGCGTCTCACTCTGTCCCCCAGGCTGGAGTACAGTGGTGCGATCTCGGCTTACTGCAACCTCTGTGTCCCGGGTTCAAGTGATTCTCCTGCCTCAGCCTCCTAAGTAGCTGGGACTACAGGCACATGTTACCATGCCTGGCTAATTTTTTTTTTTTTTTTTTTTTTTTTTGAGATGGAGTTTCGCTCTTGTTGCCCAGGCTGGAGTACAATGATGTGATCTCTGCTCACCACAACTTCCTCCTCCTGGGTTCAAGCAATTTTCCTGCTTCAGCCTCCCAAGTAGCTGGGATTACAGGCATGTGCCACCACACCCGGCTAATTTTGTATTTTTAGTAGAGACGGGGTTTCTCCAAGTTGGTCAGGCTGGTCTGAAACTCCTGACCTCAGGTTATCCACCTGCTTCAACCTCCCAAATTGCTGGGATTACAGGCGTGAGCCACCGCACCCAGACCTTATTACCATTTTCATACTAATTCTTCATCACAGAATGAAGCTATTATTCTACTATAAGCATTTTTCACATGGTAAATATTTTGATCCTTGTGGTAGCCCTGTGATATACATACTATCAATAGTCACATTTTATGGATGAGGAAACTGAAGTACAGTCAGGTTAAGTAACTGTTCCTAGAAATCAAGATACTATCATATACCAAGAAAAGGATGGAGCTGGAAGTCAATCAACCATTCTGACTGCAGGGCTCATATATATGACTATACTATACTGTCTCTAATTTGGGTGTTATGGATAATAACAATAAAATAAACATCACTCATGACTTCTCCATCTAGAGTTAACCAGTTAGCATTTTGCCATATCTTTGGATATTCTTTGCACACAATAGATACACAATTCAGGGAATAGTTGGAGTTTTTCTGCTTCTAGGTGTGTTTGCCTTTGGAATGTGTTGTTTTCTATTCTAAATTTATGATGCTTTTCCCCACATTCTCTGTACCCCTGTAAATTCAGTCTAGTCTAAGAGTCACACAAGAGCTGTATGGAGTCAGGTGTGGGTGCTGGCTCGTGGTGCTTACAATTTGAACTTTGGTCCTACATGAGGTCCCTTGAAGTATCCTGAAATGCCCATAGGAAAGTCCTATTAATAAAAACAAAGCTGCCAGTCATAGAAAAGCCTGTGTATTTCCATCCATATGGAGTTTCCAACGAGTACTGGGGCAGTTTTAGGCTTCTAATTAAAAACCTGAAATTTTGTAGTTAATTTTCCATTTGGGTAAACTTTACTTATGCAAGTGGTCTTAGAATAAATATTTAAAGGATTAAAAAAAAATAATTATATCCTTGGGTTAAATCAAGTTATGGAATATATGTCAGTATTACATGGTTGGTTTGACTCTTAGACTTTGCCCACATGGGCATAGCGAAGTGGAAGAGAGATGTAGTTACTCACATAAATGAGGAAATTGGACTCCATTTTAACAGCTTCTTACAGGCCTATAGTTTTCTGAATCACACTTCTAAATGCAGTAGGAAGGGGAAGATTTGGGGTATGAAATATTAGTCAGGTTTTAGATACAACTCTAAATTGTTGGTTCTGGTTTTTAATTCACTTCACCTATGTAGAGGGAGCCCACATCACAATGAATTATTTTTGCCACGTAAACATACTTTATTGTCTCCCTGAGCACTTTTTACTTTGTTTTCTGGTTAACAGCCTTTGGCATAATTCTTAGAAATCTGCTACTCTTGGGAATTGTGTTGTCTCTGGGGTTTCAGTTGGCCCTATTGTTTGGTGAGGGAAACCATAGTGAACCTTAGAAAGGATTCAATAGTAATAAAAATAACAGCAACAAGATTCATATTTCCACAGTTCTTTTCTTATTTGGAGCCTCATAACAACCCTATGAAGCAGACATTGTGATCCTGTTTTACAAAGGAGGAAACTAAGCCTCAAAGAGGTTAAGTATTCCCAAAGTCGTATAGCTAGAAGGTAGAGTAAAATTGCTGACATAAGATAATCAGATTGCACAAGGAACCTCTAAATCTAACTTTTAATTCCCACTGGGTTGTGGCATACTCTTTAAATGGTTTTTATGAGTAGTCGGTAAATATAATTATCTCTTAGAATTAAATAGAGAAAATCTGGAAAGGTGGTTGCCTTCTCACCTTTGGAGAGTAATCAGTCATGTTATTGGGAGTGGGAGTATGTGTGTGTGGAAATGGGATGGAATCTTGGTATTTGTCTTTTTTTTTTTTTTTTTTTAGACAGGGTCTCATTCTATTATCTGGGCTGAAGAGTGCAGAGGTACAATCATGACTCACTGCAGTCTTGACCTCCTGGATTCAAGGAACCTTCCCATCTTGGCCTCCCACTATGCCTGACTGGCATTTGTCTTACGTACATATCCTAGCCATGTCTTTTGCTTCTACTTGGATAAGCTTTTGATGATTGAGAATTGATTTTGGGGACTGTGTGACGGTATCACAAAGACTATTCTTGGTAACCTTTGTCTCAGTCTGCTTTACTTTAAGGGACATTTTGGGAAACTTGTTTCTTCTTCCTTTTTAAAAGAGGAATGAAAAACACAATTGACTGGCACTTCCTCCTCATCAGCAGCCCTGTCTGACTTCAGTTTGACTTAGCTCCCTTTGTTCTTTACAGGGAACACGGTAAAATCTCTTCTCAGGTGGCTGGTAAGAGCATATCAGGAGAGAAGTCCCTTATCCTTTTAAAGCAACAGCAAATATTTTTCTTCAGACGAAAGAGAGATTGTGTAATTGTTTTACTCCCTCTGACTTCTTCCCATCAGTAAAGCTTTCTCTTGTTTCAGCTTTTAGTGTGTTTAGGTCCCTGGAAATTGATAGACATGTTCTTTGGTAATCCTGATCTTTAGATTTTTGTCTTGATATTGATATTTGTAGCTACTCTTTCCCCTTTCTGAATCCTGTAGGAATCTGAGGTTGCAGCACAGTTTTCTTAGTCATACAGTACTTCCTAGTCATACAGTACTTGTGACCTGTATTTTATTGTTCCTCTTGAGTAACAGGAGGTCAGAAGGTCAGTTTTTTTTTTTATTTTATTTTTAGGAATTGGACTACTGCTGTTTCTACCACACCTTGTGTAAGATTTAAATCTTTTTTTTTTTTTTTTTAGGGTTGGTTTGTTTGCTTGTTTTTTTTTTTTTAAATTATACTTTAAGTTCTAGGGTACATGTGCATAACGTGCAGGTTTGTTACATATGTATACTTGTGCCATGTTGGTGTGCTGCACCCATCAACTCGTCAGCACCCATCAACTCGTCATTTACATCAGGTATAACTCCCAATGCAATCCCTCCCCGCTCCCCGCTCCCCGTGATAGGCCCCAGTGTGTGATGTTCCCCTTCCCGAGTCCAAGTGATCTCATTGTTCAGTTCCCACCTGTGAGTGAGAACATGCGGTGTTTGGTTTTCTGTTCTTGCGATAGTTTGCTGAGAATGATGGTTTCCAGCTGCATCAATGTCCCTACAAAGGACGCAAACTCATCCTTTTTTATGGCTGCATAGTATTCCATGGTGTATATGTGCCACATTTTCTTAATACAGTCTGTCACTGATGGACATTTGGGTTGATTCCAAGTCTTTGCTATTGTGAATAGTGCCGCAATAAACATACGTGTGCATGTGTCTTTATAGCAGCATGATTTATAATCCTTTGGGTATATACCCAGTAATGGGATGGCTGGGTCATATGGTACTTCTAGTTCTAGATCCTTGAGGAATCGCCATACTGTTTTCCATAATGGTTGAACTAGTTTACAATCCCACCAACAGTGTAAAAGTGTTCCTATTTCTCCACATCCTCTCCAACACCTGTTGTTTCCTGACTTTTTAATGATCGCCATTCTAACTGGTGTGAGATGGTATCTCATTGTGGTTTTGATTTGCATTTCTCTGATGGCCAGTGATGATGAGCATTTTTTCATGTGTCTGTTGGCTGTATGAATGTCCTCTTTTGAGAAATGTCTGTTCATATCCTTTGCCCACTTTTTGATGGGGTTGTTTGTTTTTTTCTTATAAATTTGTTTGAGTTCTTTGTAGGTTCTGGATCTTACACAAGGTGTAAATCATTGGCCAGGCTGGTCTCAAACTCCTGACCTTGTGATCTGTAAGATTTAAATATTACAAAGTGCTGGTTTAAATGTATTTCTTTGAAAGTGCTTTTATATTTCACTGTTAAGACAAAGGACCCTCAAAATGTTTCTTCTGAATTTTTTTATGTTGGGTAAAATAATTGCAGTAGAGGGTTAAGGTAAACTAGTAGGAACTGTAGTTTTGGCACCTTCCTAGTTAGTAATTAATCACTTATATGGCAGTTTGACCAAAGGGCAACCCTGGGTTCAGGTCTAGTCTGATCCTAATCTATGAGTTGTCAGGGTTACTAAGGAGATGATTTCCTTCCAGTTAGTTCATCCTTAGCTTATTCAGGAGGTTGGCCTGAAAATGTTGATATTTTCAGTACATATTTTTGCACTAATAAGTGATGAGAGCTGTATCATGAGGATACAGGCTAGAATTTGTTTCTTTGTCACTCCTTAGGTAACTGTGTGCTGTGTAGGACTAGGAACTTGGTGGGTGTTTTTGTTTTTGTTTTTGAGATGGAGTCTCTGTCACCCAGGCTGGAGTTCAATGGCGCGGTCTTGGCTCACTGCAACCTCCGCCTTCCAGGTCCAAGCGATTCTCCCACCTTGGCCTCCCAAGTAGCTGGGACTACAGGCGTGAGCCATCACGCCTGGCTAATTTTTATATTTTTAGTAGAGATGGGGTTTCACTATGTTGGCCAGGCTGGTCTCAAACTCCTGACCTTGTGATCTGCCTGCTTTGGCCTCCCATAGTGCTGGGATTACAGGTGTGAGCCACCGCACCTGGCCAAACTTGGTGTTTTCTTACTTTTACATCTTAGTACTCCAGTGAGAGAACTTCAACACAGGCTCTTAATGTTTATTTTTCTTTCTGTATTTGGATACATCTGGTTGTATACTCTTTAGATTGCAGCCTTTTGTGAAATGTAAAGAGCCAATTATTGTTTGGCTTTTTACAATAAGTAGTTACTACTTTAAAAAAAAAAAAGAATGATGGCCAGGCATGGTGGCTCATGCCTGTAATCCCAGCACTTTGGGAGGCTGAGGCGGGTGGATCACCTTAGGTCAGGAGTTCGAGACCAGCGTGACCAACATGGTGAAACCCTGTCTCTACTAAAAATACAAAAATTAGCTGGATATGGTGGCAGGCGCCTGTAGTCCCAGCTACTCGGGAGGCTGAGACAGGAGAATTGCCTGAACCCAGGAGGCAGAGGTCGCAGTGAGCCAAGATCGTGCCGCTACACTCCAGCCTGGGTGACGGAGTGAGACTCTGTCTCAAAAAAAAAAAAAAAAAAAAAAGTGAAAGGTGAGGTTTGGGCTTCTGGTAATAATTCTTAAAATTAAAAAGTGAAAAAAAATGGAAACTTGCCTATTAAAATTATTAAATCACCAATAATGCCACCACTCAAAGACAACCATGGTTAGTATTTATTATATTTCTTTTGTGTCCTTTTTCTCCAAACTTTTTTTTTTTTTTGAGATGGAGAATCACTCTGTCGCCCAGGCTGGAGTGCAGTGATGCGATCCCACCACCACGCCCAGCTAATTTTTTGTATTTTTAGTAGAGACAGGGTTTCACCATGTTAGCTAGTATGGTCTCGATCTCCTTACCTTGTGATCCACCCACCTCGGCCTCCTAAAGTGCTGGGATTACAGGCGTGAGCCACTGTGCCCGTCTCTCCAAATATTTTTTAAACAAAGTTGGGATTATACTGCATATAAAATTTTGTGTTCTTTTTTCACTTAACATGTACTTACTGCATAATTTAATATATTTTTTTTTTTTGGAGACAGAGTCTCGCTCTGTTGCCCAGGCTAGAGTGCAATGTCATGATTTCAGCCCACTACAACCTCTGCCTCCGTGGTTCAAGTGATTCTCCTTCCTCAGCCCCCTGAGTGACTGGGATTACAGGCGTGTACCATCACGCCTGGCTAATTTTTGTATTTTTAGTAGAGGCGGGGTTTCACCATGTTGGCCAGGATGGTCTCGATCTCTTGACCTTGTGATCCACCCACCTCAGCCTCCCAAAGTGCTGGGATTACAGGCTTGAGCCACTGCACCCGACCATTTTTTTTGTTTGTTTTTTGAGATGGAGTTTCACTCTGTCACTCAGGCTGGAGTGCAGTGGCGCCGTCTTGACTCACTACAACCTTAGCCTCCTGGGTTCAAGCATTTCTCGTGCCTCAGCCTCCCGAGTAGCTGGGATTACAGGTGTGCACCACCATGCCCGACTAATTTTTGTATTTTCAGTAGAGATGGGGTTTCTCCATGTTGGCCAGGCTGATATCGAGCTCCTGACCTCAAGTGATCTGCCTGCCTTGATCTCCCAAAGTGCTGGGATTATAGGCGTGAGCCACCATGCCTGGCCTCATGTAATATTTTATTTTTGATTAATTAATTTGTTAATTTTTTTTTTTTTTTTGGAGATGGAGTTTCACTCTGTCACCCAGGCTAGAGTGCAGTGATGTGATCTTGGCTCACTACAACCTCCACCTCCCGGGTTCAAGCAATTCTCCAGCCTCAGCCTCCTGAGTAGCTGGGATTACAGGTGCCTGCCACCATGCTGGGCTAATTTTTGTATTTTTAGTAGGGATGGGGTTTCACCATTTTGGCCAGCCTGGCCTCGAACTCCTTACCTCAGGTGATCTGCCCACCTCGGTCTCCCAAAGTGCTGAGATTACAGGCATGAGCCACTGCACCCGGCCTAATTTTTATCTTTTTAGTAGAGTAAATTATATATTTTTAGTAGAGTAGGTTTTGCCATGTTGGCCAGGCTGGTCTTGAACTCCTGACCTCAGGTGATCCACCCACCTCGGCCTTCCAAAATGCTGGGATTATAGGCGTGAGCCATTGCGCCTGGCGTTGTTTAATATTTTAAACAAAATTTTTCATAAAGGTAACAGATATACCTTTTTCAAAAACTAAAATTTCAGCACCTAGTGCAGTGGTTTGCACCAGCCTGGGGAACATAGCGAGACCCCATCTTTAAAATAATTTGAAAAGTTAGCTACTCTGGAGGCTGAGGCAGGAGGATTGCTTGAGCCCAGCACTTTGAGGCTGCAGTGAGCCATGATTGCACCATCGCACTCCAGTCTGGGTGTTAGAGTGATACCCTGTTTCTAAAAAAAAACAGAAAACAAAAAAACAAAAAACATACCACAAACTAACATTCCATTTCAAAAACACTGACAGGTGTTGCATCCATTTTTGTTTCCATTTATCTAGTCCCTCTGGTCCCCAGTGCATTATCATTAGTTTTTCTTCTTATTCAAAAGTAGCTTTACTCAATATATTGTTTTGTACCTTGCTTTTTTTCCTCTCTCGACAATATATTTTATACATCTATTCTTATCAGTAGCCAGAGAATCTTCCTTGTCATAGATTAGTCATCCAGTACCCTTTAGATGGACAGTTGGGTTGTCCTCAGTTTTTGCTATTGTAAGCAATAAGACAGAATTAGTAACTCCTCTGCACCAATTTTTAAGGGAAATTTATTATTTGTACAGGAAAGCCAGCTAATACATCTAGAAATAATGATAGAATTAGAAAATCGATATTTTCAGCATCTCCCCCCTTTAAAAAAGTACAAGAGGGAATCATTAATGAATGTTAAACCATTAAGTAAAAAGTTGAGAAGGAATAGTATATTTACATGATGCCAAATAATAGCCACAGATTACTAACTGTAAAGGGGGAGATATTCCTTTACAAAGAGGTCTGGCTGTTAACAACCTCAACCAAGTAATCGTATTTCAACAAATGATCACTAATGATTGTACAGTCTGAAAATATGTGCCACCTGATGTACTCCACCTTGAGGTATATAGGCACATCAACTGTGATGCACTGTCACCAAAAACATGTAAACTAATGAAGATTTTAGACCTAACCTATTGTTTACAGGAAATAAAGGTATAGAGAGGCAAGCTAAATGCTACTATGAGGAAGCAATCAGTTGAGTCTAGGATGTAAGGCATTCTAACAAGTCAACTGTCCTAATCTTTTAGAAAAGCTAGTGTCAGCTGGGTACAGTAGCTCAGGCCTGTAATCCCAGCACTTTGTGAGGCTGAGGTGGGTGGATCACCTGAGGTCAGGAGTTCGAGACCAGCCTGGCTAACATGGCAAAACCTGGTCTCTACTAAAAATGCAAAAATTAGCTGGGTATGGTGGCAGGTGCCTGTAATCTCAGCTACTTGGGAGGCTGAGGCAGGAGAATTGCTTCAACCCAGGAGGCAGAGGTTGCAGTGAGCTGAGATTGCACTGTTGCACTCCAACTTGGGCCACAGAGTGAGACTGTGTCCCCTGCCCCCCCCCCCCCAAAAAAAGCTAGTGTCATAAATGAAAACAAAACAAAACGTGGAGGCCATTCTAGGATAAAGGAGACTAAAGAGACATAAATGTCCAAAGTCATTGCTTGAGTTTTGATTAGATTCTGGATTTTTTTTAAGTCAACTATAAATGAAATTTTTTTTGGCAATTGGGAAGATTTCGAACGAGAACTGAAGTATTCGATGATAATTGGTATAGTAATGTTATTGTGGTTATGAGGCAGGATGTCCTTCTTCCTAGGAGGTGCATAGTGAAGTAAATATGCGGGGTTAAAGTGTCTTGATACCTACTGAAATAATTCCAAAATTATACAACAAAACAAAACAAAAAAACAACTTTGATGTAGCCATATCTCTATCCATGGAGCTAGATGAGGCATATTTGGCAAAATATTAACAATCTTGAGTCTAGGTGGAGAATAGTGTATGTTTATTGTACTATTTTTTAAACTTTCCTATTTTTTGAAAACATTCATAGTGGAGTTGGAAGAAACAATGCCACAATGGATAACATTGTACATATGTGGATATTCTTTTGAAATACCATTTTATCAGGCTACATAGTCCAGTGTATAGACCACAATTTGTTCTTTAATCATTGTACTTGTGTGTACTGTTCTGCTAGTTGCCGTTTTGGTAGAATTTTAATTTGTGATGAAGTTTTTTCTTTGTAAGTCTTGTGGTAGATGAGAAAAAGAACCTGATTTTTTTTTTCCTTCCTTTTCCTTCTCTGTCCTCTACCCTGAATCTGTAGTGGAGAGGAGAAAATGAGTGAGGAAGGTACTCTCAAATAATCTTTTTTTTTTTTTGAGACGGAGTCTCGCTCTGTCACCCAAGCACTGGAGTGCAATGGCACTATTTCAGCTCTCTACAACCTCTGCCTCCTGGGTTCAAGCAATTCTCCTGCCTCAGTCTGATGAGTAGCTGGGATTACAGGTGCTTGCCACCACACACGGCTAATTTTTGTATTTTAGTAGAGATGGGGTTTCACCATGTTGGCCAGGCTGTCTCAAACTCCTGACCTCAAGCAATCCACCCTCTTTGGCCTCCCAAAGTTCAGGGATTACAGGCGTGAGCCACTGTGCCTGGCCTGATCCTTTCTTTAGATATAAGGTTGAGCTATGGAGAATATGAGAGTATGAAATATTTTTGGAAGAAAAATTCTGGGAGAAGGGTCTTTTCTGAGAAAGTGTCATTAAATAGGAAAAGAATAATTTGCCTTTTGAGCTAGAATTGTATTTGCAATGGAAAGCTTCTCGTTGCAGAATAGTCGTTCTTTGACGTTATTCTTTATTCCTTAGATTTCCATGAAGACAACTTACAAGGACCTGTATGGCCTCATTTTAGCTGCTTCAGTGTGTTGGAGCTGTTACTTGCTCCTTCATTTCCTGGGCCTGGTGTAACAGTGGCTACTGAGCGCCATGAAGGTTGTCCCAGAAAAGAATGCTGTCCGGATACTCTGGGGGCGAGAACGGGGTGCTCGGGCCATGGGAGCTCAGCGGCTTCTGCAGGAGCTGGTGGAAGATAAAACCCGGTGGATGAAATGGGAGGGCAAGGTAAGGAAAATGGCTATATTTCACATAGGATTTGTGCTGGTGATGGTAGAATGAGATCTTAGAATGGGTTAACAGCAGAGTTGGGATATATTTATCTTGTGTGGGAGAGTTGACATATCTGACTTAGGGAGTTGTTTGTAAATTTGAAAGAATTAATGTGCTAGAAATATCTTTTTCCTTTAGAGCTAGACAGTTTTCCTGAAGGTAATTTAGGTTTATCTCTCTCAATTTGTAGCTTGATCATTGTCTCCAGTTTTTAAGCCTACACTGTGAATACTAATCTAGAATGGTTAATGTGCTTTTGAGATAGGGTGAACCATAGTCTATAAAATACATAGTCTATGTATTTTAACTTTTTTTTTTTTTTTTTTGTCTCCCAGAGAGTAGAACTGCCGGATAGTCCACGCTCTACCTTCTTATTGGCCTTCAGCCCAGACAGGTACTTAGTAATTATCTGTAACTTAACCTTAAGATTTGTGATAACAGTGCTTTCTGTATATTTGGCCTGGCTTGATCTTCCAAGTCAGTCCCTAAAGGCTCTCTGAAGTACTTTATGAACAGTGCTTTGGCCATATGTCAGAAAGGGAAAGAAAGTAGATGAGCAGTGCTAACCTGAAAAATCATGAGAACAAGCAAAGGAAACTGAGAGGATCAAAACTTGGAAAGTTTCTCAATAACAATCATTTGCCTGTGTGATACAGCTCACCAGTGGCATGATGGTTATTACAGTGGAAAAAAATATTTTCTGAATGTGGCATGTGTCATTTGGGGACAGCGTGGACAAGCCAAAAGCCTTTAAAGATCAGAATATTTCTGTTTGTAGATATACTGCCTAACGTACAAAGCTTAGGTTCTTTCGTGTTGGGATCGGCAGGTAGCATCACTATTCTGTGTTGTCCAAAGTTAATAAGGTTGGTTACCCTTCCACATGCTTCTGAATTAGTTCTACTCTTTGATTTTCTAGGACTCTCTTAGCCTCCACCCATGTGAATCATAATATCTATATTACGGAGGTGAAGACTGGCAAGTGTGTTCATTCCTTGATTGGACACCGCCGTACTCCGTGGTGTGTCACTTTTCATCCCACCATCTCAGGCCTTATTGCTTCCGGCTGCCTAGATGGGGAAGTTAGGATTTGGGATTTACACGTGAGTATTTCCTTAAGATACCCTTTTCTTTTGGTATTCTGTTTTTTTTTTGTTTTTTTTTTTTTTTTGAGATGGAGTCTCACTCTGTCGCCCAGGCTGGAGTACAGTGGCACGATCTCAGCTCACTACAACCTCCGCCTCCCAGGTTCAAGTGATAACTTCTGCCTCAGCCTCCCAAGTAGCTGGGATTACAGGCATGTGCCATCATGCCTGGCTAATTTTTATGTTTTTGGTAGAGACAGGGTTTCACTATGTTGGCCAGGCTGGTCTCAAACTCCTGACCTCAAGTGGTCCGCCTGCCTCAGCCTCCCAAAAGTACTGGGATTATAGGCGTGAGCCACCATGCCCAGCCTCTTTTGGTATTCTAAATACAGAGACTTGTTTACCATTGAGTTTTTAATTCTGGAAGAGCCTAACTGGGTTCTTAGGACTACATCTGAATATATTGTGGTAGACATTGCCCACTTAATTAACAGGAAGTCTAATTCCCTGTCTTCCATTCCTTTTTGTTTTTTTTTGCAATAGCTTAAGCATGCCCTGAGATTGTCTTCCATTCTAAGATGAACATCTGCTTTTACTTCCTTTGGCCCATTGTGACATAGTACAGGAGAATCTAAGATATGTTCAGGATGGATTTCTATTGTGTAAGGGCAAAGATTGTCCTGTACTCCGATCATGATCATCAAAGCAAGATCCTCTTTGTCCTAGTAACTGGCTAGCAGGTTGTCTTGCACCATGTTGTGCACCAAGCTTGAGTTTTTCTCAGGCTTTAGATATAGGAACTGTGGGCTGGGCGCGGTGACTCACGCCTGTAATTCTAGCACTTTGGGAGACCAAGGCAGGAGGATTGCTTGAGTTCAGGAGTTCGAGACCAGCCTGGGCAGGATATTATACCAAAAATATTATACACAAAATTATACAAAATTAGCCGAGCATGGTGCCATGTGCCTGTGGTCCCAGCTACTTGGGAGGCTGAGGTGCGAGGAATGCTTGAACCTAGGAGGCAGAGGTTGCAGTACGCTGAGATTGTGCCACTGCACTCCAGTCTGGGTAACAGAATGAAACCCCCTGTCAAAAAAAAAAAAAGAAAGAAAAAAAGAAGTAGGAACTGTGTATATATGCTTATTGCTTGTAGATTGTGAATAATTTGAAGAACTGAGCTGATTGTATAGTATTTGTCTGATAAATTAGTGGCACTGCCAGATCACTGATCTTCTACATCTTTTTACAAGGATGTATTTAAAGTAGTCACTAGATGTAGTCATTTTACCTTAAATGGACCTTTCTTGAAATTGACTTCCCAGTGTGCTGGTGGCTTGTAACCTGAGAATATCTGGAATTGGTTTGTTCACAGGGTGGCAGTGAAAGCTGGTTCACAGATAGCAACAATGCCATTGCCTCCCTGGCTTTCCACCCTACGGCTCAGCTCCTGCTGATTGCCACTGCCAATGAGATCCACTTCTGGGACTGGAGTCGACGGGAACCCTTTGCTGTGGTGAAGACAGCTAGTGAGATGGAACGGGTCCGGTGAGTGCGCTGCCCCATCAGCATTGTCTGGCACAGGACTGACATGATAGAGAACATTCTGCCGGCTGTCACTTTGGAAGACAGGTTGTTATCCCTGCTTAGGGGAAGTTGTCATCCTCACAGCTCCTCCTATGTTTTTTTTTTTTTTTGAGGCCGGGTCTCACTCTGTCACCCAGGGTGGAGTACAGTGGTGCAATCTCGTCTCACTGTGACCTCTACCTCCTGGATTCAAGCTATTCTCGTGCCTCAGCCTGCTAAGTAGCTGGGATTGCAGGCGCCCACCACCACACCCGGCTCATTATTTTGTATTTTTAGTAGACACAGGGTTTCACCATGTTGTCCAGGATGGTCTTGAACTCCTGGCCTCAAGTGATCTGCCCACCTCAGCCTCCCAAAGTGCTGTGATTATAGGCGTGAGCCACCGTGCCCACCCCTGCCCTTTTTTATTTTATTATTAAAGAGACAGGGTCTTGCTCTGTTACCCAGGCTGGAGTACAGTTGTGTAGCCATGACCTCATGGGCCCAAGTTACTGCAGCCTTGACCTCATGGGCCCAAGCAATCCTCCCACTTCAGTCTTGTGAGTGTCTGGGACTACAGGTGTGTGCAACCACTCTCAGCTAATTTTTAAATTTTTTTGTAGAGACGGGGGGGTCTCACTGTGTTGCTCAGGCTAGTCTTGAACTCCTGACCTTCAGTGATCCTCCTGCTTTGGCCTCCCAGAGTGTTGGGATTATAGGTGTGAGCCACTGCACCTGGCTGCCTCCTACTTTCTAAACAGCTGACTAATCAGCTGGGAGACACTCATTTTGTTCATTTCAGCTTTCCCTTATTGGCCTCCTCTTCTGAACTTTGGAGACCAAGATCATTAGACTCTCTTTTAGTTTCAAAGTTAACTGTGTTTTGGATAGTCCTTCTTTGGGAAAACCTGAAACAAGTTTGGGTGGTATTTTAGATACCTCGTTGGGTTGTCTTTGTATATCAAACTGGAAGATGGAGATGTAAGCATGTAATTGACATTTATTTAGTACTCAAGATCAAAACATATTGCTGCTATTAAAGATGATGCATTGTGTTTCTTTGGTCCTCTTGGATTTGCAGTCAAATACAGGCCAATTTTCTGGTTTCAGCTATGTCATTTAATGCTGGGTCTGTTCGTTGCCACCAAGATTCATGCTTCTTGCTGGTGTAGCTGCCATATGAGGGAAGAACTGATTCTGTGGCAGAGTATGAGAGCATTTTATGCTTTATGGTTAGGATGAGCTCTTGTATTTGAGCAAAGATGTGCTTAATGTAGCTGTTTCCGGGGATGGAAACCCTAGGTGTTTTTCATGTGAAATCGTTATTTTTGTGATACATATTCCTTTACTCTGGCAAGAAGTATTGAGTGTTGTTATTTTAATCTCTTTGAAAGTTTTGAAAGTCTTGAATGAAGTGGATACCTGAGTGATACCAGTTATCAGTAATGATTGCTATAAATTTGAACACAAGTTTTCTCTTCTCAGTTAACATAATCTCTCTATGCGTGTCTTTGTCTCTTCTGTGATTTCAGTCTGGTGAGATTTGATCCACTTGGACACTACTTACTCACAGCAATTGTTAACCCCTCTAATCAACAGGTAAGCTAGTCCAGCAGTTCCAATTCCAGCTAAACTGTGAGTTCTTTTCCTAACTAGTATTCCAATTCTGATTATATTGGATTTAAATTCTCAATACCCAAGTCTTTCTTTCCAGTCAAAATTTAAAGCTAGCTTCAGATTGTATATTCAGGGTTATAGTCATAATCTTGACAGGAGAGTCGATTCTAAAACTCTCCAGTGATCGCATCATTAGAAGTAACCCTTATCATCACTAGACAATGTTGGATAGCTTGTCACTCATGTGCCTCTGGCTGGTTGACAATTCGCTTCCCCTCACTGCTTCCATGTCATGGAGAGATGTCTTTTGTAAGACAATTGGTTTGTCAGCTGCACTCATTCAGATATGCTGCTGATTGGGAGTGGAAATTTTAATACCATGGGATTATTCTGAATCTGAGGCCAGTTGTCAGTGCTTCAGGGGTAGAGAGTTGTTTCCTACCTGTGAACATTGTTTTCCTTGGATGATTGTCAGTGGTTAGTTTTTCTTGATTTACTTGGAGGTACTACCTAACTGCCTTGCTCTACCCCCTGCCCCATGCTGGTCCACGTTGCAGGGTGATGACGAACCAGAGATCCCCATAGATGGAACAGAATTATCCCACTACCGTCAGCGTGCCCTCCTGCAATCACAGCCAGTTCGCCGGACACCTCTCCTCCACAATTTCCTGCACATGCTGTCCTCCCGCTCTTCTGGCATCCAGGTGGGAGAGCAAAGCACAGTGCAAGATTCTGCTACCCCCTCACCCCCACCGCCTCCCCCTCAGCCCTCCACGGAGCGCCCCAGGACTTCCGCTTACATCAGGCTCCGACAGCGGGTCAGTTACCCCACAGCTGAGTGCTGCCAGCACCTTGGGATCCTGTGCCTTTGCAGCCGCTGCTCTGGCACTCGAGTTCCTTCCCTCTTGCCACACCAGGACAGTGTCCCCCCTGCTTCTGCCAGAGCTACTACCCCTTCCTTTTCTTTTGTACAGACCGAGCCCTTCCATCCCCCGGAGCAGGCCTCGTCAACGCAGCAGGACCAGGGCCTCCTGAACCGGCCGTCTGCCTTCAGTACAGTCCAGAGCAGCACTGCCGGCAACACGCTCCGCAACCTCAGTCTGGGTCCTACCCGCCGCTCTTTGGGAGGGCCTCTGTCTAGCCACCCTTCTAGGTATCACCGAGAAATAGCTCCCGGGTTGACAGGATCTGAGTGGACCCGGACAGTACTCAGTCTGAACTCCCGCTCTGAGGCGGAATCCATGCCCCCGCCCAGGACCAGTGCCTCTTCAGTGAGTTTGCTGTCTGTGCTGAGACAGCAGGAAGGTGGCTCTCAGGCATCTGTGTACACTTCAGCCACAGAAGGGAGGGGTTTTCCAGCATCAGGGTTGGCAACTGAGTCAGATGGAGGGAATGGCTCCAGCCAAAATAACTCGGGCAGCATTCGCCATGAGCTTCAGTGTGACCTGAGACGCTTCTTTTTGGAGTATGACCGGCTTCAGGAGCTGGATCAGAGCCTGAGTGGGGAAGCTCCCCAGACCCAGCAGGCCCAGGAAATGCTCAACAATAACCTTGAATCTGAAAGGCCAGGCCCTTCCCACCAGCCCACCCCACACAGCAGTGAGAACAACTCCAACCTGTCCCGTGGCCACCTGAATCGCTGTCGTGCTTGCCACAATCTCCTGACCTTCAACAACGATACCCTGCGCTGGGAAAGAACCACACCTAACTACTCCTCTGGCGAGGCTAGCTCCTCCTGGCAGGTCCCCAGCTCCTTTGAGGGTGTGCCATCGAGTGGCAGCCAGTTACCACCTCTTGAGCGGACTGAGGGCCAAACGCCCAGCTCCAGCAGGCTGGAGTTGAGCAGCTCTGCTAGTCCGCAGGAGGAGAGGACTGTGGGGGTGGCCTTTAACCAGGAGACAGGCCACTGGGAAAGAATTTACACCCAGTCCAGCAGATCTGGAACTGTGTCACAGGAGGCCTTACATCAGGATATGCCTGAGGAAAGCTCTGAGGAGGATTCACTCAGGAGGTAAGCAGTTGCTTTCCTGTCTTCTCCTGCATCCCTTGCTTTTCTCCTTGTATCATTTCCTTCAGTCCTATAGATGTTGTGGCTGTATTTGGAGTGTCTGGGACCCACGCATCTGCTTCTGATCTCCCCATTGCATTTTCTTGGAAAATCTTGCTCTGGTGGCAGAGATAGGATAGGGCCTAGCAGTATGAGTCAGTTGGCTGTGCTAGCTCTATTTCTGGCTAAGCTCAAGGTTCTGGCTTTAGCCTTGAAAGGAGAGTGTAGATTAGGTTAGAGAGGCATGAGGAGATGGAATCATTGACTTTCTCTGCCCTGCTTTTTGACCTTCTTGAGATGTTGTATGTGCAGGACTACTTATTGTGAGACAAAACAATGTCCCATCGTGCCTAGGAATAAGTAAAAGAGAACCCTGCATGGTACAGATTAGTCTATTGATTCTTTGCTGATTGTGTTGCTTTGGACAAGCGAGTTCACTTCCTAATCTTTATCTTTTGGAACACTGCAGTTTGACAAAAGGAAAAGAAAAAAATATGTATATCTATATATATATGTATGTCAAGGAAAGTTCCAATTTTTTCAGAGATACTTGTTTTTGGACAGCCTATTAGTTGCTCAGTTGAGATTCTCTGAATGGACCTTCCAGATGGACATTCACCTTGGGGTGGAGAAGAAGAAGAATTCATGGAAGGAAGGACACTCCATACTCGGATTGGCATCCTAGCCAACTCTTTCATGGCAGAAACAGAGTGGGTGTAGTTGATTGCCCACCACATGTTCCATGAATGGCTATGTGCGCATCTATCTTGATTTATTAGGGACTTCTTTCTGTAATTTTGTAAAGGTCAAAGCTAGCATAATCACCAACTCCCAGAATATGCCTGTTGGATCCAAACAGCATATTGCGCTGCATTACATCCTCTGTCGAAGCAACTGAAATTTCTCTGACATAAGCTTCTAACAAGGGTGGGAATATGAATTATGCACATAATGTACTTGTTATTTTGGGAGGATGCTTTAGACAGTCACTCAGTCAATAAGTATTAGTTGAATGGTTACAAATTTTCTAGTACTGTGCTAGGCACTGTGGGAAATACAAAAGAAGTATAATACATGGTCTTTACCAACCTGAGTCTACAGTGTTATTGTGGAGGCAAGACAACAAAATTTTTCAAAAGTGTAGATGAGCAAATGCTTCATTGTGTGGTACTGAGATTGGATGTAGTCTCAGAGAAAGGGAAGTATCATCCAAGAAGGCTTTGCAAAATCAAGTCTTGAAAGATGGGTAGGATTTGGAGAGGGAAAGACCTTTTTATTTCAGGGAACCAGCACATGCCAGGGAGGAAAGGGTATAGTGCATGTAGGTTCTTAGGCATTTACTAAGGGCTTGGGGTGGGAAACAGAGGGAGACTTGACTGGATGTGAAAGATAAACAAAACAGAGAGGTTTGCTAACTCTGCTCATATACTTGAAACCAGTTCTGGATTAACGGCTCCTCAATTCCTGGTTTTGGAATATTGTGCCTTGATACTGGTCTTCATCAGGGGCCCGAGCCTCTCTTCTTCCTCTTTGCCAAGAGACGTGAGAAGGCAGTCAACACAGTGCATGACATGTAGTAGGCACTTAAAAAGTTTATTAAAGGCCGGGCGCGGTGGCTCAAGCCTGTAATCCCAGCACTTTGGGAGGCCGAGACGGGCGGATCACGAGGTCAGGAGATCGAGACCATCCTGGCTAACACGGTGAAACCCCATCTCTACTAAAAAATACAAAAAACTAGCCGGGCGAGGTGGCGGGCGCCTGTAGTCCCAGCTACTCAGGAGGCTGAGGCAAGAGAATGGCGTAAACCCGGGAGGCGGAGCTTGCAGTGAGCCGAGATCGCGCCACTGCACTCCAGCCTGGGTGACAGAGCGAGACTCCGTCTCAAAAAAAAAAAAAAACAAAAAACAAAAAACAAAAAACTAGCCAGGCGAGGTGGCGGGCGCCTGGAGTCCCAGCTACTTGGGAGGCTGAGGCAGGAGAATGGCTAAACCCGGGAGGCGGAGCTTGCAGTGAGCTGAGATCCGGCCACTGCACTCCAGCCTGGGCGACAGAGCGAGACTCCGTCTCAAAAAAAAAAAAAAGAAAAAAAAAGTTTATTAAAGATCGCTGTAAAAGGACTGTCTTCAGTTACTGCTCTAAGAAACCAAGCAGTTGCTGTTTCTGTAATACCAGTGGACTCTGGTTAGCTTTTGTCCATTCTGCTTTAGTATTATCTCTTCATGTACTATTCTGAGAAATACCTGAGTGGTTTAAAATAAACTTTATTGTTTGATCATAATTAGTGATACCAGTTACTGCCCAGTGCGGTGGCTCATGCCCGTAATCCCAGAACTTTGGGAGGCTGAGTCGGGTGGACCACTTGAGGTCAGGAGTTCGAGACCAACCTGGCCAACATGGTAAAACCCTGTCTCTACTAAAAATACAAAAATTAGTAGGGCTTGGTGGCGCGGGCCAGTAGTCCCAGCTACTTGGGAGGCTGAGGCAGGAGAATCACTTGAACCCAGGAGACGGACGTTGTAGTGAGCCAAGATTGCGCCTCTGTACTCCAGCCTGGGTGATGGAGCAAGACTCCATCTCAAGAAAAAAAAAGAGAGATACCAGTTACTGAGGGCCTACTATGTGTTAGGTATTATGTTCTTGCTTTGAAATAATTCCTTCTGCTTTCAACAACAATTCTATGCAAGTCAGGTATTCAATTTTCCATTTTATAGTTGAGGAAAGTGAGGCTCAGGGAAGTCAGTTTCTTGTTAAAGATCATATAATAGGTCTCTGAGTGAGAATATGAACTCTGGTCTTCATGACTAAAGATTTGTGCAAGCTGCCCTTCATGGCATTTTCCTTAATATGATAACTTTTTTAAAAATTATTTGAAGGCCGGGCGCGGTGGCTCACGCCTGTAATCCCAGCACTTTGGGAGGCCGAGGCGGGCGGATCACAAGGTCAGGAGATCGAGACCACGGTGAAACCCCGTCTCTACTAAAAATACAAAAAATTAGCCGGGCGCGGTTGTGGGCGCCTGTAGTCCCAGCTACTCGGGAGGCTGAGGCAGGAGAATGGCGTGAACCCGGGAGGCGGAGCTTGCAGTGAGCCGAGATCGCGCCACTGCACTCCAGCCTGGGCTGGGCGACAGAGCGAGACTCCGTCTCAAAAAAAAAAAAAAAAAAAAAAAAAAAAAAAAAAAAAAATTATTTGAGATGGAGTTTCACTCTTGTTGCCCAGGCTAGAGTGCAATGGTGTGATCTCAGCTCACCACAACCTCCGTCTCCTGGGTTCAAGCAATTCTCCTATTTCAGCTTCCCGAGTAGCTGGTATTACAGGCATGCGCCACCATGCCTGGCTAATTTTGTATTTTCAGTAGAGACAGGTTTTCTCCATGTTGATCAGGCTGGTCTTGAACTCCCGACCTCAGGTGATCTGCCCGCCTCAGCCTCCCAAAGTGCTGGGATTACAGGTGTGAGCCACCGCGCCTGGCCGTAACTTCATTTTTAAGTGAACCACTTTTTTTCTTTTAACATTTTATTATGGAAATCTTCAAACATATATAAAAACAAAAAGTATAACTGAGTTTCCATACACCTATAATCTGACTTCAAAGATTATCAATGCTTGGCTAGCTTTCTTTAATCTATATTCCATCTGCTCCCCCCACCTAGATATCAGATAATTTTGTCTGTAAACACTAGATTTTCTAGAGCAGTGCTGTCCAATAAAACTTCTTACACTGATGGAAATGTTCTGTATCTGTGCTATGTAAGATGGTAGCCACTAGCCACATGTGGCTATTGAGCATTTGAAATGCTGCTACTGTTATCTGAGAAAATAAATGTAATCTTTAAATTTTTAATTAATGTGAATAATCACATGTGACTCACGGCTATGATATTGTACATCTAAAATATTATTAATCACTTAATAAAGTAGGTTATTTAAAACCCAGAAACTACTGGGCAGGTGCGGTGGCTCACGCCTGTAATCCCACACTTTGAGACACCAAGGCAGGCAGATTGCCTGAGGTCAGGAGTTCGAGACCAGCCTGGCTAATGTGGTAAAACCCCGTCTCTATTAAAAATACAAAAAAAAATTAGCCAGGCATGGTGGCGCATGCCTGTAGTCCTAGCTACTTGGGAGGCTGAGGCAGGAGAATCACTTGGACCCGGGGAGGCAGAGGTTGCAGAGAGCCGAGATCGCACCACTGCACTCCAGCATGGGCAGCAGAGCGAGACTCTGTTTGAAAAAAAAAAAAAAAAAAAAGCCCAGAAACTATTGAGGATGTACCATAATTTTTTGTTTAAATATTTTTTTCTTTTCTGGTGCCAAAAAATGTATGCATTGTGGTTTAAAGTTCAACCATCTCGCTGTAAACAATTTTATATTTATGCTCATTTTCTTTTAAAATATACAAATAACTCAGGATTCTCATTTTAAAATAGTATATTAACTCGGTAGTTACATTATTTATATGGAATCACTTTTAAATGAGCTAGGATGTTGTATACCATGAAGGCTGACAGCTGTCTCAAAAATGAGATATGTTGTAAAATATTCTAAGTACGTACACATTAAAGAAGGACTACCATTTGAATGGCTGAATTCTGGTGTAAATCACTAAGACAAACAGGTGCTAGTCTGCCTCTTCTGCCTTCTAAAGGGACTGAAAGTCTCTAGGTGATGAGCCAACCCTTGCTTCTAGTTCTCCAGCAGGTGTCACTGTTGGGCTGCTGCTGCTAGGTTAGGATGGCTGGGAAGAAAAGGTGTCCCTACTGTTGGTGCACGAGGTTGGATCTTTTAACAAAGCCTGTTTTTGTAGATGACAGTTGTTCTTGAGTGAGTGGAGTTCACAAAAGGCGACTGTACTTGAAAGGAGAAAGTTTTGTTCATTGGCCTTGTAGTAGGAGATAGGCTAAGGTGAGATGTTTGGATCCTTGATGCTGCTGGAATATTTAATAGTGTTTGCAAATAGTGACGGTATTAATAAGCATATGGTGTGTATTTCAGTGTAGCTGTGTGCTGCCAAGTGGTAATAACCAGTACACAGTTTGTCTCCTTTTGCCTGTGGACAGTGGAAGACGAGCTGTCTTTTTATAATAGTCTGATGCTACATTGCAACTTGAGTGGCAGGCCCTTGCTTCACTACAAAGAAACGATTTCTCTGTGGGAGTGCAGAATCCAGCAGAAGATCAGGGTATTGTGGCTCCTTGCAGTAGGGTGCCCTTGGCCTTTAAAGGCTGGTATTAGGAAAAAGAAAATGGCTTCAATGGCAAGTTAAAACTGGAGGGAACCTAGAACTTCTGTAGTCCAGTCTCCCTCTCTGATGAGAAAACAGAGAGAGTAAATTATTTCTTAAAGAAGTGTTTATAAGCAAAAGTGGGATTCGAACTCCTGGGCCCTGAAGAGGGCACCCTTTCCTCCATTTCATTTGAAATTAGTGCCTTCAAACAGCAGTTTTCTTTGTCAAAACCTCTGTTGCTCAGTAGGTCATTGCCTGAGGGGGTTCTTCATTCAGCTCTTATTGTAAGAAATTGGAGGTCTGTTAGATAATTTGTAATTATTATTGTTGAGCAGAATGGTAACTAACGCAATGCTTCTAGGAGAAATGCTGTTTTAGTTATTTGCCCATAGAACTACATTGATTAGTTCTAATAAAGTGATCCCTGTTAGGGGTGTTCATTATTAAAATTCCAGCAACTGAGAGAGATGAAAATTGGTCTCAATCTCCTCCTAGAAGCACTAATTGTTTCTGTACTCTGTCTCCAGGTAGTTAAGAAAGGCTTGGGTCTGGAATATTTTGTAAGACTGTGTTCTGAGAATTTAGGTCTTTTTCTCTCATGATAGATGAAGACTGAGGAAGCACATTGACGGCCTTAGTGTGAAATGTGGCCAGAACATCAAAGGTTAGAGTTAGAAGCCCTCACTGGGTTGCTACGTTTCTTAGACTTCTCTGGGGGAATTACTTTGGAGCTTAGAACAGTCTGAAGCCCTTTGAGGCTTCATGGACCACCATACTTATTTGATCCCTCAGCTCCCATCACCTGGGAATTCTCCAGGGAGGCCTCAGCCCAACCATCACTGATGGAGGAAGATGAATGGGTGTGTCTGCAGGGCTGATTGTAGGTCCACAAAAGGGGGCTGGCAACCTAAAAATGAGGAAAGTAGCAGTCTTCTTAGCCTGACTGGTATAGAAAGGGGTCCAAATTTAGTAGTTTTCCATGCAGTTGATCTAGCTGAGTCTAAAGAGTTTTGATATCTAATCTCTACCAGTTTCTTTGGATGGGGAATATACACAATTTATTATTCAAAACCCAGCACAGCTGTCACCGTGTCCTTTGGGAAACCTTCCCTGATCGCCCCAAGTAATCACTTCCTTTTCTTTGTTGCATGTGTAGTAGATACTTCTTTGTGATATTGCAGCCATGACAGAAAATTATTTGTTTACCTGTCAGTGAGCTCCCTGAAGGCAGTGATCATGTCTGTATATATCCCTTCTCTACCTAGAATACTACCTGGCCACACGGTAGATGCTCAGTAAATGTTAGTTGAATTGAATAAGTAGAATTGAAGTTATATTCCTTATGATTTTGTATGCAATATAAATTCTGTTTGGCCTTTTAAGTAAAAAAGATAAAAAGCCTGTTACTATATCACATCATTTGGTCTTACAGAGTCGTTGGCTCAATAATTACTTGTTAAATAAATGAAGTGGTATTACCTAGAGTTGTACAAGAAAGTCACACCTTCCATAACTTGAGCTCTGGTAACCTCTGATGTTTCACTGTGCGCTATGTTCCTAACTTGTGAATGGGCTGTCCTGAAGCCTGTAATAAGTCTGTTGCACCTGGCCAACATGTGTCCTTTATATTGGCTTTACACTGATGACTCAGGGCCTGCACCTTCCTTGAGAGCACTGGCATCATATGCAGCCTTCCATTTTGTTTATCTTTTTGGTACCCCATTCATATTGAATACAGCTTGCTCTTGAGACCATTTTGTTGGTCTTTGGCTTGGCATCTCAATAATATCTCTGCCAGTCAGTGCTGTTGGTATTTTTTTTGTCCTTAAAGATTCTTCTGCAATCTTTATGAAGGTATACTTGGTCTTGATTTAGTTCAAAAATTACATGTGGGTAATCCAATTTAAATGCGAAGGTTCTTTCCCACTGATGCTTTATTTTTCTTTAAGTTTCTGTGGAAGGCTTTCATTAAATTTGCTTAGAAGTAGGATTTTTAGGGTTTGAGACAATGTGTGCTCTCATCTTTTGTTTTGGAGTCTGAGCATCATTAGAATGAACCTTTTTAAGTTTTGGGATACTTGTAGGTCCTTTTTTTCTTGTGGAGGTCAGAATCCTTATGTTAGCAGAAAGTTTTGCTTTACCTCTAATTATACAGGGTGTGAATAGTTCCCCCTGAAAAAACTGGTGGAATTGTCTGTGGTATTCAAGATACAATACAATAAACCCTTCCTAACTTCTGAGTTCTTCTTAGTTAGAAGTTCAGCATTTAAGGACAAATAGGGAAGAATTCTCAACCGGGAGATCTTCATTTGTGATACAGGCAAATTATGACATGTTCTTTCTGGGAAGAAAGAGGAGCAAGTATTGGGAAATAAAAAGGAGACAAAGCCTGTGATGGAATTAACAAACTTAGTTTAAGAGAGGTAAGGGAAGGGAAGCTGGGGAAGGTAAACTCAGGCTTTAGAAGTACTGAGGGCTGGGCATGGTGGCTCATGCCTGTAATCCCAGCACTTTGAGAAGCCAAGGTGGGCAGATGGTTTGAGCTCAGGAGTTCGAGACCAGCCTGGGCAACATGGTGAAACCCCATCTCTACAAAAAGTTCAAAATTTAGCTGGGTGTCATGGCATGTGCCTGTAGTCCCAGCTATTCAGGGGACTGAGGTGGGAGGATCGCTTGAGCTCAGAGGTTGAGGCTGCAGTGAGCCATGATTGTGTCTCTGTACTACAGCCTGGGCAACAGAGTGGAGACCTTGTCTGTAAGAAAAAAGAAGAGAGAACTGAGGAGTATGCACAAGGGCTGCTCCATAGATGAGTTTGGTTCTTCCTAGTAACCCTGAGAGTTGGACTTGTAAATGTGATTGATCCATGCATGCATCCATTCACGCATTCCATTAACAGATATTTACTAAGCACCTGCTGCATTCCAGGTGCTATTTATTTTATTTTATTTTGAGATGGAGTTTCACTCTTTTTTTTTTTTTTTTTTTTTTTTTTTTTTTTGAGATGGAGTCTCGCTCTGCCACCCAGGCTGGAGTGCAGTGGCCGGATCTCAGCTCATTGCAAGCTCCGCCTCCCGGGTTCACGCCATTCTCCTGCCTCAGCCTCCAGAGTAGCTGGGACTACAGGCGCCCGCCACCTCGCCCGGCTAGTTTTTTGTATTTTTTTTTTTTTTTTTTTTTTGAGACGGAGTCTCGCTCTGTCACCCAGGCTGGAGTACAGTGGCCGGATCTCAGCTCACTGCAAGCTCCGCCTCCCAGGTTCACGCCATTCTCCTGCCTCAGCCTCCCGAGTAGCTGGGACTACAGGCGCCCGCCACCTCGCCCGGCTAATTTTTTTGTATTTTTTAGTAGAGACGGGGTTTCACTGTGCTAGCCAGGATGGTCTCGATCTCCTGACCTCGTGATCCGCCCGTCTCGGCCTCCCAAAGTGCTGGGATTACAGGCTTGAGCCACCGCGCCCGGCCTGGAGTTTCACTCTTGTTGCCCAGACTGGAGTGCAATGGTGCGATCTTGGGCTCACTGCAACCTCCGCCTCCCGGGTTCAAGTGATTCTTTTGCCTCTGCCTCTCAAGTAGCTGGGATTACAGGCTCCTGCCACCACTCCTGGCTAATTTTTTTTGTATTTTTAGTAAAGACGGGTTTTCGCCATGTTGGCCAGGCTGGTCTTGAACTCCTGACCTCTGGTGCTCTGCCCACCTCGGCCTCCCAAAGTGCTGGGATTACAAGCATGAGCCACTGCGCCTGGCTGGCACCAGATGCTATTTAAATGCCGGCAATAATTCTCTCTTATAAAAAAATAAGATACCTGGTATGCCAGACAGTGACAAATTCTATGACAAAAAAGAGAAATGTATAGAAAATGTAGGGGATGCTGCAATTTGAAATAGGATCATCAAAAAAGGGTTGATAAGGTTACACTGGAGCAGAGGAGACCTTAAAGAAATGCGAAAGCAAACCCCATCGAAACTAGGGGAAGGACATTTTATACAGAGGAAAGGGCAAATGCAAAATCCCTGAGATGCTTGGCACCGTCAGCAAGTGCAGCTGGAGCACAGCAAGGGATGGAGTGATAGAAGATGAAGTTGGAGAGGTGACAAGGATGAGATTATGCAGGGTCTTCTAAGCCATTTAAGAGATTTTTTTCCTCTTCCTTTGAGTGACTTGGGAAGCCATCAGAAGTGGAGTAGCATGATCTTATATTTTAGAAAGATAACTGTGGCTGCTGGTTGAGAATAGACCTAGGAGTTAAGTAGCGTAAATTAAAGCCAGTCCAGCTCCGCGCAGTTTTAGATTGATTTGTGTCTTGAGACTGTGTTGAAAACTGAGAAGGAGGAGTGACTGATTCTGTCAGAGTAAGAGAGGCCTTAAATGTTTGGGTGAAGAGCTGATGAATGGGTGAACAAATGAATGAATCAGTCCTCTCAGCTGGCATATTACCTGCAAGAAAGCCCCTCCACTCTTCCCCAAACTCCAAATAAGAAGGTGTGTTATTGAAACTGTGAGGGAGAGCTTGAAAAATTTATCGTAAACAAGAGATCGTACATGGAAATGAAATGCCTGTTTTTTTGCTGCTTACAAAACTATTGCCAATTCATTTGTAAAAAAGTAAACATTACAGAAATGTATGATTGTAGGAAGTGAATATCCTCTCAAAGCCACTGCTCAGAGATCTGCTATTAACAATTTGTGCATGTGTTAACTCCAGAATTTTTTCTGTGCTAATGAAAACACATTTTTCCACTTATTTATTTTAATTCTTTTCCTTTTTTTTTTTTTTTCTTTTGAGACAGAGTCTCGCTTTGTAGCCCAGGCTGGAGTGCAGTGGTGTGATCTTGGCTCACTGCATCCTCTACCTCTTGGACTCAAGCGATTCTCGTGCCTCAGCCTACTGAGTAGCTGGAATTACAAGTGTGCGCCACCACGCCTGGCTAATTTTTGTATTTTTAGTAGAGATGGGGTTTCATCATGTTGGCCATGTCTTGTTTTCTTTTTCAGTGTTGCAGGATTTTTGTGTACTTAAGTGTTTTTAGAAGATGAAGTTCTAGAAGTGGAATTGCTAGTGCCCGAGTATCAGCGTTGTTAGTGGTAAATGAAAATTAATTGTATAGTACTCATTATTACTAATGTAAGATGTATAAAGTATTTCCTATTTCCTGTTTTATTTAACTGAACATTATTTCATAGATTTCATAGATTAGAAGTCTTAAGGCCGGGCACTGTGGCTCACGCCTGTAATCCCAGCAGTTTGGGAGGCTGAGGCGGGCGAATCACGAGGTCAGGAGTTTGAGACCAGCCTGGCCAACACGGTGAAACCCCGTCTCTACTAAAAATACAAAAATTAACTGGACATGGTGGTGGGTGCCTGTAATCCCAGCTACTCGGGAGGCTGAGGCAAGAGAATCGCATGAAGTCGGAAGGCAGAGGTTGCAGTGAGCCGAGATCGCACCACTGCACTCCAGCCTGGGCAAAAGAGGGAAACAACATCTCAAAAGAACTCTTAAACCTTTCCTCCCGCCATAAGCTCTTAAACTTATCAGTAGTAAATTCTCCTACCATGGGTTTTCAGGAGCTTCCTCCTAAAGTTTTTGAGAAAAACTTTTGTTTTATTCTAATAATTGCCACCTTAAGTTGTTAGTGTACATTTGTTCTCTGACACCCTTGTATGAGAAAAACATAGCCCTGTTCTATCTCTGACAATCACATACATACTGGCCTTCGTCCACTTAGTCTTCTGTGTCTTATTAAGTGACTGGAAAAATCCAGGCATCTCTTGCCTCTTTATAAGACAGTAATTTTATATTAATTAATTAATTTATTTATTTTTGAGGCATAGTCTTGCTCTGTCACCCAGGCTAGAGTACAGTGGCATGATCTCAGCTCACTGCAACCTCCGCCTCCTTGGTTCAAGTGATTCTCCTGCCTCAGCCTCCTGAGTAGCTGGGATTACAGGTGCCCACCACCACTCCCGGCTAATTTTTCATATTTTTAGTAGAGATAGGTTTCACCATGTTGGCCAGGCTGGTCTCGACCTCCTGATCTCAAGTGATCCGCTCCCCTTGGCCTCGCAAAGTATTGGGATTACAGGTGTGAGCCACCTCTCCCAGCTGGCAGTAACATTTAGATATCGAATGTATTTGTCATTGGGGGTGGTTAGGCAACCCATTTTCTCTTTGGCAATATGGGAATGAGGACAGAGTGAAGGAGGGGTATCATTCTGTTAATCTTTCTTTCTTTTTTTTTTTTTTTTTGAGACGGAGTTTCGTTCTGTCACCCGGGCTGGAGTGCAGTGGCAGATCTCTGCTCACTCTAACCTCCAACTTGCGAATTCAAGTGATTCTTCTGCCTCAGCCTCCCGAGTAGCTGGGATTACAGGTGCCCACCACCACGCCCAGCTAATTTTTGTATTTTTAGTAGAGACAGGGTTTTGCCATATTGGCTGGGCTGGTCTTGAACTCCTGACCTCAGATGACCTGGCCACTGCGCCCAGCCTCATTCTGTTAATCTTTCTTACCTTTGCTGCTCACCTGCCTGAGTAGGTTACTCTGTTTGAGCCTGTGAATTCTGTGTGTGTTCTCTGCCCTACCCTCTATGTCAGGCATTGGCAGGCTTTTTGTAAAGGTCAAGATAGTAAATATATTAGGATTTGGAGGCCATACAGTCTCTGTTGGAACTACTCAACTTTGCTGTTGTCCCAGACAATATCTAAATGAGTAAGTGTGGGCCTGGTGTGGTGGCTCACGCCTGTAATCCTAGCACTTTGGGAGGCTGAGGCAGGCGGATCACTTGAGGTCAGGAGTTCGAGACCAGCCTGGCCAACATGGCAAAACCCCACCTCTACTAAAAATACAAAAATTAACCGTCATGGTGGCAGGTGCCTGTTTTTCTAACTACTTGGGAGGCTGAGACAGGAGAGTTCCTTGAATCTGGGAGGTAGAGGTTGCAGTGAGCCGAAATCATGGCACTGCAGTCCAGCCTGGGCTACAGAACAAGAATCTGTCTCAAATAAATGAATGAATCAATGAATGAGAGTGTGGGTGTGTTCCAATAAAACTTTATTTATGGAGACAAATTTGATTTTCATATAATTTTCACGAGTCATAAAAATTATTTTGATGTTTTTCAATCATTTAAAAATATGAAAACCATTCATAGCTGGTTTTGGCCTGCAGGTTATAGTTTGCCAACTCCTGCTTTTTAGGAATGTGATTTGGAAGAGTCAGGTGCTAGAGTAATAGAAGGCGTTATGACAATGAGGGCCCCAAAGAGGTTGTTAGGGGACTCCTGCACTTGCTCTCTCTCTCTACTTTGGACTAGATACTGCAAGTATTGGCTCTTGTGGGATTCTTTGATGGTTAAGAGCAGGCATAAATGCATAAAGAATTTGTTTCTTGTGCTATCTGGCCTGAGGCAAGGTTCTCCAGCCTCACTTTCTCTCTTTCTTGGGAATCGTGTGCAAATGAGGAGGCTTGCCCTGGTTGGGAGGGCATGAGCCTCCAGATCCTCCAGGCAGTATGCTTGGCAGGCAGCCCTTCCCCCAGTGCAGGTCATGCAAGCACCTGCTAGGCTGATCTAAATTACCCCTCATCATTCCTCTCTCTGGGGCTGAATGGTGTAGTGCCTGCTGTGTGCTTTGTATACACCCTGAAACATGAAAAGATGTAATCGCTTCTGTCAGCTCAGGGTGTTGGAGCACTTGCGGACTACAGTGAAGTCTGTATGTGTGCTGAAAATACGCTGGGAGCAATTTCCCGTGTACTCATTCTTCCCCCTTCAGATCTCCTTCTCTACTGTATCTATTCAGAGTAGTGCTCTAAAGGGTGCATTGGAGGTTTTTCCAAGACAATGACACCAGGTGTATGGGGTTCTGTTTGCATAACATATTTTGCTTATTGTAATTGGTCCCAGCCTATTAGAACTGTGCAGGTAGCATCCTCTCCTCCTTCTGGATTTCTTACACATTTATTGAGTGGTTGGGGGGTGGGAGCAGGATTCAGTACATCTTATTTCTGCTCTTTCTTGGAAGCATTCCCGACAGCATGTTTGTGTGAGCAAATTTTGCTTTCATGGGTGGGCCTGTTGTTACATTAACCCAGAGATTGCAAAATAGTCCTCAAGTATGTTTGTTTGCCTCACGGTATTTCTAAAAATTTGGATTTTTTTTTTTCCACATCAATTCAGATATCTGGATTCTGTTGAAAAAACTGGCTCACGTTCCCACATAACACTCAGCAGGAATTGAGTAGGATAGCAGCCCCTTTCATCAAGGCATGGACTTTCTTGATGCCTTAGTCTATGCTAGGCTGATGTCATGTTTCCTACTTAAATCCAATTTTGTGTACTTGGCCATTTGCATTAGCTCAAGCAAAAAGTGTTGACGGTTAGGTGTGGGTAAATATTTCCTAAGTGCCCTACCACTTGGCTCCACCAGGGGGAGTCACTGGTCATTGCAGTACCCGCTCCACCACCCCACCCATCCTAATTCACCCACAGGGGCTCCCCCTGCTTGCTGTAGGCTGACATGCTGACAGCCCCCTCACCTGAGAAGCTGCCTGATTTTTAAATAGCAACAATTAACAAACTCCTCCTCTGTTTCCAAAGGGGGAAAATGGAGGTTCCAAGCTTATTTGCTGGATGAGGCTCACTTTAGTGAGCAGATCTCCGTTATGCTAGATTATGCAGTATGAGAGCAACCTTCTTTTGGATTATGTAAATGGACTATGTAAAATCTTGGAGAAGAATGCCTGCACCTTTTGCAGAGTACCTTGGACAGAGTGGTGGGTTCCAGTGAAAAGGCTGCATGACTTGGGTGTCACTTGCCAGGAAATTAAAATCAAGTTAGAGCAGGAGTAGAAAATTGTAATAATAAAGAAATCAGAGGCTGAAAGTATGACCTTGCCATAGAAAGAGAATTGCAGCTTGTTAACATTGTGCCCTTTTCCTTTGCTGCATCAGAGGGTACGTGTGAATCTTTTTGCCTCTTCTGCTTTTTTCCTCCCCTACACAAAGGTAACCCAGCTTCTACTGCCTCTGTCTCCTTGTTGTCCCCTTGGGTCATTTCACATCATCCAGGTGGCATTTATCCTTTCTTTGTTCTGTTGGCTAATGTAACCCTTTTTATCTTCGTGTAAGTGTGTCTGTGGTAGAAAACAACATAGATTTACCCTCTTAACAATTTTAAAAGTGTACAGTACATATTATTGTTCAATAGATCTCTAGAACCTCTTCGTCTTGTGTGACTGAAACTGTATCCTTTGAATGACTCCTTTTCCCCCTCCCACAACCCCCTGGCAGCCACCACTCTACTTTCTGTTTCTGTGAATTTGATCACTTTAGATACCTCTTATTAATGGAATCTTGCAGTATTTGTCTTTTTATGGTTGGGTTATTTCACTTAGCATAATGTCCTTAAGGATCATCTATTAATATGTCATAGTGGCTGGGTGCAGTGGCTCACACCTGTAATCCCAGCACTTTGGGAGTCCCAAGGCAGGCGGATCACTTGAGGTCAGGGGTTCGAGACCACGCTGGCCAACATGGTGAAACTCCATCTGTACTAAAAATACAAAACTTAGCCGAGTGCGGTGGTGGGCACCTGCAATCCCAGCTACTTAGGAGGCTGAGGCAGGAGAATCGCTTGAACCTGGAGGTGGAGGTGGCAGCGAGCCGAGACCGCACCACTGCACTCCAACCTAGCCGACAAAGTGAGACTCTATCTCAAAAAAAAAAAAAGAAAAGAAAAGAAAAGAAAAAGTTGTATGTATATAATCATAATTTCCTTCTTTTCAAAGGCTGAATAATATTCCATTCTATGTATATACCACATTTTCTTTATCCATTCATCTACTGATGGACATTTAGGCTGCTTCCACATTTTGGCTATTTTGAAAAATGCTGCAGTGAACATGGGTGTGCAAATATCTCTTCAAGATCCTGTTTTCAGTTCTTTTAGATATATAACCAGAAGTGGAATTGCTGGACATATGGTAGTTCTATTTTTAATTATTTGAGGAACCTCCATACTGTTTTCCATAGCAGCTGAACCATTTTACAATCCTACCAACAGTGCATGAGGGTTCCAACTTCTTCATATCCTTGTCAGCACTTGTTATTTCCTGTTTTTTCTTTTTCTTTTTATAGTGGTCATCCTAACAGGTGTGAGGCGATAAATAATTGTGGTTTTGATTTGCATTTCCGTAATGGTTAGTCATATTGAGCATCTTCTCATATGCTTGTTGACCATTTGTATATCATTATTAGAGAAATGTGCATGCAAGTCTTTGGTCCATTGTTTAGTATGGTTATTTGTGGGGTTTTTTGGTTATTGAGTTGTAGGAGTTCCCCATATGTCATGGACATTAAACATTTATCTGATATATGGTTAGCAAATATTTTCTCCTATTCCATAGGTTACCTTTTTTTTTTTTTTTTTTTTTTTTTTTCCGGAGACAGAGTCTCACTCTGTCACCTAGGCTGGAGTACAGTGGCGTGATCTCGGCTCACTGTAACCTCCACCTCCTGGGTTCAAGCAGTTTTCCTGCTTCAGCTTCCCAAGTAGTTGGGATTACAGGTGCATGCCACCATGCCTGGCTAATTTTTGTATTTGTAGTAGAAATGGGGTCTTGCTGTGTTACCTAGGCTGGTCTCGAACTCCTGGCTTCCAGTGATCCTCCCGCCTTGACTTCCCAAAGTGCGGGGATTACAGGAGTGAGCAACTGCTCCTGGCCTCCTGCTTCTTTGATAAGGAAGGGAGCACAAATAGCCTTAATTTCTCAAATTCTAGGACCATTTTCTACCTTGAAAGGGAGCCACCCAGGGGAGAAGTGTGTTTCAGAAAGATGGAGAGCCTTGAGATAGGAATGAGCGCAAGTCTTTCTAAATGAACGTTGACTCTTCTGACTAATACAGGGGCCTTATGCTTTAGAAACAGTGATCAAGTTTACACTTGCTTTATTATGATCTGTTTTCAAATGCCTTGGTAGCCAAGGTTCCTTCGAGGAGAGATGTGATTTTGGCTGTAAACTAACCTCATGGAGTTAGTTCTAATGTTGCTGTTGTGCCTAGCTTGAAACTTTTACAAAGATAAGGAATTACTTTGTTCACATATTGGTGTATAACAAACCACACTCCAAAACTTAGTGACTTAAAACCGATTCAGTTAGCTTTCATGATTTATTTTTTATTGGGGGAAGGGGTAGACTGGGCTCAGTTGGAAAGTTCTTCTGCTGGTCTTCCTTGGGTTTTCACTAGAGTCATCTGGAGGCCCAGTTAGAATAAACTGGGTCTCTCTTCCTTGCCATGTAGACTCAGGGGCTCTTCTCTCCACATGGCCTCTTGAGAGTAGCCAGGCTTCTCTCTCTCTCTCTTTTTTTTTTTTAATTTTAATTGTTTTTTATATTTCTTGCTATATAGATGACAGGGACAGACTTCTTACATAGCAGCTTAAGGTTTCCAAAAGTGACAGTTCTAAAAGGAAGGAAACGGAAGCTGCCAGTTCTCTTAAAACGGTAGGCCCAGAATTGGCACAGCTTGATGCATTCTCTTGATTAAAGCTACTGATAGAGCAGTCTAGATTCAGTGTGGGAGGGGACCACACAAGGGTGAGAATACCAGGAGGATATTTCTTTGGAGCCATCTTTGGATGGGCCATATTTTAGTTTAGTTTAGTTTAGTTTAGTTATTTTTGAGCCGGTGTTTCACTCTTGTTGCCCAGACTGGAGTGCAAACAGATCTCAGGTCACTGCAACCTCTGCCTCCCAGGTTCAAGTGATTCTCCTGCCTCAGCTTCTGGAGTAGCTGGGATTACAGGCATATTCCACCATGCCCAGTTAATTTTGTATTTTTAGTAGAGATGGGGTTTCTCCATGTTGGTCAGGCTGGTCTTGAACTCCCGACCTCAGGTGATCTGCCCGCCTCGACCTCCCAAAGTACTGAGATTGCAGGTGTGAGCTACCGCACCTGGCCTATTTATTTATTTTTTGAGACAGCGTCTTGCGCTGTCACCCAGGCTGGAGTGCAATGGAATGATTTCTGCTTACTGCAACCTCTGCACCCTGGTTTCAAGCAGTTATCCTGCCTCAGCCTCACAAGTAGCTGGAATTATAGGCACCTGCCACCATGCCGGCTAATTTTTTTTTTTTTTTTTTTTTTTGAGACGGAGTCTTGCTCTGTTGCCCAGGTTGGAGTGCAATGGCACCATCTCAGGTCACTGCAACCTCCGCCTCCCGGATTCAAATGATTCTTCTGCCTCAGCCACCAGAGTAGCTGGGACTACAGGCATGTGCCACCACTCCCGGCTAATTTTTGTATTTTTAATAGAGACAGGGTTTCACTGTGTTGGTCAGGCTGGTCTCAAACTCCTGACCTCAAGTGATCCACCCACTTCAGCCTTCCAAAGTGCTGGGATTACAGGCATGAGCCACTGTGCCCAGCCTTGACCCAGCTAAGTTTTTGTATTTTTAGTAGAGACAAGGTTTTGCCCTTTGGACCGTGGCTCAGCTGGTCTTGAACTCCTGACCTCAAGTGATCCACCCACTTTGGCCTTCCAAAGTGCTGGGATTACAGGCATGAGCCACTGTGCCCAGCCTTGACCCAGCTAAGTTTTTGTATTTTTAGTAGAGACAAGGTTTTGCCCTTTGGAACGTGGCTCAGCTGGTCTTGAACTCCTGACCTCAGGTGATCTACCAACCTTGACCTCCCAAAGTGTGGTGTGAGCCACTGTGCCTGGCCTATTTTTTTTTTTATTTTTGAAACAGGGTTTCAGTTGGTCACCCAGGCTGGAATGCAGTGATATGATCTCAGCTCACTGCAGCCTCAACCTCCATGGCCCAAGCAATCCTCCTGCCTCAGCCTCCCAAGTAGCTGAGACTGTAGGCATGTGCCATCATGCCCAACCAATTTTTAAATTTCTTGTAGAGATGAGGTCTCCCTATGTTGACCGAGCTGGTCTCGAACTCCTGGGCTCAAGGTATCCTATTCCCTCGGCCTCCCAAAGTGCTGGGTTACAGGCGTGAGACATCATGCCCAGCCCACATCTATATTTTACATAGTACTAACATATATAAGCAACAGAAGGCATTCAGTATTTCTGTTTGAATCACTGATTGGATGGACCAACACATAGGTTGGTAGATGGATACCTGACTGTTCTTGTTGGTTTATGTGGATGGGGTGCATGTGATTCTCAGGGCTCAGGTGCCCCTGTTTATACCTTTATAGTATTCACCCTTCTTCAACATGTCTTTCTTTCTGACAAAGTACCTTTTTAGGCATAGTGACTTGAGTGGACAGAGGGCATCATACTCCCTACAGATATTTTGGGAGCTGTAATCTAAGGAAGAAAAAAATAATGGCTGTTTATTAGACTGTGTACTGGCTACTGTACTTGACACAGGTTCTTACTTAAAAGGGATTTCCCCTCAAATGTGGAAGCAGAGGATAATGAACTTGCCCACGGTCTCACAGCTAGTAGGTGACACAAGATGGAATTTAAACTGCAATCTGTCTGATTCTAAGGCTCAAACACTAAATTGCCTCATATTTTAGTTACTCAGAGTTTTCTTGGTTAGTCTCAGACCACTAAGATATATCAGAAGGTTTTATAACAGCAGCACTATTGACATTTGGGGCTGGATAATTCCTCACCATGGGAGGCTGTCCTGTGCATGGCAGAATGTTTAGCACCATTCCTGGTCTTCACCTATCACATGCCAGTCGTGCTCTAGCACCCAGAAGCAACAACCAAAAATGTCAGCAGATATTGCCACATTTCCGGGGGGCATCCCACTCCCCTTGAAAAGCACTGGTAAATTATTTCATGATTTGTTGTCCTTTGATCTTGCTGGGTTTTAAAAATATGACATTAGGCCGGGTGCGGTGGCTCACGCCTGTAATCCCAGCACTTTGGGAGGCCAAGATGAGCGGATCACCCGAGGTCAGGAGTTTGAGACCAGCCTGGCCAGCATGGTGAAACCCTGTCTCTACTAAAAATACAAAATTAGCAGGGCATGGTGGCACATCTCTGTAATCCCAGCTACTTGGGAGGCTGAGGCAGGATAATTGCCTGAAATCAGGAGGCGTAGGTTGCAGTGAGCCTAGATCGTGCCATTGCACTCCAGCCTGGGCAACAAGAGCGAAACTCTGTCTCAAACATAAATATATAAATAAAAATATGACATCTCATAAGGAATTGTCAGTGGGTTCAAACCATCTTCTTACGATAGTTAATAGTACTGCCTGGTTCTGGTGGTCTTGCGTCATTCCTTTCTCTCATTGCTTCTCTCCTCTTCTGCCTTACCTTTTGTCTTTTGTCTCAGATTTTTCTAAATAAAGCGCAGCTGGTTAAAGTGGTGTTTGTAAGGACTTTTTACACAGGTATCGATTTAGCAGGCATTCAGAACTCTGAGATTATAGCCATTAGTGCTAGTAAAAAGAAGGCAATTTACATGTTCTAATTATAGTACGGGGCGGGGGGAATGCATAATTTTTAGCAAGCTGGGAATTGAATGGCTTCCAGACTGTACAGAGTTAATCCTCCTCAGGGTAGTATTGATTGACATGCTGGAGGACGTTAATGTGCCAATCTTTTTGGGAACGGGGGAGGAGAGTGGAAATTGCAGTTTCTCTACTAATTGTACTTTAGGTGTCATTTATGACAATTTCATGTTGTCTAGACAGAGGAAATGGTGGAGAAATTATTTCAGTAGAGTCAAATGCTGAGTCCAAAAGGAATCAGGGTGGTTGCTGAAATCAAGATCAGGGTGGAAGGGCAAGTAGTACATCCCCACAGACAAATCAGTGAAATCAGATGTCACTAAGAGAAGCAGTTCAGAATGAACCTTGGATATAAGAAAAGTGATTGTACTCTGAGCTTCATGTTAGCTCAAGGGCTAACAGTGGATTGTTTGGGGTCCCAGTTGTAGTCTCTGCCCTCATATTTCTGCAAATTTTAGAAACCTCATTCCATGGACAGATATGAGCTGGGAAATTGGCCTCTTTGCCTCTGGTTAATAAATAGCCCAGCACACTGTGCTTTGCTTTTCCCTCGTTCTCTTGAGGCTTCACGTACTAACTCGCTTTGCCTTTCTGATATTGGTCCTAAGATTTTACTTCCTATTATATAGTGTTTGCAGTATACCAGGGTCAAGGGCCTGTCACTTCTTAATGAATGGCCTTGGTCAAGGGTTTTTAAAGTTTCAGATCAGAAATGTGGATGTGAAAAAATGTTTTTTAAGACCTTCACAGGCTTGCTAGTATCACAGCAATAAATGATTCTACCAGTATATTCTTTGTAGACTTAGTTGGCCTGGAGGTTGGTGTTTAAGGATTTGTCTTGCTTCTGAATAAAATTAGCTAAGAATTCAACATTATGGAATTCTATAAATTCCAGGGGGAAATCAGTGAATTAGGATGCACTGCCTCTTAAAGTCTAAACCTATATATCCCACCTGTTGCATGTGGGGGGCATGTGTGCATGTGGCATCAAAACTAGCTGTGGACCTTTTTTTTTTTTTAACAGATTTGGTCTTACTCATCCTCTGGTGAAAAGCCTCTGATGCTAAATTCCGGGTTAAAAAAAAAAAGTCTGTGGTCTGTGAGCAGACCTCCCAAATCTCCCAGAGAAATGGATTTGGATACTAAATAAAGATGTCCATGTAGATTGACTTGAGCCTTTGAGTTTACTCGCTAACAAAAGTGAGTTTTTATTATACATTCAAGTCTTATAACTATAGTGTAATGTGTTGAGGGTATATACGAGCTAAGCATAGTGCCAACCAGTCATCTTACAAATGTATTAAAAATAACTACCCACCAGACAGTTAGCAGAGGTCATATGTTCCCAGGGGGAACTGGCTGACTTTTTAGACAAGACTTTTGTAATGCTAGATACATGATTGCACATTATGTATACATTCTGTTTCCAGCCTCTTCCCTTTTGCTATCTGTGACTATGTTGTGCTCTCATGTTTTGCCATCTATTGCTCACTGCCCAGAGGCACTGGGGAGTACATTAATGTTTTATAAAGATGTTTTTAAACATTTCTGGTGAAAAGCATTGTTTTGCACTCTGTGAATTGTTTATATTTGATAATGCTAAAATAAGACTGATCTACACTATCGGCACTGTGGTGTGTTTCTGTAGTATGTCTATTTTTTTCCTGAGGTTACTAGCATTTTAGCAGTGCCACCTTGCCTTGACCCACCCCACATTAGGGGCAGGAATTGCCTGCCAGTCTCTGCTGGCAACTGCATCACATGCTTTAAGTGCACCCCTCAAACTAGGGGGCCCTGCAGCGATCAGATGAATGCCTATCGTTGGATAACTTAAACGATAATTACTAGTGTGTGAAATGGGGAGGCTTGGATGCCTCTGCATTAGAGCAGAGATGTCAATTTGGAAATCATAATAGAGGTGTCGTTTCAGAACACACAATTATTTTTTACAAAGAATAAGGGCTTGTCATCTCCCAACCCAGGCATGCGCCAAGGCAGAGATCGGGGAGTTGCAGAGCAAGATTCAGAAATGAAGAAAGCCACAGTGCATTCAAGTTTATTTGGCCTCCTGCCCCTTCATCCCCTGGCAAACATTGCCCTCTTTCCCTTGTGGGGGTCTCTTTTGGCAATTTACAGTCCAGGAACATCAGTGGTAGTTTCCCAGGCAAGTATCCAGCCTCTGGCTTTTTGATTTAATAAGCCTCCCAGGGACCAGACTGCACTGCATTTATCAGGACAACTATGTCAGCACTTTAACCTGAGCAGCATAAGTGACCAGAGGGGATGAAGGTGATGTAAGCAGTTTCTGAAAACCTTGTTTCTTCAGGAGTTTTAGTGTGAGTTTTTGGGCATCTAGCAACCTTGTCTGAGAGTCTTGTGGCCAGTGAGGGGCAATCAGATATGTCTTCTTGCTTGTTCTTCCAAGTCTGGTCAGGCCTGCTGATTCATCACTTAGATATTTGTTGGTTTCCTATTACGTGTTAATTAGGATGTGAGTTTTGATGGGGATGACTTGGATCCAGTACCTGTTTTCATGTAGCTTCTAGTCCAGAAGCTAAGACAAGACATAAGTTACTGGGTGACTTGAGAAGGCCTCTTAAGAGAGGTACAAAATGCTATGAGGCACTGGGGAAGAGAGGGTGAACTTCTGCCTGGAGGAGTCAAGTATTTGAGCTTTGAAGGCTTTTTACAGACAGTAATAAGGAAGAGGAACTTTCCAGAAAGAAGAAATTGCCAAGATAAATAACGTAGGTGGGATAGTGAGGGTGTGTTTAGTTTAGCTAGAACAATGGATCCCCAAAGTCAAAACTATTTTTATAATAATGCTGAGACATTCTTTGTGTTTTTCACTCTCGTTCTTTCACAAGTATAGTGTTTTCTAGAGGCTTCGTGACATGTGATGAGGCTATCATCCTGATGGCTAATTGAATGTGTGCTTGTGTATTAAAATTTTTTCAGTTTTAATTTCAAAATTGAAATTAAATATTGATAGTGGAAACCATACAAATGAAATCTCTTTAGGAGCCTCATAATTTTTTTTTTTTTTTTGAGACAGAGTTTCGCTCTTGTTGCCCAGGCTGGAGTGCAATGGCGCCATCTTGGGTCACTGCAACCTCTGCTTACTGGGTTCAAGCGATTCTCCTGCCTCAGCCACCTGAGTAGCTGGGATTACAGGCATGTGCCACCATGCCTGGCTAATTTTGTATTTTTTAGTGGAGACGAGGTTTCTCCATGTTGGTCAGGCTGGTCTCGAACTCCCAACCTCAGGTGATCCGCCCATCTTGGCCTCCCGAAGTGCTGGGATTACAGGCGTGAGCCACCGGGATCCTCATAATTTTTAAGAGTGTTAAAGGAGTCCTGGGACCAAAAAGTTTGTAAACCACTGGACTAGAGCATATAGTATATCCAAAAGGAATGAGACATTTGGCTGCAAAGCTTGAATACCGAATGCCCTGCTGAGGAATCTGGATTTTATTTCCTAGGCAGAAGGAAGCTGTTAATTTGGATTTGGCTCTCCTAGATGGAAATAACAGTTGCCATCCAGACATTAAAGCCAGGCTGTAAAGTTACTCATTAGGCATGGGGCACCAGTGGCGTCTTACCTTCTGGGAGCCAGCATTCCCTAACAGTAGAGGCCAGAGAGTTCTAGCAATTGATTGTTTCCAGTGGTTGGAGAAAGTCCGGACATGTTTGTTTGCTTTAGGATATTGATTTTTCTCTGTGATCTGACAACCAGTTAAAAGAGTATCTTCAGGGTATAATTTTTTAGTAAGGAGGAGTTGTCCACAGCCTGTTTATTCCATATGGACTAGTACCCAGACTTTCTGCACCTCAACCCTGATATCCATTGAATTTGAAGTGAAGGGGCCAGGCTCAGTGGCGCATGCCTGTAATCCCAACACATTGGGAGGCCGACATGGGTGGATCACTTGAGGCCAGGAGTTCAAGACCAGCCTGGCCAACATAGTAAAATCCTGTCTCTACTAAAAATACAAAAATTAGCCAGGCGTGGTGGCTCACGCCTGTAGTCCCAGCTACTTGGGCGGCTGAGGCAAGAGAATTGCTTAAGCATGGGAAGCAGAAGTTGCAGTTAGCCAAGATCGCGCCACCGCACTCCAGCCTGGGTGACAGAGACTCTGTCTCAAAAACTGAAATAAAATAAAATAATGAAGTGAAGGTTCTTTTCTTTCAGTTGATCTGCTCCGACCACTTTTTTTCTTTTCCAGAGCTTTCTTTGACTATTTTAAAAATTGTATTCCTAGTGATCAAGAATACAGCTGATACAGGGAACCTCTTTGCAAATAATTCAGAATATTAATTAGGGAAAGAAAAAATAGTTGCATTCTTTTTAAAATGTGAGGGATTTCACAGCTTGAATTATGTGCCTGTTATGATTTTAGCAGGGCTTAATATGCATTTTTGATGGCTTTTTCCATCCATTACTTGCGCCCGGCCGTAATTCTTTTGAAAACAAATGGCTATCTCTTTCTCTCCAGTATTTTACTTTAACATTTTTGTATGTTGTATGTTTTTGTTTTCTCATTTTGAAATAATTCCAAACTTGCAGAAAAGTTGCAAAAATAGTACAGAGGATTCCCATATACCCTTCACCCACATTCCCTAAATGTTAACATTTTGCCACATTTGCTTTATTATCCTCTTTTGTTCTCTCTGTATGTGTATGTACGTATATATATACACATATAAATGAGTATACTTTTCTATGCTTATAGTTTTTTTTTATATTTAAGCTTATCCTATTCTTTAAGTATTTAGTATTGTTAAAGTCATATATAGTTTGATAGAGCAGTGGCCTTCAGATTTAAAAAAAAAAAAAAACACCTTATTAATAAAATGCTTTCTGGCTGGGCATGGTGGCTCATGCCTGTAATCCTAGCACTTAGGGAGGCTGAGGCAGGCGGATCACCTGAGGTCAGGAGATTGAGACCAGCCCTGGCCAACATGGTGAAACCCTGTCTTTACTAAAAGTACAAAAATCAGCTGGGCGTGGTGGTGGACCCCTGTAATCCTAGCTACTCGGGAGGCTGAGGCAAGAGGATCGCTTCAACCCAGGAGGCAGAGTTTGCAGTGAACCGAAATCGCGCCATTGCACTCCAGCCTGGGTAAAAGAGGGAAACTCTGTCCAAAAAAAAAAAAAAAAAAAGCTTTTGAGTAATCCATGTGTGTTACAATTATATATTATATAGCAGAAGTTGTAGTATTTCCCCCTTGTTGTCCAATGGATCAAATAGCACAACCCCTGGTATACCTCACTTGGACATCAGTGATGTACAAAATGAACCAGGCAAGTAGAGAAAACAAGGAAGTATTCGTTTGGGGGTGGGGGGTGGTTTTATATTTTTTTGTTCTTCAGCTTCAGTGGTAGCAACTTCAATCCTGAACAAGCTTGGCTGAGCCCTTCCTAGGCCCTCCCTGATTTCTTGTGATAGACTAAGTCAAGTCAAATTTGTGGTGGTCACAGCAGAATGTGCAGAACTACCATCGCACTCAGTTTTCTCCTACCATTTACTGTTGACGGCTCTCGATAACAGGCTAACACTGGAAAGAAAGATCTTTCTTTGAGGTTCCTAGGAATGGTGGTAAACATTCCTAGGATGTTTACTCATCTAGTAACTCTAGTTCTTTATTCCACACCAATTGGAGAAGCCTGTTTTTACTCTAGATAGTACTTGTATGGTAACTATGAAGAACTTATGTTTCATCAATGTATGTGTGTATTCATGGTGATTGGCTTTCCTGCTTTTGTGTATTAGCAGTAAAGTGACATATATATGTGGCTTGCCAGTTCCACTGTATTGTCTGGGCAGCAAATGTTGCCAACACATTCTGTAGTAAGTAGGCACAGGGGATGCATGTTCCAAAAGAACCTCATCAGAGACTCTCCAGAGACAAAGCTTCGCATTTTGGTTCTATTCCAACTTAAAGAAGTCTTCCTAATTAAGGTAGGAAATTAAGGTGGGTAATAGACTTTTGGGATTGTAAAATGGAGTCATTGAGGCCGGCACGCTAGCTCACACCTGTAATCCCAGCATTTTGGGAGGCCAAGACAGGCGGATCACAAAGTCAGGAGTTCGAGACCAGCCTGACCAACATGGTGAAACCCCATCTCTACTAAAAATACAAAAATTAGCCGGGTGTGGTGGCACATGCCTGTTGTAATCCCAGCTACTCAAGAAACTGAGGCAGGATAATCACTTGAACCTGGGAGGCTGAGATTGCAGTGAGCCAAGATTGCACCACTGCACTCCAACCTGGGTGACAGAGTGAGACCCCGTCTCAAAAAATAAAAAATAAAAATGGAGTCACTAAAACTGAAGTTATCTAATGCAAACCCTTCAGATCAGGAATCTCCTTTACAGCATTCCTAATAAATCATCTCATCTCACTCAGTACTGTCATTGCTTTAGCAGAGTGGGGGTAATATTTGCCTTTGTTACCGTAATCAGTTTCCAGGCAGAAGTACTTAAGAAGGATATATTTTTGTTTGTTTGTTTGTTTGTTTTGAGATGGAGTCTCACTCTATTGCCCAGGCTGGAGTGCAGTGGTGCAATTTCAGCTCACTGCAACCTCTGCCTCCCAGGTTCATGCGATTCTCGTGCCTCAGCCTCCCAAGTAGCTGGGATTACAGGCACGCACGACCACGCCTGGCTAATTTTTTGTATTTTAGTAGAGATGAAGTCTCATCATGTTGCCCAGGCTGGTCTTGAACTCTTGAGCTCAGGCAGTTCACCCATCTGGCCTCCCAAAGTGCTGGGATTACAGGCATGAGCCACCGCGCCCAGCCAAGAAGAGTGTATTTTCATCACTATGGAAGATGCTGGTTGCCAAAGGGCCTCAGCTTACTGTACGACCACTTGGAGGATAACACGAAAGGACTCGGTGACATTCAGGACTAACTCCAGAGCACTTTAAGGGTGGAACAAGCTTCTTAGGTATTCTATGATAGTCAGCTGCTCCCAGACTTTGCTTCCATTCTTCAACTCACACCCGGTTCCTGAAGAACTGGTTTGTTAATGATAAATAAGTACTATATAAGATGGCATACATGACCTGAATACTCTTCTCAAAATTTTGCTTTTCATTTTTCTCCAGACTATGTATCTCTCACTACCCCTACCTATCCCACACATTCTGTATTTCAAAGACTTAAAACATGCCATTATTTTGTGTTCCTATGAAATCATGAAAAAAAAATCCTGCCAGTGGACAGGCACAGTTACTTATGGCTGTAATCTCAGGACTCTGGGAGGCTGAGGCAGGAAGATTCACTTGAGGCTAGGAGTTTGAGACCAGCCTGGGCAACATAGCCAGACTCTGTCTCTCAAAAAAAAAAAAAAAAAAAAAAAAATTTCCTGCCAATTAAACTGTGTCACACAATTGTAAAAAACATCCCAACCTCAGACACATTAAAAGGTGAAAAGTGTGTCTTGGAATTGATGAAACAGCATTTCTGCCACTGGAACCATAGTGATGTTACTGTAGATTCAGTCTTTCAACCAGAGAGATGTATTTTATTGCTTTCCTCTCTTCCTCATTGATTACATTGTATTCTCTCTGTTCAGTGGCAGGATTGTTACAAGTGTCTTAAGTGTGGGGATATAGGCCTTGTCTAGAGAGAAAACATTACTTGACCGTTGGTTGTCCTGGACAGGAAAGGTTGCAAGCCAGGTTGTTAGGGCCTTTGCTATGTCTCTTACCCAGGCAGTTAGGGAAATACTGCAGTGGGCCAGTTGCTGGAATAAAGTGACTGCACATGACTATACCTAAAGCCAGCTGGTTTTAATAACAGTGAATTGAATTAAATCCATTGGAAAAGATTGGTAGCTGCTGTCCTTATCCTGCAGATCTGCTTTAAAGAAGAGTCTGGCAGGGAGCCGGGGACCTGTTCCTAGGAATGGCAGGCAAGATGCTGCTGGAGAGGAAGAATATGCGTTCTCTCTGAGACCATTTCCTTTGAAACATGTTCTGGGGCAGGAGCTTGATTGGCTGCCAAGGCACATATGAGTTGGGAAGCACCATGTCAGACATGGCAAACCAGGGAGCCCCTGGGCCATGTTTATCATTTGTGTTCTAACTGGCCCTTGTAAAAAAAAATTAAAAAATTTTTAAAAAGTTGTAGCTAAAATTTAACAATCAGGAGATTTTACGCAAAAGTCCACATTTCTGGCTTTCCTTAAAATATAGGAAAAGCCAGCAATACTGAGCCTATATTCTAGCTTGGTAACAATTGGCTGGAGGTGAACGATGGGCCATAGACCTTCCTATTTGTCAGTCTCCATTGATCATAGTGAATACATATGCACTTGCTTCCTGCCTGGACCCTGGAAGGTCCTGCAGTACAAAATAGAGGTTTGAGGCATTTTGGAGTTAAGACAGGCCTTCCCTGGAGTCCTGTCACTATCTCTTAATAGTTACGTGCCACAGAGTGAAATACTTTAACTTCTGGGCCCAGTGTTCTCATGTATGTAGTCATACCTATCTTTCTAGGTTGTGGTGAGGTTTAAACAAAGAAATACATATGAAGTGCTCAGTATATTACCTATTACCTGGCATCAAAAAAAGTGTTCAATAAAATGTATGTATCACATATGATCAGTTGAATTTGTGATTGGGCTAGATTATATAAGTAAAAGTTGTCAGTTGAGAGCCTGTGAGGTACTCTTATATATATTTATATTTTTAATAGATATATTACAGTTATATATCTGAGGAGTACTCATTCTCACAAAAGAGCGTGGGCAGAGCAGAATGGATAGACAGTAAGTGGATGTGGATGATGATGGCATGGAGGAACCGAACACCAAGATAAATGTTAGCACTATGTGATAATTTCTGTGTGTGCCTAATTTTTCCCTCCTGTGTTGATCCAAACCTTCTATTTGTCTACTGGAAATACTGCAAATAGAAAGAAGATCATGTCTCTGAAGCACTTGTTCATTTCTCATTGAAGAGCAGTATTCAGCAGAATGCAGTGGTCATGTCCAGTGTGGGAGCTCTGCAGCTCTTCATTTATTTATGTCTCTACCTACTTAGCTTGTAGAAGGGTGTGATCTCAGATAACAGGCATTAGCTGGCTGCAAAAGGGGGAAGTTGTGTATCTCTCCCCCATTTTTCCTTATGAATGACCTCTGAGTTGGTAATTGACAGGGATTATTGCCATTTTTTTAATCTCTGCTAGGAGGCTGCTGGAATCTTCCCTCATTTCATTATCCCGTTATGATGGAGCAGGATCCAGAGAGCACCCAATTTACCCAGACCCAGCGAGGTAAGGCCAAAGTGAGAAATGGCACTAGGTGGGGGGGAGGGGCGGCCCTTGGGGTTGCCACGCTGTTGGAAGCTCCATTCTGTGCCTCTCTGGTCCTGGTGCTCTTTTATTCTTCAGTCATACTTTTGAGACAGGTGGTTCAGGTGATGGGGAAGTATTGCAGGTAAGTGAACGGTACCTCTGGTGAAAGAGGGTTATGACCAAGCTCTTGTCCTTTGGTACTCATTTCTGCAAGTGTGGTACTAGAGGAGGAACCTGGAGAGGCCACAGGTAGTTGTAGGATATTCTTTTTCTGTTGGCCAGAGAGGCTGGTGTCATTCAGATGGACAGCCAACAGGGGAACAACATTTTTTTAATTTATAGGGAAATTATGTATAGATTAAGCAAAAAACTCAATTTGCTGTCATTTGAGAGGGAATTTAGCATATCAAAAGGTAGAAGTCAAGCTCCTTCAGGTATTGACATTTTTAGAGACTGCCCAAAGGAAGAGATGACTGAAGAAGGAGTAAATGGATAAAACAAGTTGGCATTTTATTAAAGTGCTTGGCTTACACTTATTAGAAGACATTTGAGGCTGGGCATGGTGGCTCACACCTGTAATCCCATCACTTTGGGAGACCGAGGCGGGCAGATCACTTGAGGTCAGGAGTTCGAGACCAGCTTGGCCAACATGGCGAAACCCGTCTCTACTAAAAATATAAAAAATTACCTGGGCGTGTTGGCAGATGCCTGTAATCCCAGCTACTTGGGAGGCTGAGGCAGGAGAATCACTTGAACTAAGGAGGCAGAGGTTGCAGTGAGCCAAGATCGCACCACTGCACTCCAGCCTGGGCGCAGAGTGAGACTCTGTCTCAAAAAAAAAGATATTTGAAAAGTTCTGAAGAGAGAAAAAACAAAAGTTATTTCAGTGAGTTCAAGGCCTGCCCTTCACGGATGGTGATAACTGAGGACCAAGGGTGAGATATTGATGGATAACATTCATCTGCAGAGTGCAGCCCCTTGAGGTTGTCACAGCCAGATTTATGGGTTCTGTTCGTGATCTAAAAAGGCACATTATTTAAGCAATACTAGAGCACATTATGAGGCTTTGCCAAAAGAAAAGGGTAATTTATAGTTGTGGGGTTGACAGGTTAGCAGTGTAGGTTAGGTAAAGCAAAATGAGCTTTGCTCTAGATTAAGACTTTTAGGTCTGCCTGGAAAAACCTTCAGACCAAGTTGATTCCAGGAATATTAAGTCTTTATTGTTGCCACAGTTATGTCATGACACTGAGCATTCTTTCTGAGATACTGGTGCAAAGATTCTTCATTATCCTTTTATTCCTTTTCCACACCCTAGAAATGACAAACCTAAGAATCAGGGAACATAAGGATTGATGACTTTAAAACAGGCAGGCACCTTAGATGATGAGTGAAGCAAGGAAGTTTATGTGAGTCTTTAATGATGTTTGAGGGTTATACACCCTAAATATAAGGGAAAGGAATTTTTCATATGAATCAATTACTTTGAAGCACTGAGATAGAGAAGTTCTTGCAATAAAGACAGCAATAGGCATCTCATCCCCAGAACTTTTAACCTGGCAGTGTTCTACAAGGATACTTAAAGACCATGATTTATCCTCCTTTTATATAATAAATCTGTTATTTATCCTACTGTGATCTTTATCACAGAAAGTGTCATACTTTGTGGTGTTGGTATTTTTACATTTTTCCTTTGAATACAAAATAGGTTTTTTTTTGGAAAGGGAAGTATTTTTCCTTGAAGAAAACTTAAAGATTTATTTAAACATTTAAAATGTTCACTTGGAAGACTAGGGTTGTTTGATGATTTTCCAGCTCTTTGTTAGGAGGATGATTGTTACTACCTCATTACTGGTTGTTTAGTTTCTTTTTCCTCTTAGGCTTCACCGTATACACTATATATAGGTCAGAGCCTTAGTGAGACACCTCCTCAGCATTCAGATCCTTAGCTTCCCTCTGCATATCTAAAAGGACAAGGCTAGGATATACTTGTATTTAATAATTGTGGCAGGAATGCGTTTTAAACCATTAATCTATAGTTTCATAGCTTGGAAATTCCTATGTCCCTACATTAAAAGGCAGTCTTTTTATTATAATCAGCATCAACATTATGTCTACCTCTATCACCAATAATATTATGTTTTTTCCATTACTTAGGGTAGGCTATAAAGTAAGTGTACTTACCACTTTGCAGAATCGGCTCCAAATAAAAGGGTCTTCTTTCTCCTCTTGAAATTTTTCTCCTTTTATATTCTTTTCTAGTCTGATTGACTTGAGAATTTAACCAATGATGCTTGATTTCTGCTAGAAGAGTTCTGTATGTTGGGCAGATGTAAGAACAGTGCACAAACATTGACTTCTGTTGGTTGAAAATTTAGGATTCTGTGGTTCATCCTTGCAAAATGCATGGGAACAGGGGCCCAAACAGATAACGAAAGTTCCTCTAGTTGAAGCTTTTAGGAACTAGCTCTTGTACTCTGATTCTCTTGGCCAAGGCATCTGTGCCTCCCATGCCTACTTGCTATACAAAGATATTATAATATTGACTCACTGGTATTCACTGCAGCATATTATTCTGTAAAACAGACTTTTGAGTTTAAAAAATTGTTAGCTGATCTGCTTGGGAATTCCATTTGCTGGTTGGCCAGAAGGATACCACCTTTGATGACAGGCATTTCAGAGGCAGCCTATGTTCCTCTAGCAGTTGACTGTGACCTGGGTTGGTAGACTTACTGAGGACCTCTTTGCAAGACAGTTGCCAATACTTTTTGTACCATTTGGATATAACTATTCCTATTTCCATTCTTAATCGGTTTTTTCTGATTTCCATTAAAAAAACCGAAGATCTATGCTTTTTTCCTTTTATATTCAAACATTATGGAAGTATATAAAATACAAAAGTCCCAGGAATCCTCATTAGGATTGCTGTGTCCCCTTACAGTTTTTTCCTCTAGTAACAGCAACACATTTTTGTATATGTATTAGTGTATACAGACCATTCTTCAATTTTTCTCCCACTTCAGATTTTATTTTAGAGGACTTTCCTTGTAAGTGTATAGGAGTAGTTTATTCTCTTGAATTGCTGCATGGTGTTTCTTTGTATGGATATATTAATAATTTATTTAATTTGTTGCTGGGCATTTGGGTTGCTTCCCAGTTTTTCACTAATGCTGACAATGTTGCAAATGAACTTTCTTATATATATCTTTGTAACCTTGTGTATTTCTGTAGGATAAAGTTTCTAGTGGAATTATTGAGTCAAAGTGTGCCTGAGGCAAGTTTTTAGTCTTGAAATTTTTTAGTAATCCATTTAATATTATCATAGAAAACGTTTTTCTGTTATTGTCCCTCTTACATTTTCAGTCCATAGCATCAAATTATATAACAGTGTTGTGAGAGATGGCGGAAAACTTGAGAAGACAATGTGGAGAATTATATGTGACACTAGAAGTTTTCATGGAGTAGCAAGATATTAAAGCCATAGTTTGAAGAATGTAGATCTGGACTAATTATTTACAGAAATAGTCATCATAAGGGAAAAGAAAGATGAACAACTATCACCTTCCATATTGCCCAGTGCCCACGCAACCTCTGATGCTCTGATTGTAAGAAATAGAAAAAGGAATCTCTTTTAATTTTTTCTGTTAGATTTTCTGTTCTCTCAAGTATATTTTACTCTCAGTCTCAGTTCTGAATTTTTTCCCCATGTTACAAATATCTATGATTAATTCTTAAGGGAGAGAAAAGATGTTGCGAGAGATCATTCTAAGGAGGTAGGACAAATGTGGAGCTATGTGTACTTGTTGGAGAAGAAAGGAGTCCTGGTGAAGATACCTGTGGATACCTTCTTTAATCATCGGAGGCTTACCACTTCCTAGCCTCTTTTCTCATCTATAAAACAAGACGGTAGATGATTGCTCAGTTCCCTTTCATGTCTTCCATTTTGCGTATGGATGGTGATCAAGGAAAAGCTACGAATGAGCACAGCTCTGTGTAAAGAGCACCCTGAGGAGCTGAAAGTGTACCTTAAGAAGCTAGAAGGAAAGGTCCAGTGTTATTCTCTTGGGGAGGGGCAGCTCTTCCTCAGAAGATGTCTGGTTAAGCCGCCTGTTTGCCTTATCTCAGAATAGAAACACTGGTGATAATCTGATAGGCATATTCTGCAGTGCAAACCTCCTGATGAGTTAAATGCCCTTTAATTTTCATGTCTCCAGAGTTCACCTCAACAGGGAGACGCCATGGGAGAGCTGGATTGACTGCCTTTCACAGTATTCCCCACATTAGTGCTAGTTTGTGTTTGTCCATCTCTGTCTCTCTCAGATTATCTCCTGCTGCATACTACGCCCAGAGGATGATCCAGTATCTCTCACGGAGAGACAGTATTCGCCAGCGCTCCATGCGCTACCAACAGAACCGTCTCCGTTCTTCCACCTCCTCCTCTTCCTCAGACAACCAGGGTCCATCAGTAGAGGGAACCGACTTGGAATTTGAGGACTTTGAGTAAGTACATACTCAGCTTGCTTTCTTCCCTCTCCTCTCAAGCTTGGAGTGCTTCCAAGTTGCCCACTGTTGGAGCTGCAATGGTGGATGTTCTTGCTCCCAACTCCTCAGTATTTATTTATGAGTAACAGGATGGGGCGAGGGACAGAGGGTTAAGATGCCCAGAGCACTCCCACCTCTGGCAGTTGCTTTGCTGATTCACTGGCGCGCGAGGAGACCGCCCACTGGGCCCCAGGCCAGATTGTGAGAGGATGCTGCTCCTCAGGCAACATTTTTATTTCCCCTTTGCATGTACAGTGACCATGGAAAGCTTCTCATGGACTGTCTTTACCACATCAGGGAGGCTGGAGGGTTGCTGCTTTTTCTCCTAAGCAGAGTAGCTGTGGAGATGTCTTCATTCTGAAATACTTGGATTTCCCTAAGAGGTGGATTTTCTGTCTTAGTGCCCTAATCAGACTGACTCCTTTAAGATCTTACTCCATTGCCTAAACTTTTTCGGTCTCCCTACTCCTACCCCCGATTCAGGAACCTTAAAAAGTTGTCTGTCAAATTAATGTGGTGGGTTGAGAAGTGATTTCTTGGCTTCTTTGGACTTTTTTGAGTGGTCAGCAGGGAGAACCGTGGGAGGATGCACTAAAGGAACAGGGTCAGCCCTAGAATTTAAGGTAGCCAATCTTTTTTTTTTTTTTTTTTTTTTGAGATGGAGTCTCACTCTGTTGCCCAGACTGGAGTGCAGTGGCACAATCTCGGCTCACTGCAAGCTGCACCTCCTGGGTTCACACCATTCTTCTGCCTCAGCCTCCCAAGTAGCTGGGACTACAGGCGCCTGCCACCACTCCTGGCTAATTTTTTTTTTTTGTATTTTTAGTAGAGATGGGGTTTCACCGTGTTAGCCAGGATGGTCTTGATCTCCTGACCTCGTGATCTGCCCGCCTCAGCCTCCCAAAGTGCTGGGATTATAGGCGTGAGCAACCGTGCCCAGCCTAAGCTAGCCAATCTTATTTATTTGCTGGGTTTTGCATTCTCTCACCTGCTGCTTCTGACCTTTCTAGCCATTCATTGTGTTTCTTTCCATCCTGAAACTGAGCTTTTATGGCCTGTATCAAATTGGACATTTGGCTCGTTTTGATTCCTTATATTTTGGTGTTGTCAAACATAAAAGCAAGAGAGAAGGAAGGGCGGCATTGTTTCTTCCTCCTTTTTCGCTGGCATTTGTAAAAGAGGACAGCCTGTCAGTCATTTCTTCCCTGCCTTCCATCTTGACGTAGCGGGGTCAGGTTTGGGGCCTTAAGAGTTCTCATCTCCCCCTCAGCCTTCTTCCTTAACTGAATGGCTAGTTCCGCACAAGTCATCTTTCAACAAAGCTTTTTAATGTGTTTAAGAAACCTCTTTGCCAGAAAGCACTAGGAAAGTGGGAACAACCTTTGTACCAATTTGCCTTCTCGATGCTGTCATTAAACACACTAGCATTTGTACTCTTAGAAGCAAAAGGAAAACTAAGTGGGAGGTTTATTTGTCTGAGAAAGATGTAAATGTGAAAGAAATGCAGGGATGGCCTGAAGCAGCAGTGGTGTGGCAAATGGAGCAGAGGTCATGGTTCTCTCTTGTCAACTGCAGGAGAAGAGCAGAGCTACCTTCTGTCAGCTTGCTCCTTCTCCCTTCTGTCCACTCTAGGGTGAGGTGGATGTATATATCAGCAGTGAAGGAAATGGAGTGTCTGTTCCCTTAGCCAGGCAGACACTTGTAGTGAAATATGTTCTCCTGTAGATATTATGGTTTTTCCAGCACCAGGGTCTATTCAGGGAAGCAGTTGAAACATACATGCCAAGGCTGCTGGCACTTAGGGCTGCTGAAAAGCCTGGGTGACTTTCTCTCAGTAATGCTGTGGAGCCCTGGGAGTCGGTGTTGTGGATTGCCTAGCCCTCTCTATGCACGCCTGGGAGGCTGTGTTATCTCTTTGCAGTGGTGAAATGTGGGGCTCATGCCTTCAAGCTGTATCTTGCCTCGTGACTTGTCCTTCACAAGGGAGTTCTGGATTAGTTTAAAATGTTCTGTTCTTGTCTTACCTTCCCTTTCTTCTGCTACCACCTCCTCTCTCTCTCCCCTTCCTTCCCCCTCGATTTTCCTGTGTCAGACTGCCTCCTCCTTATGCTCCCCCCAGCCCACCTGTGCACTCTCCCCCACCCCTCCCCTGGCTTTAGCATGACCTGAATTTACATTTCCTTCTTCACCTTTCGTGCACTGACTTACTGTTTTTTTCTTAGGGGGTCTTATATTGCTCCCTGGTTAGTAACAATGGACGAAGTTCTCTAATACTCCTTGGAATGTCCCTCCTGGGGTGTTTGCCTTTCTTTTTGGGCTGATGTAGACCAGAATCTTGTTTTTAATAGCAGCTGTGGATGAGTCACCTCAACATTAGTAGTCCAGGTCTTCTAGTAAAGGATGTTGCTGGCTGGTTGAAACTGTTTATTTTTTCCTCTGTCTCCTTCCCTGCCCGCCTCCCTCTACTGTAAACTGAATGCTGCTTGTGGTTGCTCCTGTTCTCTGAGTATCTATGTGCTCTATGAGGAAGGAGAATAACAAAGAAGGAAGGTACCAGCACATTTTAATTTTTCTGCCCCAATCTTTTACCTTGGCTTTGGTAACTAGAAGGAAAGTTAGAGGCACGTGCAGTCACAATTTATACTTTTTCAGGTACAGAGAGATACGTAAGGTAGATATGGTGGGAAATCCTCCTAACAATTAGGTTACCATTAAGGCAGATTGTTCCTCAGTTTGGTATCCTCACCTTCTCAGCACTTCATGCTCTTGCCTTTGCTGCCTCACTTTGATGACCTCTCTGTCTGTTTGCTAAGTCATAGATCATTTTGTCATTTTTGGGCTCGTCACATCCAGGGGTATAGTATTCTCAGAAAACCAAGGGAGCCATTACTCAGTCCATCTTTTGTGGTTCTCTTCCATTTGACCAAATCGGATATGTCTAAGGTTAGAGGACAGGAGCAAGCATATTTAGTGTCTTGAGTTTCATTGTCTGCTGATTTAAAAACCTTTGAAAATTATGTACAACCATTTTTGAGCCTTTCCAAGAGCTTGCTATGGAGCAAGACCATTGAGATTTATCTCTTGGGAGGGTGGCTTTGGAGGCTGGTCAGCATCAGGTTAAATTTTCTGTTCTTTTGTGATCTGGATGAATGACCATCTTCCCAGGCAGGCTTCCTCTCCTGCCATTCATCTCTGTCTACAGCAAGGATTGAGACTGCAGGGTCCCTGTGTTTATCAGACTGCACAAACAGGACATCCAGAAACCTGCTGTCAGCAGGTCTCTCCTGAAGCCCTCAGCAGCTGTCTTTGCATAAAGATGTTCATAAGGAGGGTGAAGGTGTGGCTGCCCATGACATTGCTGTCTGTCTGCTTTCAAGCCCAGACCACCTACTAGAATGGATATGGCAAATAAGCATAAAGCAGACTTCCATTTTCATGTTTTCCATCCCTTTGGAAAGAGAGAGGGGGCTTTTATAAAGCCCAGGTTAAGTGCTGTGGCCTGTAGTTGTAAGTCCTACAGAAGAGGTGGTGTGTGTGCTTTATGACTATTATTCCAGGTATTCTTGCCCCCTTACTCATTTTATTTGTTAATCTAAATGTAATTATAATTCCAGAACCCTCCCTAGCCCATATTCCTGCCCTTCCTGCCTCTTTTTGTAGCTGCTTTGCTTTCTGAGACACAGGGATACTGTAGCAAAGACTTTGCTAATGACAGTCAGACTAGAGAAGCTGCAGATTAGATCAGTCACAAATATCTCCATCGTATATACCAGCCACTGGATAATTACATTCAGCTTCTTGAAAACTGTTGCTAGAGCCGGGTGTGGCGGCTCACACCTGTAATCCCAGCACTTTGGGAGGCCGAAGCAGGAGGATTACTTGAGCCCAGGACTTTAAGACCAGCCTGGGCAACGTAGTGAGATCCCCATTTGTATTAAACAAACAAAAGAGTGTTGCTGGCACAGAAGTCTCTCATTCACAATTTTGACACATGGGCTGTACTTTGGATTTCTGCCTGGAAAAAACATCTCAATGAGAATTCTGGTCTTTTAGCCTTAAGATGAATTCTCTTTAGGTCTATTAATTTATTTTCTTAACTCTTCTAATTAATTTGCTTATATTTGGGTCCTTTTTTCCCAGAAGTCCACATTGTTTTTTTGTTTTTTGTTTGTTTGTTTTTGAGACAGAGTCTCGCTCTGTCGCCCAGGCTGGAGTACAGTGGCGTGATCTTGGCTCACTGCAAGCTCCACCTCCCTGGGTTCACGCCATTCTCCTGCCTCAGCCTCCCGAGTAGCTGGACTACAGGCGCCTGCAACCCCGTCCAGCTAATTTTTTGTATTTTTAGTAGAGACAGGGTTTCACCATGTTAGCCAGGATGGTCTCAATCTCCTGACTTCGTGATCTGCCCGCCAAAGTATTGGGATTACAGGCGTGAGCCACAGCGCCTGACCAGAAGTCCACATTGTGACCAAATATAGGCACACTTTGTTTTATTGTGCTTGGCTCTTTTTGCACTTTGCAGGTATTGTGTTTTTGACAAATTGAAGGTTTGTGGCAACCCGGCATTGAGCAGTTGGCACCATTTTTCCAACAGCATGTGCTCATTTTGTGTCTCTGTCACACTGGTAATTCTTGCAGTATTTCAGATGTTTTCATTATTACTGTATCTGTTATGGTGACCTGCGGTCAGTGATCTATTGTAATTGTTTTGGGGCACTATGAACCACACTCATATAAGACAACAAGCTTAATTGTAAATGTTGTATATATTTTGACTGCTCCACTGACTGGCGATTCCCCCATCTCTCTTCCTCTCCTTGGGCCTTCCTATTCCCTGATACACAGCAATATTGAAATTAGGCCATTTAATATCCCTACAGTGACCTCTGTATGTTCAAGAAAAAGGAAGAGTCGCACATCTCTCACTTTATGTCAAAAGCTACAAATGATTAGCGAGCAAGACATGTTGAAAGTTGAGATAGGCCAAAAGCTAGTCCTCTTGTGCTATAAACGGCCAAGGTATGAACACAAAGCAGAAATTCTTAAGGAAATTAAAAGGTCTACTCCAGCAAAACAATCTTACTGCTGATATGGAGAAAGTTTTAGTGGTCTGGATAGAAAATCAAACTAGCCACAACATTCCCTTAGCTGAACCCTAATCGAGAGCAAGTCCCTAACTCTTTTCACTTCTCTGACAACTGAGAGAGGTAAGAAGCTGCAGAAGAAAAGCTGGAATCTAGTGGAGGTTGGTTCGTGAAGTTTAAGGGAAGAAGCTGTTTCTATTAACATAAAAGCACAAGGAGAAACAGCAAGTGCTGATGGAGAAGCTGCAGCAAGTTATCCAGAAGATCTAGCTGAGATCATTGATGAAGGTGTCTACATTAAACAACAGATTTTCAACACAGATGAAACAGCCTTCTATTGGGAGAATATGTTATCTAGGATTTTCATAGCTAGAGAGAAGTCAATGCTTGGCTTCAAAGCTTCAAAGGACAGGCTGATGCTCTTGTTAGGGTCTAATGCTGCTGGTGACTTTAAGTTGAAGCCAGTAGTCATTTACCAGTTTGAAAATCCTAAGGCCCTGAAGAATGATGCTAAGTCTACTCTGGCTGTGCTCTGTAAATGGAACAAAGCCTAGATGACAGCACATCTGTTTAATAGCATGGTTTACTGAATATTTTAAGCCCATGGTTGAGACCTACTGCTCAGAAATAAAGATTCTTTTAAAAATATAACTACTGTGTTGATGCAAACCTCTGGTCCCAGCTACTCAGGAGGCTAAGGTGGGATGATTGCTCAAACCTTGGAGGTCAAGCATGCAGTGAGCTGCAGTCATGCCTCTGCACTCCAGCCTGGGCAACACAGCAAGACCCTTTCTCAAAATAAATAAAAATAAACAAATATAATGTAACTGGTCACTTACAATGCACCTGGTCACCAGGACCTCTGATGGAGATGTATAAGGAGATTAATGTTATTCTCATGCCTAGTACACAACATCCATTCTGCAGCCCATGGCTCCAGAAGTAATTTTGATTTTCAAGTCTTATTCTTTAAGAAATAAGGCTGGCCAGGTGTGGTGGCTCACACCTGTAATCCCATCACTTTGGGAGGCCAAGGTGGGTAGATCACCTGAGGTCAGGAGTTCGAGATCAGCCTAGTCAACATGGCAAAACCCTGTCTCTACTAAAAATACAAAAATTAGCCAGGCGTGGTGGCACACACCTGTAGTCCCAGCTACTCAGGAGGCTGAGGCGGGAGAATTGCTTGAACCTGGGAAGTGGAGATTGCAGTGAGCCAGGGTGGTGCCACTGCACTCCAGCCTGTGTGACAGAGTGAGATTCTGTCTCAAAAAAAAAAAAAAGAAAGAAGGCCATAGTGCTATTGATAGTGATTCCACTTATGAATCTGGGCAAAGTAAATTGAAACAACCTGGAAAGGATTTGCAATTCTAGTTGCCATTAAGAGTTTTGGCAATTCATGGGAGGAGGCAGAAATATCAACATGATATAGCGTATGGAAAAAGTTGATTCCAGCCTTCATGAATGACTTTCACAGATTCAAGACTGTAGTGAAGGAAGTAACTGCAGATGTGGTAGAAATAGCAAGATAATGAGAATTAGAAGTGGAGCCTGGAGATGTGACTGAATTATTGCAATCCCATGATAAAACTTGGTGTGGTGGCTCATGCCTATAATCCCAGCACTTTGGGAGTCCGGGGCAGGCGGATCATCTGAGGTCAGGAGTTTGAGACCAGCCTGGCCAACATGGTGAAACCTTGTTTCTACTAAAAATACAGAAACTAGTTGGGTGTGGTGCAGGCACCTGTAATCCCAGCTACTCGGGAGGCTGAGGCAGGAGAATCGCTTGAACCTGGGAGGCGGAGGTTACAGTGAGCCAATATCACGCCACTGCACACCAGCCTGGGTGATTAAGTGAGACTCTGTCTCAAAAAAAAAAAAAAAAAACTTGAATGGGGCCAGGTATGGTGGCTCACACCTGTAATCCCAGAGCTTTAGGAGACTGAGGTGAGAGGATTGCTTGAGTCCAAGAGTTCAAGACCAGCCTGGGCAACATGGTGAAACCTACTGTCTCTACCAAAAAAAAAAAAAATTAGCTGGGCGTGGCGGTGCGTGCCTATATTGCCAGCTACTGAGGCTGAGGTAGGAGAAACACTTGAGCCTGAGTGGTTGAGGCTACAGTGAGCTGAGATCGCGCCACTGCCTGGGTGACAGAGCAAGACCTTGTCTTAAAAAAAAAAGAAAAAAAAAGAACAAAGGCTGGGCGTGGTGGCTCACGCCTGTAATCACAGTGCTTTGGGAGGCTGAGGCGGGGGGGATCACCTGAGGTCTGGAGTTCAAGACTAGCCTGACCAACATAGGGAAACCCTGTCTCTACTAAAAATACAAAATTAGCCAGGAGTGGTGGTACATGCCTGTAATCCCAGCTACTTGGGAGGCTGAGGCAGGAGAATTGCTTGAACTCGGGAGGCAGATGTTGCAGTGAGCTGAGATCGCACCATTGCACTCCAGCGTGGGCAACGAGTGAAACTCCATCTCAAAAAAAAAAAAAAAAAAAAAACCACCAAAAGACAAAATCTTGAATGGATGAGGAGTTATTTCCTGTAGATGAGCAGAGAAAGTGGTTTCTTTTTAAAATTATTTAAAAATTTTTATTCTCAGCATAGACACCTTGAGGAAGTAGTTTTTTAAGGATGGAATCTATTTGTGGTGAAGATGCTATAAACATTGTTAAAATGTCAACAAAGGATTTAGAATATTCCATAAACTTAGTTGATAAAGGGCTTGAGAAAATTAACTCCAATTTTGAAAGCAGTTGTGCTGTGGTTAAAACGCTATCACATGCTGCAAAGAAATCTTTTATGAAAGGAAGAGTCAATCGATGCAGCAAAACTTCATTGTTGCCTTATTTTCAGAAATTGCCACAGCCACTCCAGCCTTCAGCAACCATCACTCTGATCAGTCAGCAGTCATCAACATTGAGGCAGAACCCTCCATCATCAAAAATATTACAACTCACTGAAGGCTCAGATGATCGTTAGCGTTTTTTAAAGCAATAAAGTATTTTTTTTTTTTTTTGAGACGGAGTCTTGCTCTGTTGCCCAGGCTGAAGTGCAGTGGCGTGATCTCCACTCACTGCAACCTCCGCCTCCCAGGTTCACATCATTCTCCTTCCTCAGCCTCCTGAGTAGCTGGGACTACAGGCGCCCACAACCCTGCCTAGCTAATTTTTTGTATTTTAGTAGAGACAGGGCTTCACCGTGTTAGTCAGGATGGTCTCGATCTCCTGACCTCGTGATCCGCCCTTCTCAGCCTCCCAAAGTGCTGGGATTACAGGCGTGAGCCATTGCACCTGGCGCAATAAAGTATTTTTAATTAAGGTATGTGCATTGTTTTTTAAGACATAATGCTGTTACATACCCAGTAGTCTAAACGTAGCTTTTATATGTACTAGGAAACCAAAAATTCATGTGGCTTGCTTTATTGCAGTATTTGCTTTAAATTGTGGTGGTCTGGAACCACACCTGCAATATCTTCAAGGTATGCCTGTGTGCAAAAATGTCTACTTGTATGACAATTATTTCCGGGAGCGAGAGATGGGTGCTGGTTCCTTAGTTTGGCATGATATATTCTGGAAATACCACATGCATATGTACACGAGTTTCATGCAACAAGAGATTCTCCTTTTATGTTCCCCTTGCTAAATAATCTTCTGGCAAACAAGTCATTGAAAGGTCTTCTTGGTGTATGATGTGGCTGAGGAAAGTTCTGAAGGCTGTTACTCAGCTCTGCCATCTGATTGGATGTGGCTTAGGGGAAGTTGCTTGTCTTTAGTTCACAACAATTTTTTTTTTTTTTTTGAGACTCGGTTTCGCTCTGTTGCCCAGGCTGGAGAGCAGTGGTGTGCAGTTCAAGCAGCCTTGAACTTTTGGGCTCAAGGGATCCTCCTGCCTCAGCCTCCTGAGTAGCTGAGACTATAGGCATGGACCACCATGCCCATCTAATTTTTTTTTTTTTTTTGGGAGGGGGTGGAGACAGGGTCTTACTATGTTGCATAGGCTGATCTCGAGCTCCTGAGCTCAAGCAATCCTCCTGCCTTTGCTTCCCAAAGTGCTGGGATTACAGGCATGAGCCGCCACATCTGGCCCACAATTTAATATTCTTCATCTGCCCCTTTGATATAACTGAAAAATCTAGTTGAGTCATGGCAAAGAAGATATGTTAGAACCTAGATAATACCATTCTTATCAGGTGATAGTCCTGATGATTCATGTATTTCAAGTTCTGACTAGAATTCTGCTCTCTCTCCTGAGCTGGGAATTTCTAGGACTTCTGTAGGAATCAGTGACTACTCTCTAATAACAAATATATAACTTGTACCCAAGGAAGGGAGGGTAATTTTTGGCAACTGAAATCGTCAGAGAGGGATAGGATATTGTCTACTTCATTTTGAAATGGAGTTCCCTTTGTCTTTTCCTTTGACTTACGAGCCACAGACTCTTTAATATTAGCAGTGCAAGAGGAACGCTGAGGAAACACACTGTAAAGTTATTCTCTTTGTAGACTGGAACCTGCTTAAAGCAGTTGGGAATCAGCCAGCCATCTACATTTATTGAGTGGTGGTATTATACAAAATTAGTTCTTAATGTGGAACGAGACAAAAACTTCTCCACCTGTAGTCCCAGCTACTCAAGAGGCTGAGGCAGGAGAATTGCTTGAACCTGAGAGGCAGAGATTGCAGTGAGCCGAGATTACGCCACTGCACTCCAGCCTGGGAGTGCAGTGAAAATTTTTATTTTCATAAAAAAATTTTTTAAAAAAGAAAGAAAATGACCTGGGGAGAGATAAAAACCTCTCTTCTTATTTTCCAGATAATTTTTGTAGTGGTTGAATGTTTTTATTAAGTGGCTTAGAAAAGAGGTGTAAGTCTTAAAATAGGGTCATTCTTTAGGTATACTTAGGAGAAAGGCAAGTACAGTAATTTCTCTTTGGAAACTGTAATGTAAGCGAAACTACTATAATGAAACCAATTTTACCCTAGGCTAATTGATATGAACAAGAGTTAAGTTCCTGTGACATATTTCTGGCTACACAAACGTCACCAAGCATCTAAATAAAGACCCAAAAGACTTCTTATATTAAACATTGAAATAAATGTGAGCTGTATGTACATCTAAGAAAGATTAATAAAAATATAATTATTTGATTTTTGGTGAGTCAGTGAGTGACAGCGGTCAATGTGGGGTGAGGTAAATCAAGGAATAGATGTTTGCAAAGTGAAAATTGTGAGGAACACGTCCTGCCACCATGTAGTTAAAACATAAACAGGAACAAATATGGTGAGCGCCCTGAGACTTAGTACTGCATCATTATTGTTGTGCATCTATATGATTATTGTATGCTTTACATATTTTTACATTATTTTATATTCATTTATTTATTTTCCAACGTGCTTATTCCCATTCTGGCTCACAGGTGGCTGGAGCCTATCCTGGCAGCTCAGGGTGCACAGGACAGGATGCCATTCTATCACAGGGTGCACTCACGCACACACCCACGCCCACTCAGACTGAGGCAGTCTAGATACACCAATTCATCTAATGTGCACATCTTTGGGATGTGAGAGGAAACCGGAATGCCTGGAGAAAACCCACACAGACATGGGGAAGTGTGCAAACTCAACACAGACAGTGGCCATGGCCAGGAATTGATTTTTTTCCCTCATCAGCATACAAAACAACATTTAATGAAACAACATTATTTGAGTACCAACTGTAAATGCATGGTCATAGAAACATTAAACAGCATGGAATATTTGGGGAATTGCTTTGTTGATAGGTGTGGCTGGACTGTAAAGTTCAAGATGTATAGCAGATGAGCCCCTAGAGTGGAGCTAGATCTTTGTCTTGCATGCCTTGCAGAGGAGGTGGACTTTATCCCATAGGCAAGAGGAAGTCATTGAAGCGTTTAAGTTATAGAATAGCGTCAAGTTTTACATAAGTATCTTAAAAGATAGACTGTAATACGTTACCACTAAAATACTAGGAGAGCATTGTATAAAGGGAGAGAGTATTTGGGGAGAGGTGAGAGAGCTTCATGGATTTGAGCTGGGTGTTGAAGACTGCATAAAACTGTGAGAGAGGAATTGATATGGATGATGGGTATAGGCAAGGAGATTCTAGATAAAGGGAGCAGCTTAAGCAAAAGCCTAGAGACAGGAGATTTACAGGGCTTATTCAGGGACCCTGAATAGATCTGTGGCTAGAGCTATGGAGTGTTTGTGATATGAGAGAGACATCAGAAAGCCTTGAACTCTGGATGGCCTGGAATGCCTGGCTGAGAAGTTTGGACTTTGTCTCGGGCCAGCCATCATCCAATATGTATTTTAGGCAGCTAACTCTGATAGCATTGGTTAAGGTGACCTAAAGTGACAAGTGTACTGATGCCGAAGAACCAGTTAAAAAGCAGTGGGCATAGTACAGGTGAGGATATCTGAGGGTTGCATTGTAAGTATTGATTTCTGAGGGCTCGATGTTTTCTAAGTGTGGAGCCTGTTTGTGAATGTTTTGGGGGAATGAGCTTCCTGAAAGCACAGCCATCTTTTCTTGTCAAAAAAAACACAAAAAAACAATTGCTATCTAAATCCTTTTTTACTCTTAGTGGATCCAATTTTGAACTAAATTTATAAGTTCGCAATCACTGCTTCTTAGAACAGCAGTGATTGGCATTGAGATCACTTGTCAATGCCTGCTGGCCCCACAGCCTGACAGCTATTGTCTAGGGAATAGTCCTGGGTTCTAGGCTTGGCTGAGGCTGTGATTTATTATCTGATCTTGAGCAGGCCCCTTTTCCATCCTAGGCCCCAGTGTCTGATGTGTAAAATGAGATTAGATAATCTCTGATTCTTGTAGCTTTAAGCTTCTTGGATCTTTGTTGGAGTTAACTATCTTAGAAAAATTTCCCCTGTCTGCCGGGGGCGGTGGCTTATGCCTGTAATCCCAGTTCTTTGGAGGCCGAAGCAGGTGGATCACGTCAGGAGTTCAAGACCAGCCTGGCCAAGATGGTGAAACCCCGTCTGTCTAAAAATATAAAAATTAGCTGGGCGTGGTGGCAGGCGCCTGTAAATCCAGCTACTCAGGAGGCTGAGGCAGAGAATTGCTTGAACCCAGGAGGCAGAGGTTGCAGTGAACTGAGATTGTACCACTGCACTCCAGCCTGGGTGACAGAGTGTAAGACTCCATCTCAAAAAAAAAAAAAAAGAAAAAGAAAAAGAAAAATTTCCCGTGTAGTACGCAGAAGTGCAATAATGAAAAGTCTCAGAAAAGTAAGGGACCTTCCTGAGGATTAAGAATAGGCTATATGGTACCTGTCGAACCTCAGTGTATTTGTAAAATACATACTTAACCTGAATTCTAGCTCTTACTGAGGACTTTGATTTATTGCTTAAAAATGTGTAATATTGCTTAGCAACTTTAGAATTAATACTTTATAATTCTAGAATTAGAATTACTGGGCAAGTAAAATACATATGAATATTTCTTAAGAGGAGTGAAGAAGAAGAGAAAGAAAATGGAACACGTCTGGATTGTGCTTGGGCTTAGAATGGGAAAATACAGCAGGAAAGAATTAAGCAGTGGGGGTTTGGGGGAGGAAGACATAACCCTTAGATTTATATGCTTATTTTTTAACATAAAATGCACAATAGGAATGTGGATTTGCATAATGTAGGCAGATGAAATTAAAAGGTAACATAAGGGAGGAGAGGAATTTGTAAATGGTAATTATCTCTTATATTACCATTCCTTGGAGAAAAATGAAGGCTCTGTAGTTCCAGGAGACCTATGCTATTAGCTATATTCCCTATGAATGATATGAGCTGGGGCTGTGCCTTTCTTCCAGAAATTAAAGCCCTTGCGTATGTGCACAGTCATTGAAAGTAGAGACTGGGTCCTCAGTTTCTAACCAACAGCACTCCAGTAAGGAAAGGAGTTGACCAAGATCACTGTGCTCTCCAGGGATAGGAATACCAACTAGGTCTTCTGTTGTCTGGAGATTGAGTAGAAACAGAGCAGCATAGGGAAACAAAAAGTTTTTTAATAGTCTAATTGTCAGCAAAGTCTACTGTATACTGTCAAGAGGACAGTGGCCTTTTGAGCTTTTTGCTGCAAGAGCTTCATTTATAAAGGCCCAAGTCAGAGCTATTTGTCACTGAGGAGCAATGACAACCTGACTGTCTGGTCAGGATTCAGACAGCAGTCTGTAGGTGCATTTTTCATTCCTTCAAATTACAGCCTGTCTCCGAGGCAATTAATCCTAGACGTTTAGCAAAAGAGCTGCTGCTGTGTTTCTCCCTTGTTCTGGAAATACATCTTCTTGTATTCAGCACTTGTTTTGGATACTTGATTGTTTGAAGGGTGTTTTTTTCTGGTAAAATCTTTGATAAGAAAGTATTTTTCCCCCTACTTCTTCCGAAATACCCCTCTGAGAGTTAATCAGAGATGCACAGAGTTCAACAACTGGGAAAGCCATTAATAACCCAGCCAGCTTCTATCCTGCTGGCTCAAAGTCAGCTTCTGGCTGTTGGAATTGATGAGGGTTTCTCTGGTGTTTCCCTGAAAAGTATTCTTCCTGTGTTGGAGGAGCAATACCAACATATTTGTGTACTCTGTTCTTCACACTTTTAAGTCACTACCCTTGGAAAGGGTGTTGGCTATGTCGTCAGACCCCGGTATTTAGCATCCTTCATTGTTCCTAAACTGTCTCTCTGGGTCTGCCTTTCTCTCACTTTTCATCTGGCAAATATCTTCTAATTCACTAATATTCAGTCTCTGCTTGCCTGACCAAATTTGTCTCCTTCTATCTCATAGAGCTTGGCTTGATGTCGACCTTGTGTCAGCACTGAAATGAGTGGCAGATTTCCGTGTAGTTTTCTAAAGATATCATTATTTTAAGTACTTTTAATTCCTTTGCTCTTTTGTTTGGAACTTATTCCTCTCCCTTCAGTTTTTCCCCTAAATATCCCATGCATTGAAATTTCTTTTCCCACCTCAACCCATTATCTCTGAATCTTCCCCTCTTTCTGGACTATAGAATCTAGAGAGTCATCAGTTACTGTTTCTGCCTTTAGTTATTTGGAGCTGTGCCTTTGGTCCGGGATTTCTGTGTACCAATACTAAAACTGAAGGCCTTTTCCCCTCTTCTTGTCAAACTTATCCTTTTGTAGTATATTCTGACCTTTACCACCTTACCCATTCTGGTATTCAAGGTTTAACCTGCTCAGTAAATGTTTGAGCTGGTTTGGTTATAGGCTATTTTATCCTAGAGGTCTGTGGATTCTTTTCTCCCATAGGCAGCATCTCATACAGTGTTTAGTATGTTTCACATTTTCCTGGTCATGCTGGGTCCTCTCCTGTCATTTCTCCTTCAGAGTTCTCAACACTTGGAATTTGAAATCTTCTCTACCTTGTATTGAGATGACATTTAGCTCTTATTTCTCCATTCTTAGCCAAGATGTTAAATAAGCTGAGGACCAGCATGAGCGCCTCCCCTTAACATGTTGCCTCTTTTATGGTGCCTCATGTAACCTTCAGTCTGAGACTGTGTGTATTTGAGTCAGCTGATCTCATTCTTGTTTTCCTCTATATATCCTCCAGTAATCTCTAAACACTATAAAGCCATTATCTCTGACTGTATTTTGCACCCTCTCTTTTCCATCAGTTTTTAAAAATGTTGGTAAAATACACATAACATAAAATTATCATCTTAACCCCTTCACTTTATTTTTTTATTTTATTTTATTTGTTTTTGAGACAGAGTCTCACTCTGTCGCCCAGGCTGGAATGCAGTGGCGCACTCTTGGCTCACTGCAATCTCCACCTCCCAGTTCAAGCGATTCTTGTGTCTTAACCTCCCGAGTAGCTGAGATTACAGGTGCTCGCCACTACGTCTGGATAATTTTTGTATTTTTAGTAGAGATGAGATTTCACCATGTTGACCAGACTGGTCTCAAACTTCTGACTTCAAGTGATCCGCCCACCTCAGCCTCCCAAAGTGCTGGGATTATAGGCGTGAGGCACCGCACTCAGCCCCCTTTCCTTTTTTTTAAATGAAGGGATAAGCTAAATCAGAAAGAAATTATTTTTAGGTTTTAATAGCAACAAAAAGATGCTTGTGACCTACGTTGTACGGGCCCATATTTTACTCAGCCTTGGAGTTTGCCCCTTTTTCTCTGTTGTCTTGTTGTGTTCTTTCACCAAGCTCTGTGTTACCTTTGGGCACTGGCAGCGGCTCAGTACTATCCAGTGCACTGGCTTCCCCTTCCCTGCTCTTCAGCCCTTCTAACGAGAGATAGATTCGTGTTTGTTGTCCAGAAGGAGGTGAATCTTTGAACCTTGCAGGAGCAAATTGTCAGCTCTGTAATGTGATTCTGGGAAGGCCAGCTCTCTCTCATGGGTGTGGAATAATTGGATTTGCCCCATGATGCTTCTTTTCTAGCTTCGTTTTCTATTTTTTGTTTTATTTTATTTTATTTTATTTGAGACAGAGTTTTAATCTTGTCGCCCAGGCTGGAGTGCAAAGGTGCAATCTCAACTCACTGCAACCTCCACCTCCTGGGTTCAAGCGATTCTCCTGCCTCGGCCTCCGAAGTAGGTGAGATTACACGCATGCAACATTGTGCCTGGCTAATTTTTTTTTTTTTTTTTTTTTTTTTTTAGTATAGACAGTGTTTCATCATGTTGGCCAGGCTGGTCTCGAACTCCTGACCCTAGGTGGGCCTCCCAGGGTGTTGGGATTACAGGCATGAGCCACTGTGCCTGGTCTGTTTTCTTTCTTTCTTTCTTTCTTTTTTTTTAAAGAGATGAGAGTCTCTTGTTGCCCAGGCTGACCTTGAACTCCTGGACTCAAGCAATCCTCCCACCTCAGCCTCCCAGGTAACTGAGACTAGAGGAGCACACCACTCTGCCCAGCTAGTTTTTTTATATTTTTGAGGCTTAGAGGCCTCCACCCTTTCCCCTGGTTAGGATCCTTTTTAACTTCAAAATATTTTCTAACTCCTCTTATGATAATTAGTTGTACTTTTAGTACTAATTGATAAGTGAAATATACAATAATGAAAAGCTATCATGAATTCAGTTGTACTTTTAAATGAATTCATAATTTATCACAACAGTAGTATATTTGAAAAATAATAGTATGCTTAATTTGGAAACTATCTTATTTGTTTGGTATTCAGCTACTCCTCTGTGTACATGTATAATTTGTGGGCTCCCCAGTAACTGCAGTCTGCTGGTTAGGAACTCCTGATTCCATTATTCTTTTTAACCCCGCTTTTACATTCCATATAGTCTTAACTCTTTCTCCTTGCCCCTCCTTTCATCTGCAGAGTTTCAGGTCAAAGATATGTTAAGGAACACAGTGTGCGCTTTCTCTTTTGGGAAAATAAAAATCAAATACTTTCAATGGATCAGCTTCCAATATCCCTGGTATTGATTTGTCTCTTAATGCTCGGCAGCCAATTCTACCAAGATATAAAAAACCATCATAGGCTTTTGTTTCTGGCTTGTGAAGTTCCCAGTGGTCCACTTAAAAGCCAAGTGTTGCCTTAGCTTTGGTTTCAGGGCCAGTTTGAAGATTATCTCATTGATTTGAAGATAATCCAAAGGGAGAATTCAGAAAGTATCCCAAATCAAGCTCTCAAAGGTTCATTTATTTTGTGGAGTTGGTTAAGCAGCTAATTAACTGCTCTGTCCAGCCAGTGCCCTTTGGCTTATTGTTCCTTTGATGTACTGGAAACTAAAACATGTGAAGCTCCTTTCCTCTTTTCTTGCAGGAAGCAGTGAAGTGTAGTGGGAAGATCTAGGGCTTCAAAGTCCAATCTTCCTTGAATCCTGCCTTAACCACTTACTAGTTATGTGACCTTAGTATTTACCTCTCTGGTCTTTCGTCCACTTCTCTGTAAAATAGTAGTAATACTTCGTGGCCTAGCTAGAAGAATTAAATGGGATAACATATCAATAACCTTTGTATTGGAACCTAGCAGATACTTAATAAATGGCAGTTATTACTATTGCATGAACTGTTAACAATCTGTAAAGAAAACACCCAGACTTTGTATTCAAATGACCTAACATAGGATTGCATTTTCTAATATTCTTCACCATTGACAGTCTGTAAAAGAAGGTACTGTCTTTTACTTGTGCGTTTTTTTTTTTTTCTTTTGCCTATCACTGATTTTTCCACATGGAAGACCTAAACATTTCATTTGAAGATAACCATTTGCCAAATGAAATTGGTGGGAGAATTTTTCTTCCTTTAAGACCTCCTCCCACAGCAGGTGTCTGGATAACAAGTAAAATAATAATAAATAATGTAAGACAACCCCCAAGACACATTTTTCTTGCACCTTTCAGTATAGAAAAAGTTTATATATATCCATTCCAAATCCTAACATCTAAATGTGGCTTCAGTTTGAGATGCTAAGGGACCACATTAACTCAAGAAAAATCCTCCTCATTCCTGAGCTGTTGGTAAATGCTCATAAATCTCTTAGTTGAGGTTCTCCAGAAATATGTTTTATTAATATGCCACCTAATTAGTGAGCAGCCAGATGACAAATTTCTGTGGGGTCCTCTTCTAAGTGTAAGAATGTCATTTTGGGGATGTTTCCTTTTTGGGCTGGTGGGTACTTCTTTCTTAGTGACTCTCTTATGTGTAGTCTTTTTGTTTTTTTCAGGGACAATGGTGACAGATCCAGGCACCGAGCTCCACGCAATGCCCGGATGTCCGCACCTTCGCTTGGACGCTTTGTCCCAAGGTAAGAACCGAGTTGCTGGCAACAGAGGGAGCCTTCGTTAGAGCCTAGGATTTAGTTTTAAATTTACTTTCTGGTCTTTGGATTGTCCATATCTGGCATCGTTTCCTAGTGGGCCTACAGTCCAGCCCTGCTGTCTAAACTCTTGACGGATGATGGTTAGCCACATTCGAAAGAGATGAAAAAGTGGTGCTGGGAGAATCCTGTTTAAGAACAGAAGTGTTGGGGGAACTTTAGAAGGAAGGGCAGAAAAGGATAGATACAAATCTGTGGAAGGACCAATCTTGGAAGATTCTGTTCCTTTCTGGGCATCTGTGGATTCAGTGGGTCCCTTCGCCTAGATTTTTCAGTGTAGGTAGGTAGTATCTCCTTTGTTTCGTGGTAGTCTTTAGTCAGCTTTTCACATGTGATTCCTTCTTGTAGGCGTTTCTTGCTGCCTGAGTACTTGCCTTATGCTGGGATTTTTCATGAACGTGGACAGCCTGGCTTGGCTACTCACTCTTCTGTTAACAGGGTCCTGGCAGGTAAGGAAATATTTGGCTTTTGAAAATGTGAAGGGGCAAGGAGCCAGATAAAGCTTCTCCCTCCTTTACCTATGTTGATGTGATGGTGTCTTGGCATCTGTCTGAAAATTCTATTTTGGGGTCCTGGTTTGATATTCTGTTCCTTACTTCAAGGCAGGAAATGGCAGGGTTGAAGAAAAATGTTTCTCTTACCCTCTTTCACTTTCCCCAGACCTTTTTTTTTTCTTTTAAATTATTTGTTTAAACCATTTGTTTCTTAATCCAGCAATTAAATTCTGGCTATGCTTTTAATTGAAAGATAAAGGTGCCGTGTTTATGTTTCGGTTGGTGAGATACTCATGAGCCAGATCCTGTGATTTAATTAGGAGCTTAGTGCATACCTCTCCACTCCTTTGGTACTGCCAGCATGTGGAATTTCCAGGCACTGGTGAATCTTCTGAGGAAGGAGAACAGGGAGACACCCTTGGAGCTGGCTCAGAAATCGCCACAGAATAGAAAATGGGCTAGGCAAGCCCCACTGAAGCAGTTTTATTATTTATTTACTTATTTATTTTTGAGACAGCGTCTCACCCTATCGCCCAGACTGGAGTGCAGTGGCGCGATCTTGGCTCACTGCAACATCCGTCTCGCGGGTTCAAGCAATTCTCCTGCCTCAGCCTCCCGAGTAGCTGGGACTACAGGGGCGTGCCACCATGCCCGGCTAATTTTTTGTATTTTTAGCAGAGACGGGGTTTCAACCTGTTAGCCAGGATGATCTCAATCACCTGACTTCGTGATCTGCCCGCCTCGGCCTCCCAAAGTGCTGAGATTACAGGCATGAGCCACTGTGGCTGGCCAGCAGTTTTATGATGGTTGAATAGTTTAGTGACAGATGTTTTTGGGCTGTGAGGCATGACGTGACTGTGTTCTGAGACGTGGTGTGTGCTGTTGCTTCTGGTCAGTCTCTAGAGAAGGAAGTAAAGCAGAATTCCATTTTTATATGTGGCAAAGGTTGTTTCCCCGTCACAGTCTTTTCCCCCCTCCCTCCCACCTCCACTGCCAACTTATAAATTTATGAATGCAAATGCATAAAAGGTATAAAAAGCCACATTTAGAGATATATTTAATAAGCATCTTTATTAAAAGTTTTTAAATGGCATTCTGTTTTGGAGAATCTGGGCCATGTGATAGTTAAAGCTGGGGAGGGATCTACTGAGGCAGTGTCACTGTACTGCGATAATGTTACAAGTTTTATCTTATGATTTCTAACCAAGCTGCTGTGACAGCATCAGGGCCATGGGATCTGGCCTTTCCTAAATAGTGTGTTTGATCCAACATCAATGCTCAGAAATTCCAGAAACCTCAGTGGTTTCTCTGTCAGACACCAGGACTTCATAGGCTCTGGCCTGGCAGGAGAGCAGACTACACCACAGTCTCCTGACAGCCTCATATGAGGAGGCTCTGGCCCTAGTTGTAAAACAGATGCTGTGGCCCGTGCTTCTCCTTGCCTGGCACTTCTGTGTGACTTAACTGAAGGCACGTGAAAGCTTTTCACTGGCAGATAATCACTTGCTGCCAGACAATACTCCAGAGCTCTTCTCCACCCTTCTTTGTTCCAGACATCTGCCTCCACCGCCCCATACACCTCCTGCTTCTCTGCTGTCGGCAGATCTCTGTTTCCTTGGCATTTAGCTTTGGGGGAACAGCTGTATGTTGTTTTTTTTTCTGCCTTGCCTCCAAGACCTCCTTATCTCAGTTTCCTGTTTCCTACTTTATGCCTAGTGGTCTGACCCCAAATGGCCTAATTACACTTATGGATACCTTTGAATATAGGGGCTGTGTTCCAGTGGGCAGCTGTTTACAGATGTGAAATCTGCTGAGAAAATCTATGAAAGGATGCAGAATGCCATTAGGAGAAGGAACCCCAGACTCCCTAGAACCTCACTCTTGAGTTAGATTAGCAGATGGTTTCCATTCACCATTAAACTAGTTTCTATCAGTTTTTCAAAATACATATTACAGAATGTTTATTTATCATTCGTTGATATTTTGATGTCCCTCCAGATTCTATTGGCAGTTGTATCATTTTTCTTGTCTTGAGAAAATTCCAGTAATAATAATACAGCAACAAAAGCCTAACATTTATTGAGCATTTGCTATATACTAGGGAGTGTTTTAAGTGCTTTACACATATTTCATTTCTGTCTTGCAGTAATCATATGAGATAGGTGCGATTACTTAATTAACAGTGGAGGAAACTGAATCCCAAGGGCTAATATGCCCAGAGTGATGCAGCTAAGAAGTAGAAGAATAGAACCAGTGGACTCTAAACCACCTTCCTGATCTGCCTCCTCAGAGTTATTTTAAAGGACAAAGCATTAAAATGTCCTTCTTTTTCCTAGGACTTTATAAGAGGGAGAGCGCTCCCAGGGAACTCAGTGTTTTTCTTGTTTAATTCTTCTTTTTAAATGGTTCTTAGACATAGGTTTTTATGATCCAGTGGTGCTTGCTGAGGAAAATCTTATTATGTAACCGATCTTTTCCTGAGCTCTCTTGCCCTCCTGGATACAGATGTTTTGCTTTTTATTAAACTTGTGATCATGTAATTGAGCTGCTATAATAATAGCTTTCAGAGTGAAAGAGCAATTGGCCTTTTAGCAGTAAGCACTCCCAGTTTTCCTGGAAAAGCACTTTGTCTTGTATGATTGGAATGAGATTGTAATGGTCCGAGAACAATTACATTTAGCAGACATTTGTTCTACAGCTGTCATATGCCAGGCACTGTTCTAGGCTACTACAGTGAATAAGACAGACTATGATCCCTGCCTTCCTGTAGCTCCAAGTCTAGGTGGTTAGCCATGACTCAGTCTTACTCCAAACATAAGTGGAACTTTTGCATGGTGAATGGCTTTTTGCAGGGATGAAGCTTGGAGGGACAAAGCAGACACACACCTGCAGTTTTAGAGGGTGTGACTAGTACTATAGTGCCAAAAGAGTCTTTAGTAGACCCTAAGCAAAGCCATTCAGAATCATCAACAAAAATGGGTTTGTGGAAAATCAAGATCTGTTCTATTTCCTCCCACAAGAGACTAAAAGCAATAATAGAAAATAGAAGCTTCTGTAGAAAAGTGTTATAAAGTGACGAGTAAGTTATTGCAAAAAGAATTTTTAAAATATTAAAAAATAAAAAAAGTGTTTGGATAGTCTATTAATTTCATCTCTTCTCCCTTATCTTGGTGCCTTTACCTGCAATTCTGTAGGTTCCTGGTAGCCTCCAATTGGTCATCAACCCAGGCCTTTCCCTATCTTCAGCAACACAAATTCTAGAGCCATACTGAAAGAGCTGTAAATACATGTAAAGCTATTGCAGTTCTACCAGGTAAAATTTTGGGAGAACATGCAAAAGTCTGAGGAGCTCCCCCTGCTGACATTGTAGCAGACCACTAACTCTGTGTAGTCACAGCAACTGAAATGATGGAAATGAAGCTAATGAGTGCCTACTGTGGACCAGGTACTGTCTTCCCACATTATCTCTTTTCATCTTTGCAACAACCCTGTGAGGTAGGTGGTAGCATTTCCATTCTGTAGGGAAGAAAACTGAGACTTAGAAAGTTATGTCACTTGCCCAATATCACACTGTGAGAGGCTGACCTGGAACTTTAAACCGGGTCTTCCTGACTCTTAGAAGAGTTCTCTTCTGTCGTCTGTGCTGTTTTGTTTGAGTTCAAGTAGGGAGTATCTGCCAAAAGGTTCTTAAGCTTATAATATTTTTCTGCATGTTTGAGGCCTCATAAAAGTGAAATAAGAAGCTTGGCATTTGACAGCTTCCTGGTAATTACTGGAAGAACAAAAAACTTCTGAGGAATAGGGGCCTGGGTAATGTAGGGTATTAGTTGTCTGTCCTGCATAATCTTTTTGACTTTCATCCTAATGAGCATCTGCTCCCAGCAGATGTGGACCTGATATACTTAATTTACTTAATTTACTATTTTGATTGAAATCAATGGGAAGTGTCAGGGTTTTCTTGCTCCTAGCCACAGGTCATTAGGGCCTGGTCCAGTGTCTTGAGCAAGGGATGGCTTTGTGCCCAGTTATCCTAATTTTTCTTATGACTTCTCCTTCTCTTTAAATATAAAAAAAAGAAAAACTTTTTACTGAACAGTGTCACTTCTCAGTATGACTTCTTTGACCTATTAAGTTTTGGGGAGTATGTTGTTGAATTTTCCCATATTTTGAATTTCCCAAATTTCCTTCTGTTGTTGATTTCTTATTTAATTTGATTGTGGTCTAAGAACATACTTTGTGTGATTTTATTCATTTTAATTGTATTGGAACTTGTTTTATGGCTTAGTATATAGGCTGTTCTAGAGAGTGTTACCCATGTGCTTGGGAAGAATGTGTATTCTGCTGTTACTTGAGTGTCCTGTAGATGCCAGTTAAATCTACTTGGTTGATAGCATTATTCCAGCTTTGTATATCCTTGCTGATTTTCTATCTAGTTCTATCTATTATTGAGAGTGGGTATTGAAATTTATTATTATTGAATTGTGTATTCTTCCGTTCAATTTTGTCAGGTGTTTTTTTTTTTTTTGAGACAGAGTCTCGCTCTGTTGCCCAGGCTGGAGTGCACTGATGTAGTGTCAGCTCCCTGCACCCTCTGCCTCCTGGGTTCAAGCGATTCTCCTGTCTCAGCCTCCCGAGTAACTGGGATTACAGGTGCATGCCATCAGGCCTGGCTAATTTTTGTATTTTTAGTAGAGATGGGGTTTTACCATATTGGCCAGGTTGGTCTTAAGCTCCTAATCTCAAGGGATCTACCTGTCTCAGCCTCCCAAAGTGCTGGAATTACAGGTGTGAGCCACTGCGCCCAGCCCAATTTTGTCAGTTTTTGATTAATATATTTTGTGACTTTGTCATTAGGTGCACATATGTCTATGATTGATATGTGTTCCTGATGAATTAACTATTTTACCATTGTCCCTCTCTCTCTAGTAATATTTTTTGTCTTAAAGTCAATTTTTTCTTATATTAATATAGCTACTCCAGCTCTTCTATGGTTGTTGATTACATGACATATCATTTTCTATCCTTTTACTTTCAACCTGTTTAGCTCTTCGAATCTGAAGTGCGTATCTGGTAGAAAACATGAGTGGAGCTTGTTTTTTATTTAGTCTGACAATCTCTGCTTTTCGATTGTTTAGTCCATTCACATTTAATATTATTGATATAGCTGGGTTTTTGTCTGCAATTTTACTGTTTGTTTTCTGAATTTCTAATGTTTTTCTTCCTCTATTCCTTCTTTACATTTGTATTAAATGGATATCATCTAATGTGTCTTTTAAATTCCTTTTTTGATTTTTGAGTGTATTTTTTATCAGGATCAATTTCCAATTTATTCAGACTTAATTCTGGTAAGATACAGAAACATTTTTCACTATATATTGTTCCCCTGTGGCTCCATTCCCTTCTACCTTATTTGTGCTGTTATGTATATATTAATATTACACCTATATATATTACAAACCCAACAGTGTGGTGTTAACTTATTGATTGATACAATCTTTTCTCAGGCATCCTTCTGTTTGTTGCCTGGTGTGGGAAAGACAGAGCTATACTTTTTATAAAATTTACTTTTCCTTATTAACTTTATTTTTGGTTGTCCTCTGCCCCTCTCATCTCTTTTATTTTTATTTTATTTTTAGAGTGTGCAGTGACCCAGTCACGACTCACTGCACCCTCAACCTGCTGGTCTCAAGCTATTCTCCTACCTTAGCCTCCTGAGTAGCTGGAACTATAGGCACACAACACCATGTCCATCTAGGTTTTTTTTTTTTTTTTTTTTGAGACAGTCTCGCTCAAGCTGGAGTGCAGTGGCACGATCTCGGCTCACTGCAAGCTCCACCTCCCAGGTTCACGCCATTCTCCTGCCTCAGCCTCCCGAGCAGCTGGTACTGCAGGCGCCCACTACCACGCCCAGCTAATTTTTTGTATTTTTAGTAGAGACAGGGTTTTACTGCACTAGCCAGGATGGTCTCTGTCTCCTGACCTTGTGATCTGTCTGCCTCGGCCTCCCAAAGTGCTGGGATTACAGGCGTGAGCCACCGCGCCTAAACTTGTCCATCTAATTTTTGTACTTTTTGTAGAGATGGGGTTTTGCCATGTTGCCCAGGCTCGTCTCTAACTCCTAAGCTCAAGTGATCTGCCCATTTCAGCCCCACAAAGTGCTGGGATTGCAGGTGTGAGCCATGGTGCCTGGCCCCTCTCATCGTTTTGTTTGCTCATTTATTTTTATTTATTTATTTATTTATTTATTTATTTATTTTTTTGAGACAGAGTCTCGCTCTATCACCCAGGCTAGGGTGCAGTGGTGTGATCTTGGCCCACTGCAACCTCCATCTCCTGGGTTCAAGCCATTCTCCTGCCTCAGCCTCCCAAGTAGCTGGGATTATAGGCACCCACCACCATGCCCAGCTAATTTTTATATTTTTAGTAGAGACAGTGTTTCACTATGTTGGCCAGGCTGATCTCGAACTCTTGACCTCAGGTGACCTACCCACCTTGGCCCTTCCAAAGTGCCAGGATTACAGGCATGAGCCACTGTACTCAGCCCCCTCTCATCTCTTTTAAAAACACCAGTACTCTATCTTAGATGTTCTCCACTTCCCTGGTACCTTAGGGAATTGCTTTCAGGAGGATTTTTTAGGCTCAGTTGTCAACTGGGGTGGGCATCTAGAGCCTCAGGCTTGCCAACTTTTAGGAATTAACATTATTTCACCATCTGATGTCATAGCTGTCTAATATAACAAATTGCTTCATCACTATATAGCAGATCTTCACTTGAACTGGCAAATCTGGTTAATAATAGAGAATGCAGTTAAGGGCCTTCATGATACTACTTAGATGAAAGTGAACAGAAATGAATACTATTTCTGGTGTTGGGTCCTTTATCTCTTTGATCTCCCTTTATCTTTCTGCCTTGTACCCATCTGGTACCCAGTAGCCAGGCAGATAACATGAGTGGCACATTCCAACTCAACATCAATTAAGATGGCTGTTTATAAACCCCAGATAAATGGGCAATTAGTGGTGGTGGTAGTGGCTAGTGCTGCTTTAATAATTAACCCAATTACATTTCATTCTGCTCCGGTGATGAAAGTGAAGGGAATAAGGGGCTGGCTTTGTTGCCTGGGAAACAGAGAAGTAAATGCAGTACTCCTCCCAGAGAACTCAGCCTTCCCAGTTGCCTTATAGCACCCGGAGCCTTTTACCTATTTGGTGTCCACCAGTCACTGGAGCATTCGGGTGCTTTTTACCCCAGCCCTTTATCTTATCTTCTTATACCACTAGTGAGAAGTGTGCTTACTGGGGACATGGGGACCAGTTTCTAAGCTGAATTGCCTGTGCTTCTTCAGGCTTTTCTAGGGAAAAATACTGGGCCTTGTCAATGAACTTTTCTGTTCTTTTATATGTGTAAGTTTTTCTGTGCTATTGTCTCTCTTTCCCCCAGGAAATGTCCTCTTGATCTTTCCCCACTTATGCTTTACCCATGTACCCTTTCTGTATTGTCACCTTAAAATGTACACAGCACTTTCTAAATGCTTAGTATTTTCCAGAACACTTTGGGTATTACAAAATAATTAAATGATTCTGCCCTCAGGGAGTTTACTGTCTAGCCAGGGAGTGGCCCGATTTCTGTGTTTTGTTTTGGCCCTGCCACTAAAAATTAACTAATTCCCCTGGGACTTTAACTGCCAATCCTGATAGATTAGCTAAGGGAGGTGGAAGATAAGCCTGGGCTTAGATCAAGGACTTAGGTGTTTCAGTACAGTTTGAAGAAGCTCTCCAAATGTGTCCCCCATTCATCTTTTGAGTGGGGCTGTAAGCATGAGTAAGTGGGGCACTGGTAGGACAGCTGTCATTTATGTGGTATACTCTGTCTGAGAGACAGTATAGTGAAATGTTTAAGAGTTTGGGCTTCTTGAGGCTGGGTGCAGTGGCTCACACCTATAATCCCAGCACATTGGGAGGCTGAGGCGGGCAGATCACCTGAGGTCAGGACTTCGAGACCAGCCTGGCCAACATGGTAAAACCCCATTTCTACTAAAAAACACAAAAATTAGCTGGGTGTGATGACAGGCACCTGTAATGCCAGCTACTTAGGAGGCTGAGGCAGGAGAATCGCTTGAACCCGGGAGGCAGAGGTTGCAGTGAGCTGAGATCGCGCCATTGCACTTCAGCCAGGGGGATAAGAGTGAGACTTCGTTTAAAAAAAAAAAAAAAAGGCCGGGCACGGTGGCTCATGCCTGTAATCCCAGCACTTTGGGAGGCTGAGGCAGGCAGATCACAAGGTGTGGAGATCGAGATCATCCTGGCTAACATGGTGAAATCCCATCTCTACTAAAAATACAAAAAATTAGCTGGGCATGGTGGCAGGCACCTGTAGTCCCAGCTCCACTCAGGAGGCTGAGGCAGAATTGCATGAATCCAGGAGGCAGAGCTTGCAGTGAGCGGGAGATTGCACCACTGCACTCCAGCTTGGGCATCAGAGCGAAACTCCGTCTCAAAAAAAAAAAAAAAAAGCCAAAGAAGAATAGATGGTGGCAGGGATGCAGTGGAAAGGGAATGCGTATACACTGTCAGTGGGAATGTAAATTAGTACAAAGTAGAAATCTTAATGTCTGTATGTCTGGATTGAGGCACCACTATTTGTACTTTAAGTTCTCTGTTCTCTCCGGCTTCCCTAGACCTAAAATGATCTCAAAGCTTATTAAGTCCCATGGTTGTGTGCTCCTTGGAATTACTGCTCATTTTGAAGGTGCCAGCTGGAGATTCCCTATAATCTATAATGACTCAGTATAATACCAGAATTCTTTTACTTCTCTCTTCTTAGGTTATGATTAGTATGTGCTTTGACATGTTTTGCAACCCCTCAGAACAAATGCAATGATCTAGAAATCTGCAGAGGACATGTGAGGAAAGAGAAGGCCAAATGTGAGGTCAAAGCCCATATTTTCCAGTGGAAGCAGCAGCTTTCTTTGTTAACTTTCTTTACATTTCAAACTTTCTTTAGGATTAGATATCCCCTAACTTGGGCTCCTTGTGCATGGCACAAAGCTACAGTGAGCTGGGCCTATGATAAACCCAGGACTCACCTCAATAGCCCTATAATACAAGAGAGTTATCTTTACAGGGTGAGTAAAGAGACTTGGAACAATCCTTTTTACTGTCCCATCTACTCAATTAGTTTTTACCAAAGTGAGCAGTATGAATACTGGAAGCTAATAACCCTTGCTAACTAACCCCCATCTCCTTCTTTTTACTTTTTTTTTTTTTTTTTTTGAAATGGAGTCTCGCTTTGTTGCCCAGGCTGGAGTGCAGTGGCGCACTCACTGTAACCTCCACCTCCCAGGTTCAAGCAATTCTCCTGTCTCAGCCTCCCGAATAGCTGGGACTACAGGCGTACACACCACACCCAGCTAATTTTTGTGTTTTTAGTAGAGATGGAGTTTCACCGTATTGGTCAGGCTGATCTTCAACTCCTGACTTCAGGTGATCCACCCGCCTTGGCCTCCCAAAGTGCTGCAATTACAGGCATGAGCCACTGTGCCTGCCAACCTCCTTCTTTTTAAAACCCTAGGGCTGACATTAGCTTTTCTTTCTCGTTCCCTTTTCCTATCTCCAAGCAGCCTTGTTTATTCCAACCTGGCTGGAAATGCCATGGGAGCTAGCAGACATCACCTCTCACCTTTTCTACCAAAGTAGAGCCAACCTGTGGGTGTTAATTTCCTTTCTTTAAAACTTGCTGATCAACAAAGGCCAGCTCTTCCCCTGGGTCCTCATGCCACTCATCTTGAAGAGCAAGCATGGATATCTTTGTATAAGCCATGATGGGGAAAGAAATTCCTGCAAATAGGTGACTGGGGGCCCTTTGGGAGTGTTAAGGCTCCCTTGGGTATTTCTTTTGGGCAGCTGTTGAGTGTCACCCCAGAGCCAGAGAGTCGTCTTGTAACCACATCCTCACCCTCTGAAGATAGTCTCTCATGTTATAGGGCTACTGAGGGGAGTCCCTGGATTTATCATAGGCTCAGCTCACTGCAGCTTTGTGCCATGCACAAGGGGCCCAGCATCACTTCTACTGTCTTGAGCGGTGGAGCTACATTCTTTAGGGATGCCTGGTAAACAGATTCATGGTTTTTAACTCTTCTTCTTCTTCTTTTTTTTTTTTTTTTTGGAGACAGAGTCTCACTCTGTCACCTAGGCTGGAGTGCAATGGCATGGTCTCAGCTCACTGCAACCTCTGCCTCCTGGGTTTAAGCGATTCTCCTGCCTCAGCATCCCGAGTAGCTGGGGCTACAGGCGCATGCCACCACGCCTGGCTAATTTTTGTATTTTTAGTAGAGATGGGGTTTCATTGTGTTGGCCAGGCTGGTTTTGAACTCCTGACCTCATGATCTGCCTGCCTCAGCCCCCCAAAGTGCTGAGATTACATGCATGAGCCACCACGCCTGGCTGGTTTTTACTCTTGTGGCTCATAACTGGTAAAGCAGAAGCCAAAAATCTTCTTCCTAATTCAGGGAAGTTAACTGGTCCAGGGTACAAAGGAACAGAGGGAAAGCTAGACAGGAGGTAAAGGATAGAAGTCCCCATTGGGAACAAGGGTTTCTCCTTGTTCCTGTGAAGTGGGGTGCACAGTAAACATGTGAGGGACATTTATTTTCACAAATGAAGGTGGCTAGAAAGGAGAATTGTCTCCAGAATCTACCATATTGATATAGTGCTGGTGGCTGCTTTTTGTAATATTTGCTGACTCCCAACAGCAAGAGTTCACAGCAGTCTTTTATGGTTTCCCTTGGACGGGTAATGTAAATGAAAGGAATGACATGGAAATATCCACAGTCACTCCTGCTCATTAGAGTGAAGTTTTACCCAAACAAATAGCTCTGAGATTGTGACAGTTCTATAACAGCATTTACAATTATCCAACATTGCCCATCATGCTGAACTGGCAGAGGGGTAGTGAAAAGACAGAATTTAGTAACTCAAGCTTAGATTTGGCCATGAAGTAGTATTATAGAGAAAAACAATCCTAAAATTCATAGGAACCAGAAAAGAGCCTGAATAGCCAAAGCAATCCTAAGCAAAAACAGCAGCAACAACAACTGAACCAAACACAAAGCTGGAAACATCACATCACATTACCTGACTTCAAATTATACTATAAGGATGTAGTTACCAAAACTTGCAAAACGTGGGGACTTTGGAATATGGTATTTCAAATTTGGTAAGCAAAACAAAACCCCTAAGAACATTTGTTCTATACCAAGTACTGTTCCAAGAACTTCTCACATATTAATCAGCAGCAGCATTGCTATGATACTCCATCATTTTTACAGATGAGGAAACTGAGGCTAAAAGAGATGAAGTAGTTTGCCCAAAACCACAGCTAGTACTTGACAGAGTGGAGTTGGACCTCAGGCAGTCCTGCTCTTTTCCAGCAGAACCACTATGGGGTGTAATCTGATTCTTTGTTGGTAGAAAAACAGGTTAAAATCTAATCTCAGTCTTTACCTTCAGAGAACAAAAATAGGCCGGGCGCAGTAGCTCATGCCTGTAATCCCAGCACTTTGGGAGGCCGAGGCAGGCAGATCACCTGAAGACGGGAGTCTGAGACCAGCCTGAACAACATGGAGAAACCCTATCTCTACTGAAAATACAAAACTAGCCAGGCATAGTGATGCATGCCTGTAATCCCAGCTACTCAGGAGGCTGAGGCAGGAGAATCACTTGAACCCAGGAGGCAGAGTTTGCGGTGTGCCAAGATCAACAAGAGCAAAACTCCGTCTCAAAAAAAAAAGAACAAAAATAGTATGTTCAGCTCAGAAGACTGCTACTGGGGAGGGGGCTACATATGCTCTTATATCCTTGTTGCAGATCCTTTCCCCTAGAAAGAGGGCCCCATAGAAGAATTATATTCCCAAACAATGAATCGTGAAGAGGTAATTACACTGTTGCCATCCCATTGGGAAGAAGGCTGGGGCGGTGATTACATTCCAAAACAAAGCTGTTTGGGTATAATTGCACCGTGCTGCTCTTATCAGTCTGGGGAAAGCAGGCCTCTGGTCTCCATCCTCATTTGTTTTTGAGATGGAATCTGAATAGCATTCAATTAATAGTCAAGACCCAGGCACAGGGAAGTCAGCCAAAAGAGCCAAGAGGACATTAACTTGCTATTGGCATTTTCCTTCTACTGAAGTTTTCCAGACCTTTAAGTATCAGCAAATTTGAGGGGGAGCCTAGTTCAGAAAATTTATTTGGCTAGTGAAGGGTTAGAGATTCCTCTTTAAGAGGCTGTACCCCAAACCCCTCATTGGTCTCTATATGTAAAGGAGAGATAGTTGGATGGCGGTGAAATTTTCCTCTTCTGTCAGCAGCTTTAGCTCTATCAAAACATAGTCCTTCCTTGAAATCATTCCCTGGGACTTGCAGCATGTATATATATTTTTCATGTATGTAGCTTCCAAAGTTGTAGAGCAAAAAGCTTCTCTCTGGTTGTGTTGAGATAATAAGGCTGACTTTGGTTAAATTTCAGCAATAATCTCTAGATCTGGACTAGAAGAAAAAATAAAATGATTTTTTTTTTTTAATGACTCAGAGAACAAAAAACGGCCAGTTACTTTGAAGACTTGCTTGTTGATCTAGAGCAAAAAAGGAAAAGGTGCATGTATCGGGATGAGGGTTGCACAACCCTGGAAAGTGGTAGAGCTTTGGCTATTATGTCATTTAGCTTTTGCTGCTGGATAAACCACCCCCAAATTTAGTGGCATAAGACATTTCTTGTTTCTCACAAATCTGTGAGTCCAATTGCAGTTCGCCTGGTTCGCACCATTGGCTCTTCTCTGTGGTCAATTAGTAGCTTGGCTGGATGTGGATGATCTTAGATGGTTTAGTAGGTAGAATAATGATCTGCCTAAGAGGTCCACATCTTAATCGCCAGAACCTGTGAATATATACTTTACATGGCAGAAGGGACTTTGCAGTTGTGATTAGGATTATGGATCTTGAGGTGGGAAGATTATCCTGATTTATCTGGGTGGGCCTCATCTGATTACATGAGCTATTAAAAGTGGAAGAGGAAGGCAGAAGGGTCAATCAAGGTGCTGCAATGATTGAAGATGCTGGCTAACAGCCAGCAAGTGAGTGGGAACCTCACTTCTGCATCTGCAAGTAGCTGAATTCTGCCAACAACCGAAATGGACAAGGAGACAGACCTGAACACAGGCCAGCCAACATCTTGGTTCTAGTCCAATGAGTCCTTTGTTTGACTTCAGGCCTATAGAACTGAGAGATAATGAATTTGTCTTGCTTAAGCCACTAAGTTTCTGGTTATCGTTATGGCAGTCATAGAAAACTAATAACAGATAGCTTCACACATGTATCTGGCATTTGGCAGGCTGTTTGGCTTCAGCTGGGATGACTTGTCTCCTTTCTATTCACCAGTAAACTAACCTGTGCTTCTTCACATAGTGTGTCAGGGTTCTCTCTCTCTCTCTCTCTTTCTCTGTGTGTGTGTGTGTGTGTGTGTGTGTGTGTGTGTGTGTGTGTGTGACGGAATCTCACTCTGTCACCCAGGCTGGAGTGCCGTTATATAGTCTCAGCTCACTGCAACCTCCGCCTCCTGGGTTCAAGTGATTCTCCTGCCTCAGCCTCCCTAGTAGCTGGGATTACAGGCGCCTGCCACTACGCCTGGCTAATTTTTGTATTTTTAGTAGAGACAGGGTTTCACCGTGTTGGCCAGGCTGGTCTCGAACTCCTGACCTCAGGGTTCTAAAAAGAAGCAGGAGAGGTCAAGCCCTACTGCAGAGGCAATTTTTGAGTCTCTCCTTATGTCATGTTTGCTTTTGTCCATCCCATCAGCTAAAGCAAGCTGTTTGGGTAAGCCCCAAACTGGGAAGGCAACTCTCTAAGGCCATGGATACAGGAGGGCTTAAATCATTTGGGGCCATTACTGTAACATGCTGCCACAACTAAGTAGGCTTTGGAATCTGAGGTAGTCTGCTAGCACACTCTAAACACATTGCTTTTTTTTTCTTTTCTTTCTTTTGAGACAGGGTCTCACTCTGTTGCCCAGGCTGGAATGCAGTGGTGTGATTACAGTTCACTGCAACCTCTGCCTCCTGGGCTCAAGTGATTGCCCCACCTCAGCCTCCCAGGTAGCTGAGACTACTGCACATGCCACCACGCCTGGCTAATTTTGGTATTTTTTGTAGAGACAGGGTTTCACTGTGTTGCCCAGAGTGGTCTTAAACTCTTGGGCTCAAGTGATCTTACCACCTTGGCCTCCTAAAGTGTTAGGATTATAGGCATGAGCCACTGCGCCCAGCACAAACTGCTTTTTTTTAAAGTGTCCTTATATATACTGAGGAAAGCTTCAGCATACCAAAGCATATAGAGGTACAGATTTAGAACTTTCAAGAAATATCTTTGGATGTGGTGGCGCATGCCTGTAATCCCAGCTACTTGGGAAGCTGAGGCAGGAGAATCGCTGGAATCTCGGAGGTGGAGGTTGCGGTGAGCCAAGATTGCACCATTGCACTCCAGCCTGGGCAGCAAGAGCGGAACTCGATCTCAAAAAAAAAAAAGAAAAAGAAAGAAAAAAGAAGAAATGTCTTAGGTAATTATTTGGGTTATTCAGAGAAATGAATTTAGAAACAATATTCAAATAAAAAGCTAGACCCTAGTTTCCTAGACATAGGATATCAGAGAAACTACCTTTTCTCTTTCTCTGGGTATTTTCTAGGATATAGCCCTCTATTTCTGTGCTGGAGGGTAAAAAGATGTGCAAAAGAGCTTTGTGGGTGGTTGGGCCCCTTGGGGCCAAATGTATTTCTGTGTAGGAGTAAGACTGACAGAATTAACTGTGCAAGCACTTACTAATTGGCGGTAAGTGAACCTGTACCCATGGCATCATTTATAATCCAGAGCTCCTTGAACAGAAGCAACTCAGAAGAAAAGTTCCTAACAACTAAGGCAAGGCATTTTTGTGTGCCCAATTACTGTGGCATGTTATGCTTTCTTATAGCAATGGTTGGGAGAAGCAAGAATTCAGTTCTTCTCAAGCATAGGACTTAGCTTTTACTTGGCGTTGTTGAGATTGGTTAAAAATTATTTTATGGGCACCAAATGTGAATTGCATAGATTGGGCCTCAGGTCACATAGAGACAAATTCAGTGTATTCACCATTCTTTTTTTTTTTTTTAATTCATCAGTAAGCTAACCTGTGCTTCTTCACATAGTGTCTCAGGGTTCTTTTCAAAGTAGAGGGTTCTTTTGAAATACAAAAATTGGCTCCAGCTAATAGTAGAGATGGGGTTTCTCCATGTTGATCAGGCTGGTCTCGAACTCCTGACCTCAAGCGATCTGCCCGTCTTGGCCTCCCAAAGTGCTGGGATTACAGGTGTGAGCCACTACGCGCGGCCTCACCAATCAATCTTTTAGGACTTCCTTGGTGTACTTTTAGAGCCACCTCAGTGGCTAGTGGGTTGGGGGCTCTGCTGTTGGTAAACCCTGGATATTGCCCTAGGCATGTGCATTCAAAATGGTATAGCCTATGTGCAGTAAAGATGTGTCCTCAAAGAGGCTGGGCACAGTGGCTCAAGCCTGTAATCCCAGCACAGTAGGCCAAGATGGGAGGATTGCTTGCGCCTAGGAAAGGCCAGCCTGGGCAACATAGCGAGAGCTTATCTCTACAAAAAGGTTCCCCCCCCCAACCAGAAATTAGCCGAGCGTGGTAGCATGTGTATGTAGTTCCACAGTCCCAGCTACTCAGGGGGCTGAGGTGGGAGGATCACTAGAGCCTGGGAGGCAGAGGTCCCCATTGAGCAGAGATCACATCACTGCACTCCAGTCCAGGTGACAGAGCAAGATCCTGTCTCAAAAAAAAAAAAAAAGTATCTTTAAAGAGACAAAGATTCTCCCTAATGAAAACTAGGCCTTATCCTTTTTTGTCTGATAAAAGTCAGAGGTTGTGGTGATGAGACTGAGCTAGTGTCCTTCTAGTCTGCCTTTACTTTTACTTCTGGGTCCCTTTCCCCTCCCACCTTTCTCCCTTTGTCTGTTGTGGGTCTCAGTATTTAAGCAGAATTTTTTTTTTTTTTCTTGAGACAGTCTGGCCCAGGCTGGAGTGTGGTGGCGCAATCTCGGCTCACTGCAACCTCTGTCTTCTGGGTTCAAGTGATTCTCCTGCCTCAGCCTACCTTGTAGCTGGGATTATAGGCATGCGCCACCATGCCCAGCTAATTTTTTTGTATTTTTAGTAGAGACGAGGTTTTACCATCTTGACCAGGCTGGTTTCGAAACCCTGGCTGATCCATCTGCCTTGGACTCCCAAAGTGCTGGAATTACAGGCGTGAGGCACCACACCCAGCCTTAAGCTGAATTTGAACCTGATTTTCTTTAAGGCAGAACTTAACAGAGCTAACACGGGAACTAATTGAGAGCTTATAAAAGCCACAAAGTGTTTCTTGGTCTAAATATTTTTCTGGATTCTGCTGATGTGAAGCAACTGGGGAAAAGTCGTAAAATGTTGTACAGCTTATTTTGCAAACTAATTAAAACTGAAAATATCAATGCAAAGCTGAAGTAAATTGTTTAAAATGCCCAGTTTCTTCACTCCCATTTTCTAGGTGGAGAGGCCACAGGGACAGGTTAGGAGCATATGCTGTGAATAAGTTTCTGGCTATTCTATGTCTTACCTGGGAAGAATGTGAAGGTCCTATGGGATAGACGCAGCACCAGCACCACGGGTTGACTTGGGACTCTTTGCATATCTAACCACCCCTAAAATATACCCTCTAAGTGAAAAACAGTGTGCTTGCTCTGCTGGCAGCTTCAAGACAAGTCACCTAACCTGTGCACACCCTACTCATTCACCTGCCAACCCTGAGACTCATTTATAGAATTTCTTGAGCTTCCACTGGGTGGAACTAACAAATAAATTGGCCATGGGATTTGGAGATAATATCGCTGAAGGAAACACTGACTGGCAGATTTCCCCTCTCAACTTCATGGATACCTTTTCCCCTACTCTGTTATTATTTCTGGGTAGTGTGTGTTGGAGGTTTGGTTTGTGTGGACTCATCAGTCATTGTTTTCAGGCACCGAGTACAGCTCTCCACCTTTTCCTTTGTGATATTAGTGTCTCCCTTACACGGAAGAGTGACCATTTTCTGAAAGGCTAATGCAGCTATGGAGGAGAACAGTGTTCTTTTCTGATACCTGGAGAATAGCTGTTAGAGTTTAGAATTCCTGAAAAAAATTCATTTTAGTCTTGTTATTTTAGAATATCCTTTATTTGAAGCTGCCTGCTTTCTTCACCTTCTTTCTTGTGAATGCCGCAGTTCCCTGTTCCACCTTTCTCCGAATCTGAGATCTTACAGTAAAAAAGAAGTATGCTACAAGAAATTATGGGATTCTTGTATCCAGAGCAAAGTGATGATGATTGCAAGTTGACTATTTGACATTTTACAGTTTTATATGACTCATAACTTTTGTGTGGGGAGCATAACTGAAACAAATTATCAAACTGGGAATGGCCTCAGGGGCACTGTCTCTGAAGGAAAGGGTTGGAATTTTGAGTCCTTGGGCCTTCTGAATATGACAAATTGAATTATCCTAGGATTCCTCTGTCTCTCGTTTTCATTTTTCATTGGATAGTCTGTGATGGGAGGGGATTTTTGCATACAGAGAAATAGACTCAATCAAAGAATACAGCAAACGAATACATGTGGAATTAAGGTCCAGTCTACCCCCTCAAAGAAATACATGCTTGTCTTTTCCTTTTCCAACCTAGAGCCTGGGCATTAAACTGTTGAATATTTTGTCTATCTTCCCTTTTGGCTTTGATGTTCTTAAACATTGAACATTAGCAAATGTCATGGAGACACACCCATAACTACTTTCTTGTAAGGAAATCAAGTACTTGAATTCCTCTCTTATTCATAATTAATACTTTGCATTCCAAGTTATAGGTAGTACTGAGCCCTGGAGGCTGCCTGCCAGATAGGTTGACTAGCGTTTGAAGTTAGTTGGGTTGCTATTCTACTTTGCAGAAGAACCTAAAATACTTTAATTTTTTTTTCTATTGATAAGACTTTTTCCATTTAAGACATATTCAATTCACCTCACTCATTTTCTCCTCTCATCTCCTCTCCAAGTACTCAGGTTGATCCTATGGGAACATAATGTCATCCTCCTCATGCTATAGATATATGTGGACTTTCTCAAGCTAAGCCTTAAAATGTCCATTTCTCAACTGCACACTGTGCTCTTTCTCTTTTGACTATCTTGACTTTTGTGTTTTTTTCCACTCTTCTGGCTCTCATATGGGTTAGCTCCCTCAGTGAACCAGTACTGTATTTCTTTTCTTGAACTTAACCTTACCTGCTAGCCATAGGGAAAATCCAGAATGAGTACTAATCCTTTGTGGATTTATCCCTCTGTCCAACAGACAGTATAGTATAGATGCTTAAGAACAAGGGTAGAGGCCAGGCGCTGTGGCTCACACTTGTAATTCCAGCTCTCTGGGAGGCCGAGGCGGGCGGATCACCTGAGGTCTGGAGTTTGAGACCAGCCAGGCCAACATTGTGAAACCCCGTCTCTACTAAAAATACAAAAAAGTCAGCCAGGCATGGTGGCACATGCCTGTAATCCCAGCTATTTGGGAGGCTGAGGCAGGAGAATTGCTTGAACCCGGGAAGTGGAGGTTGCAGTGAGCCGAGATCACACCACTGCACTCTAGCCTGGGCGACAGAGCAAGACTCTGTCTCAAAAAAAAAAAAAAAAAAAAAAAGGTAGAAATTGGGCCTCTGTTTATGTTGAGAAGTATATGAATAAACCTGTTCATATTGATCATCTACCTGATAATTATTTATTTATTCCCTTATTCATTTGAAAGTATTTTCCTCCGGTTGTTCTAATATTTACTAACTTAATAATGAAATTAATCAACCAGGAAAAATATCAAACTGACTGATGTTACCACCACATTTATTGCTATTCTTTTTTTTTTTTTTTTTCTTTCTTCCTAGATCAGGGCAGCACCCTGAACCAGTAAAAGTTCAGGGATCTCCTCATTGCTATTCTAAGGAGTAGTATAATCCTGTTTTCAAGTTTGTGTGTTATCATTGGAATATACTTCTTGAGTGCTACAATGTGCTAGGTCCTATACTAAGTGTTGGGAATTTTTAACAGGAAAAATTAAGTTACCTTATTTTTTTTTTTTTTTTTTTTTTTTTTTTTTTTTTGAGACGGAGTCCTTATTTAAGAATCCTTAAAGGATCTGGTCCGGCGCAGTGGCTCTCGCCTGTAATCCCAACACTTTGGGAGCCTGAGGCGGGCGGATCACGAGGTCAGGAGATCAAGACCATTCTGTCTAACACAGTGAAACCCCATCTCCACTAAAAATATAAAAAGTTAGCTGGGCATGGTGGCCGGTGTAGTCCCAGCTACTTGGGAGGCTGAGGCAGGAGAATGGCGTGAACCCGGGAGGCGGAGCTTGCAGTGAGCCGAGATCACGCCACTGCACTCTAGCCTGGGCGACAGTGCGAGACTCTGTCTCAAAAAAAAAAAAAATCCTTAAAGGATCCATGATTTTTTTTTTTTTTTTTTTTTTTTTTTTTTTTTTTTTTTGCCTTTTCAATACTTATTATTGCTATTCTACCTCCAGAAATCCTGGATTTTTTCTGATTCTTTATCACTGATCATTATATCACTCTGTGGCAGTTTCCCCCACAAGTAACAGGAAGAATTAACTTTGTTTTATGTTAGGGCTTTATCCAAAGATGTCAATACAATACTCATCCTATCAGAGAAATGTGTTACAAAAATGCAAGTTATCACCTCTCTACTTTTCTCTGTGTCACTTAAACACACCTAAAGTTCCTGCCACTCAAACCAGATGTACACAGCCTTCTTTTCCTCAGCAAGCTTTTTTGGGGAATTGCAGTGTCTTTCAATCTTTAGCTTCCTTTGATGAGGTCAGTTGTCTCTTCCTGGCTATCACAGAGGCTGTCATGCTGACATGATACAGGAGGATGTAGTCTTTAATGAGTGCCTTTGGCACTACTTGTCAATTGCTTATTTTCCAGTGATGTTGCATTAAAGTATTAATTAACCACTAAATTCAAGTTGACCTCTTAATTGAGGAGGCTTTGCTTTCCTGAAGGCAGGCAGACTGACTTTCCTAACATGATCTAGCACTCTTGTATGCCAACAAGTTTTGATCAGTGTGTAAAATGTACCTTTACTAAAACTGTTACTGTAATAGGTTGATTTGAGGTTGAGGAAGTCACACTGTGTTCTAGAGTGGGATACAAGTTGATATGAGCAAGAGGTAAGAGGCTGGTACCAAAGAGCAGGAGCCTGGAGCATGTGTGAAGTTTGCCTGGTGAGCAGGTGACAGGACAGGGAGAACAGCTCTGCTCAGTGAGTCAGTGACATAGTTCCAAAGGCCACCAGATAAGGACTAGGAGACATTGTCTTACTGTAAGTGGTTGTGTTTTTATTATTGCTGACTTTACTGTTCTGGGAGTCTTTTGATTCCTTCAAATAAACTGCTAAGAAGTCTAGCATTCAAATGTATGTTGTGAACACAAAAAGATTGAGAACTACTGATTTTGTGTTTTAGAAAATAAACTAGAAGTTGACAGGTTGTTCTTCTGACTCCTTTCAGTAATTCTCTATACAATTTGAGTGAGTCATTTAACCTCTGTCCACTTGACAGGCAAGGGTGTGGTGCTTACCACTATGTTCCTTCCAGAATTTAAGTAGGAAAAATTGGTAAAGCGCTCTAACTTCATCTGAAAAAGGTATTATCTGTAGTTCAAAGGAATAAAATTAAAGATATGTCCTAGCACCCAGGTTTTTGGCAGTACCTGAACTACTTGAGACAAGCTGGGACTGCCAACGTTAGGTGTTCCAATGACAAGAACACCTCAGTGCTGAGAGACAGGCTCAGGTGGCTGAAAAGGATCCATCTCAGTTTAATAAAAGGAATTGCTGAAGAACATCTGAGTTGTGCTAGGCACCCTTGGGACGTAAGATAAATACTTTTGTTGAACTAAATAGAAGTGGTCACAGCAGCAGTAAGGAGGCGGTAAGACTTGTCCAGGATTTGTACAGAATCTTTTCACAGGCTGAATGTTGCTCACAATGTGTCCTTTGACTATCTCTGGCTAATTATTATTTTAATCTCTTCTCAGCTTTTCCACAAATATAATGTCAACCAAAGATCTTAGGCCATTCACAACTCTTTTGTAAAAATTAATGTGGATGTGAAAATGAGGCATCAAATCCTGAAGTAGAAAGTTATTCCTGGCCAGGCGCGGTGGCTCACGCCTGTAATCCTGGCACTTTGGGAGGCCAGGGTGGGTGGATCATGAGGACAGGAGATCGAGACCATCCTGGCTAACATGATGAAACCACATCTCTACTAAAATACAAAAAAATTAGCTGGGTGTGGTGACGCGTGCCTGTAGTCCCAGCTACTCAGGAGGCTGAGGCAGGGGAATTCCTTGAACCTGGGAGGCGGAGATTGCAGTGAGACGAGATCGGGCCACTGCACTTCAGCCTGGCAACAGAGCAAGACTCCATCTCAAAAAAAAAAAAAAAAAAAAAAAGAAGAAAGTTATTTCTTAACCCTTTGGGGGAAATGCCAAAATACTCTTAAAGGAACATTACTTTATTGCCCATGGAGTGCAATGGAGCGATCTTGGCTCACTGCAACCTCCGCCTCCTGGATTCAAGTGATCCTCCCACCTCAGCCTCCTGAGTAGCTGGGAGTATAGGCACTCTTCATCATGCTCAGCTAATTTTTTGTATTTTTAATAGAGACAGGGTTTGTATTTCGTGTATGTGTGTGCATGTGTGTGTGTGTGTGTGTATAGTGTTTCTGTTTTTTTGGGTTTTTTTTGGAGACAGAGTCTCGCTCTGTCACCCAGGCTGGAGTGCAGTGGCGCGATCTCAGCTCACTGCAAGCTCCACCTCCGGGTTCACGCCGTTCTCCTGCCTTAGCCTCCTGAGTAGCTGGGACTACAGGCACCTGCCACCACATCCAGCTAATTTTTTGTATTTTTAGTAGAGATGGGGTTTCACTGTGTTAGCCAGGATAGTCTCGATCTCCTGACCTCGTGATCCTCCTGTCATGGTCTCCCAAAGTGCTGGGATTACAGGCATGAGCCACCACACCTGGCCGAATTTTTATATTTTTTAGTAGAGATGCAGTTTTGCCATGTTGGCCAGGCTGATCTTGAACTCCTGACTTCAAGTGATCCGCCCGCCTCAGCCTCCCAAAGTGCTGAGATTACAGGCATGAGCCACTACATCTGGCCGGAATTCAAATTTCATCTAAACTCTTACTAACCTGGAGACCATGGGCAAATGGTTTAACTTGATCTGAGCCTCCATTTCCTCCTCATCTATTACATAGGGATTCAGTAAATTCTTTCAGCAACTACCCTATCAGAAATCACCAGTCTTCCACGCAACATTTTCCATTCCTCTTCCCTGTTTTATATTTCTCCATGGATCTTACCATAATTTAACATACTATATGGTGAACTTACTAGTTCTTTCTCCTCCTCCCTCTAGAATGTGATTTCCATGAAGGTGGGAATTTTTGTCTATTTTGTTCATTGTCTGGCATGTAGTAGGTACTCAATAAATATTTGTCTGATGAGTAAACAAACTTCCTGTAGGGTGGTTGTGAAGTTAGAATGGGAGCTTTTTATTTTATTTGTTTGAGACAGTCGTACCTTGTCACCCAGGCTGGAGTGTGGTGGTGCAGACATGGCTCACTGCAAGCACCCAACTCCTGGGCTCAAGCAATCCTCCCACTTTAGCCTTCTGAGTAGCTAGGACCACAGGCCCATGGTGCCACACCTGGCTAATTTTTAAAAAATTGTATTGTAGAGATGGGGTCTCCCTATGTTGCTCAGGCTGGTCTTGAACTCCTGGCTTAAGCAATCCTCCCACCTTGGCCTCCAAAGTGCTAGGGTTATAGGCATAAGCCATGGTGCCCAGTCTTGAATGAAAGCTTTTAGAGCACTTATTTTGGCACTTGGCATGTTTTCTTTGGCTCTAAGGAAGATAATACAAGTCTTATTTATATAACTGATTAATGTGTAAAGTGTCTTGCTACACATTGCTCAGTTATATCAGAATGGAAGTATGGATATTAGATGCTTATAAAGTTTTAAAATGAAATAGGCTGGGCACAGTGACTCATTCCTGTAATGCCAGCACTTGGGGAGGCCAAATTAGGAGGATTGCCTGAGGCCAGGAGTTCGAGACCAGTCTGGGCAACATAGTGAGACCATATCTCTACCAAAAAAAAAAAAAAAAAGTTTAAGTTAGCTGGGCATGGTGGTGTGGGCCTGTAATCCTAGCTACTCAGAAGGCTGAGGCAGGAGGATTGCTTGAGCCCAGGAGTTCAAGGCTGCAGTGAGCAATGATCGCACCACTACACTCCACCGTAGGGCAACAGAGTGAGACCCTATCTCTAAAAAAAGAGAAAAAGAAAGAAATACATGTTGCTATGTCTTATTCTTAGATTCATTTTACTCTGCAGATAACATATTTAAATTGTGCCTAGTTTATAATGTTTCATTGTACATATTTTCATATAATTTTCATACATATTACACATATAATAGGTGTACATATTTTCTCTCTCTTTCAAGATTATCAGTTCTCTCAAGTTAGGAACCATACCTTTTTTTCATAGTTGCCGTCCCCAATGTTTCTGTTACAGTCTTGTTACATTGTAGTCTAAGGATTCTATTTCTTTTTTTTTTTTTTTTTTTTAACTCCTTACTATCATTCCCAAGGTACTCTATCTCTAAAACATTCAGAGCAATAAAAAATTCTGTTATAAAAACAATGTTTTCATTTTGGAGGAAGGGAAGATTAGGCGCTAGAGAGTTCAGCATAAAACACATTTTACCTGGAGCATATTCAGTGAAAATACGTTAGATATAGATATAACTGTAAAGCCTAAACTAACTAAATCTAATATTTTATTACATCTTCCTTTTCTTTTTTTGAGGTGGAGTTTCCCTCTTGTCACCCAGGCTGGAGTTCAGTGGCGCGATCTCGGCTCACTGCAACCTCCGCCTCCCAGGTTCAAGTGAATCTCCTGCCTCAGCCTCCCGAGTAGCTGGGATTACAGGCATAGACCACCACACTCAGCTAATTTTGTGTTTTTAGTTGAAACGGGGTTTTGCCATGTTGGCCAGGCTGGTCTCGAACTCCTGACCTCAGGTGATCCACCCACTTCGGCCGCCCAAAGTGCTGGGATTACAGGCTTAAGCCACTGTGCCTGACCTTTCTTTTCTTTAAGAGTGATGCTTGGGCTACTAGGAGGCTAAGGTGGGAGGATTCCATAAGCTCAGGAGTTCAGAGTTACATTGAGCCAAGAGTAATGCTTGGGCCTCCTTCCTCATCTTCTTTTTTCTTTTTTTTTAATTTATTTATTTTTTTTTTTGAGACGGAGTCTCGCTCTGTCGCCCAGGCTGGAGTGCAGTGGCCAGATCTCAGCTCACTGCAAGCTGCGCCTCCCGGGTTCCCGCCATTCTCCTGCCTCAGCCTCCCGAGCAGCTGGGACCACAGGCGCCGCCACCTCGCCCGGCTAATTTTTTGTGTTTTTAGTGGAGACGGGGTTTCGCCGTGTTAGCCAGGATGGTCTCGATCTCCTGACCTTGTGATCCGCCCGTCTCGGCCTCCCAAAGTGCTGGGATTACAGGCTTGAGCCACCGCGCCCGGCCTCTTTTTTTTTTAAGAGACGAGGTCTCACTATATTGCCCAGGCTGTTATCAAACTCCTGGGCTCAAGCCATCCTCCTGCCTTGGCACCTCCTAAGGTGCTTGGGACTACCAGTGTGAGCCACCATGCCCGCCACCCCATCCCACTTTTTTTTGTATTAGTGATTGGTCCCACCACGCACTGCTTGCTGCATATTCTTTATCATTCATTGCTATTATAATTCACAGAACCACTCAGAGAAGGCAGCTGTTGTTTGGCCATTCCTTCATTCAACAAATGTATGAGGGTTTCCACTATACCTGTCACCATCCTATGCCCTGGAAGAATAGCAACCGTGTTTTCCTAAGTAAACTGAAGATTTCAGGATCTCTTCTCACTATTCTAACCCTGATTGAGGCCATTATGCTTTCATAGCAGTTTCCTGACTGGTTGTTCCCTGCTTATAATCTTCCCACACGAGAAATACTTGCCAGTATGTGGCCCTAGACTTCTGGTAAACATGAAAGAATGCATGTGTGTTTATCTCCATTCTCTCCCAAATGTCTTCTAAATTAACAGTAAAGGGGCCAGGCACAGTGGCTCATGCCTGTAATCCTACCACTTTGGGAGGCCAAGGCAGGCGGATCACTTGAGGTCAGGAGTTTGAGACCAGCCTAGCCGACATGGTGAAATCCCATCTCTACTAAAACTACAAAAATTAGCCGGGTATGGTGGTGTGCTACTTGGGAGGCTGAGGCAGGAGAATCGCTTGAACCCAGGAGGCAGACGTTGCAGTGAGCTGAGATCATGCCAGTGCACTCTAGCCTGGGCAACAGAGTGAGACTCTGTTCCCCTGCCAAAAAAAAAAGAGTAACAGTAACAGTAAAGGATTTAGACAAAAGTATATATTCATTGTAAAAAGAGAATGGGCAAAAGCAAGTGATGACTAGTAAGTGATGACAAGAACATTTCTCTTCTAGAAGAAACAAAATTGCATATGAAAGGAAATATGAATTTATTATACTATACCTGTGTTTGTGAATATTTATATAGTCATAATACTGTAAATAATTTACATTAACCCAAACATGGGATGTAATTATTTTGGAAGGATGGGAGAGAAAAGAGGCTAGGAATAAATCATCTCCCATCATAGGAAATCAGTAGATAACAGCGGAAATTGAAAAAATCAGTAATAGGCCTAGTGCAGTGGCTCACACTTGTAATCCCAATACTTTGGGAGGCTAAGGTGGGCAGATCACTTGAGGTCAGGAGTTTTGAGACCAGCCTTGCCAACATGGTGAAACCCCTACTCTACTAAAAATACAAAAATTAGCCTGGTGTGGTGGCGCGTGCCTTTAGTCCCAGCTATTTAGGAGGCTGAGGCAGGAGAATCTCATGAACCCGGGAGGCAGATGTTGCAGGGAGGCAGAGGTTGCAGTGAGCCAAGATTGCGCCACTGCACTCCAGCCTGGCGACAAAGCGAGACTCCATCTTAAAAAAAAAAAAAGGCCGGGCGCGGTGGCTCAAGCCTGTAATCCCAGCACTTTGGGAGGCCGAGGCGGGCGGATCACAAGGTCAGGAGATCGAGACCACAGTGAAACCCCGTCTCTACTAAAAATACAAAAAATTAGCCGGGCGCGGTGGCGGGCGCCTGTAGTCCCAGCTACTCAGGAGGCTGAGGCAGGAGAATGGCGGGAACCCGGGAGGCGGAGCTTGCAGTGAGCCGAGATCGCGCCACTGCACTCCAGCCTGGGCAACAGCGTGAGACTCCGTCTCAAAAAAAAAAAAAAAAAAGTAATTTTAGAAATATGATGGTTAATTATCAGAAGATAAACAAAAAAGGTTTGAAAAGTGATTGCCTCTGGAGAACAGAAATCAAGGAGGGTGGGTCATGGGGCTGGAGGCTGCAATCTAACTTTATTAGCCTTGAATACTTTTTAACTTTAAAAATTATGGGTAGGTAGTACTTTGATAAAAAAAATTTGAAAGCTATCCACTGTGTAATTTCCTTACTCAAAAACGTCAAAAGATTTCTCTTTCCTGCCACACAGATGACAAGTTCCTTATCTTTTTTCAACCTGATCTCTATTATTCTTTATATAAGCCTTTGCTTCCCACTGAACTGGTATTAGCCCTTGACCCCTGAATCCACTTTGAGCAGTAACCTCTTTCTATCCTGAACTGTTCTCCTTTCCACATGCTTCAAGCCCTAGCTCCTCTGTACTCTGTAAGTTTCCTGCTCCTTCTCAGGTGGCCATTGGTGCCCAGTGGCCCCTTCCTAAATGGCTGTGGCTGTGGTTGGTCCCCTCATTAGATACTCACATTGCCTTTTCTCATTTGTTATGCTTTTTTTTTTTTTTGAGACAGAGTCTTGCTCGGTTGCCCAGGCTGGAGTGCAGTGGCGCGATCTTGGCTCACTGCAACCTCTGCCTCTTGGCTTCAAGTGATTCGTCTGCCTCTGCCTCCTGAGTAGCTGGGACTACAGGCGTGTGCCACCACGCCTGGCCTCATTTATAATGCTTTTGATGGAAGTCTTATCTCCCCAACTGGATTGTAGGCTCCAACCAAGCAAGAAGTACATCTTATTACCATTTTGTATACATCCTCCACAGTGCTGTTTGATAAATATCTGTTTAATATTCAGTTCTCACTCAGCCATCAAAAAGCTTTCTGTTTTGAGATCACTATTCTTTATTCTAGGCATGTCTCAAGACTCTACTTTAGTCTAGATCCCAAATCTGTGTATCTTTGTCAGCCTTAGTGAGGTTGAAGGCCAAGGCTTTATCTCTTTGCTGCTGATACTGTCGCTGGTTGGCACAGCATGCTAGTTGTTTTTTATAGAACATAGCATGGACAGTTGCACAATTTCTGTGAATGTTTAAGCAAGATTGTATGTATACATTTCAGAAGTTCTGTGTTATCTATGAGAAATGCTAATTCACCATTGGTATCACTGTTTTGGGGATGGATGAGCCTTTTTCCTTTCTACCTCCTTGCCTGATGATCCCTTACACTGCAAAGAGCCAGGAAAAACCAAAAGTAAATGAAGCCCTATGCAATCTCCACTTTTTCTCTTTGCACTCTCTAAGAATAACCACCTGGCTTTGCATGCTCCTTAGAGAGGCATCCTCTGTGATATATCTTAGCCTGTTGAGCCCCAAAGTTACCTGAAACGTTTATGTTACTAGTTTTTAATCTTTAGAGAACAGTGAACTCTCTGAGAAAGTGTGGTAAAAACTTAGACCCTATACTCAGAAGAAAATATGTACACATAACTATAGTAACGTGTGCCCAGGATTTTGTTTTTATTCCAGTATGGTAAGGACAAAAGATGAAGAGATGATTGCCGTTGAAAGGATAGTTTGTTCCTTACAGTTCCTAAGAGATGGGCATGTGCCATGCCACACAACACAAGGCCACATGGGGAAGTACCAGGGAGTCAGGAGGCAGAAGGAGGGCATGGGAGGAACATGAGCCTTTATTGGGGTTTCTAGGGGAAGGGGTGGGTGAGGCTAAGAAAGTTTAGGATTGGATCAGTTTGAATAATTTTGGCAGGCTCTGGGCTGTAGGTATGGGCACTAGTTGTCCATACTTGGCCCTGAGGTGATTTAGGGCTGGGGAATATTGTCTTGGTGTTGATTTTATTTTTTATTTTTATTTTTTGAGAGGGAATCTCACTCTAGCCAGGCTGGAGTGCAGTGGCACTATCTTAGCTCACTGCAACCTCCGCCTCCCGGGTTCAAGTGATTCTCCTGCCTCAGCCTCCTGCGTAGCTGGGATTACAGGCACCTGCCGCCATGCCCAGCTGATTTTTGTGTTTTTAGTAGAGATGGGATTTCATCCTGTTGGCCAGGATGATCCGCCCGCCTCAGCCTCCCAAAGTGCTGGGATTGCAGGCGTGAGCCACTTCGCCCAGCCTTGTCTTGGCGTTTAATAAAGGAGGTAGTTAAGGTATGGACTCTGGATTGGTTGGTTTGCAGCCATCTCCAGGAATTAACTAACCCTGGGAGGTACAGTTGCTTATCGGCAAAGCCCCAAGATGTCAAAGCATCATAAAATATAGAAAATGAAAAACATTAATATAATAACAGACTCATGCACACATGCACAATTTTATTTGCTATTTCAGGGGTTTCTTGAACCACCTGAAGCCTATCTGTAAACCCAAGGTACAAAACCTAAATTGGGTCCTGGGAGCTCTCTGCCTTTGAATACAGTATTTGAGTTTAGTTTAGACCATCTCAGGAAGGTGCATAGTTAATTATTAAATCCAGGGAAATGCAGCAACTGCTCAACTCTTTTGGTAAAGCTTTTCTTTCCACTTTGTTTTGACTTTTATACTAGGAGCTTATTTGTGGGTATTTTGTGCCAAGAGGGATAAGCCTGCATTCTCTAATTGCTGCATCAAGTCTGCTCACAGGGCGTCCTGATGACATTTTAAATACATGGAAATTTTTGAATGCATGAAAACATCTAGTGCTGATTCTCTGGCACCTGCTCTTCTCTTCTTGGAGTTTATCCCATTGCCTAATTCTGTACATTGTTTCCAAACCTTTCATTAACCATTGTTGGAATTTTTGCTTTTTAACCTCAGCATCCCCACTTATCTTTTGAACAGAAACAAAACCATCTCTGACTACTAGGCATTTCCTAGAGTGAAAAGCTCCCTATCTCTCCTTTTATGACTTTTCAGAGCATGAAATGGCTGTGCTAATCCTGTTGGCCCCAAGGCAAGAGCCTTGCAGAGGCTAACAAAGGAGAAGGCCTGCACCCACTTGGATCTTCCACAGGCCAGAGCAGGCTTTTTTTTCTTTTTCTTTTTCTTTTTTTTTTTTTTACATTTTCCCAAGCTGCAGAGGGAAGCCTGCCCACCCTGGCTTTGTTTTGGCTGCAGTTATATTTCCCCGGCACGAAACCATCAATTTCTTAGTGCCCTGAGTCCTGTGCTAGATAGACTTCCAGAAGTTGGGTGCTTTCCTGGAGTTGCAGAAATCAGACAACAAGGTTTTTAGGAATTTTGGAAGTGCCATTCTGATGATTGAGTGGGTATTTTCTCAAAGCCAAAGGTACTTTGAGTCCTAGTTAACAAATTGGGTTGTAACTCTGTGCTTTGTGCAAGGTACTCTTTAGTTAAGTGCAAGGATTCAGCGGTACTCAAAGGGATTTAAGGAGTCCCTACTCTTAAGGAGCTGACAGTCGAATAGCCCGAGTCAGATATATTCAAGTAGCCCTTTGTTTCTTTATTTAATATGGAATTACCGCATACCTTCTACAGCAGAGCGTCACAATATTTCCTGTAAAGATGAAGAAACTGTGTGTGTTCTTGCTGCCAGAGGCACTTACTAATAATGTACTATGGGGATTCCGATTCAGGGAAAGTGTTGAGTGGGAATGGAACAGGTATACTTGGCTTGTAGATTTTGAGTTGGCCCCTGGTGGGCTGAATTTTAAACCCATCCTCAAGCGAAATGGATAATGGTAGAGCATCCTGTGGAGGGCAGGGGATTGAGCAGAAGAACTGTAACAGAATAAGAGAGAAACAAAGTGCCACGGGGCTTCTGAAGAGGAGATGATATCAGGTTAGTGAGATCAGAAAAGACTTCTTAGAAAAGGGGATTATTGGCTGGACGTGGTGTCTCACGCCTGTAATCCCAGAATTTTGGGAGGCCAAGGTAGGTAGATCACTTGAGGCCAGGAGTTTGAAACCTGCCTGGCCAATATAGTGAAACCCCATCTCTACTAAAAATACAAAAATTAGCCGGGCATGGTGGTGCACACCTGTAATCCCAGCTACTTGGGAGTTCTGAGGCAGGAGAATCACTTGAACCCGGGAGACAGAGGTTGTAGTGAGCTGGGATCGCACCACTGTACTCCAGCCTGGGCGACAGAGTGATACCCTGTCTCAAAACAAAGCAGAGGGGAGTGGATTATTTGAGAAAGTCCTTGAATGGGGAGATGAGGGATGAAGGGGATTTTAGTAAACCTTGACTAGGGCAGGCAGGAAGGAGTCTAGATAGTGGGGGCAGTATGAGCAGAAGGTTTAAATGTAGGGATGTACAAAGTGATGGGAATGGAGAGCAGTGGGAGACAAGCACAGAGGGGTAGATGACAGACAGGTCCAGATCGAGGAGGGCCTTGAAGACCAAGGAGTCTACCTCAGTGTAGTCAGCGAGGAGCCACTGAAGCTTTAGAGCACTTGAGTGACAATCAAAAATCTGCTTTTAAAAACAATCTGGCATTGAAGATGGGAGGGGAGTAAAAAGGAAGATAGATGGTTTTGTATGAGACAAGGGCCCGGCGCTTAGTGTTGACTGCAAAATTATTTCCTGGTTTCCCATACCCCAAGGAATATATAGAGGAGCTTGCATGTTTTTGTGTATTCTTTATGATGACCAGCAACACAGTTGGTCTTAAAAAGGTGTGCGCTTATACCACCGTGCTCACGTGCACCCCTAACTTGTGATAGCAGGTCCAGGGTTTTCTGGGAGGTGCATGCAGCTCTGACAGAAAGGAAAACACCAAAATACGTTTTAATCTCCTTTGTCAGATATCTCTTGTAAAAGCTAGAAATTTGCCACAGGCCTTTCAGACATTTATCTAACCTGATGTTAAAATTATGAGGGATGAAGGAGATTTTAGTAAACATTGACTAGGGCAGGAAGGAAGGAGTCTAGATAGTGGGGGCAGTATGAGACTTAAAATTAAGTCTTTCTTGTTTTCAGGGTAAGATGTTATATGGCGTCAAGATGACATTGAAGAGAAAAGCTTGGGCCTGGGCATGTGTTTGCATGTTTCATCTGTGCAGACCGACTGTTCCTAGTTTGAACTCAGGAATCCTGTGGCTTTAGAGTCTCTGCCTTTGTGGGGTACAAAGTTTATGTGACCATATGTCACTCAGTAGCTGCCTGCAGAATGGTTTCACCAGTGCAGTAGCTCAGGCTTTACGTGGTATGAACTTGATTCATCAAGACTCAGGACATGTTTCTGTGGGCATAATCTTTTATGTCAGGAATTCCAAATAAACAGAATGTAGACTTTCTGCCTGCCTCTGGAATTTAGTGGGACTCCACATCCCCAAGTATTTAACTTTAGCTGATTATGACCTCCCCCTTGGTCAAGGTTTAAGATTGTGGGAAAGCACGTAAATGTTCTTCTTTCCTTTGTATTCCCAGTTGTTTGCTTTCGTTTGCTTCCTTCTTTCCTATTGTGAGAAATTTTAAAATACTTGCAAACATATGCCCAGAAATTTTAAAGTAGTATCTATGCAGGCATATATATGACATGCATTTGTGCTTCCACAACCAAAATTTAACAGTATTGACATTTTGCCCTATTTGCCTCAACAAATTGAGTTGTTTTGCCCTATTTGTCTCAACAAATTTATTGTGTTTCATTTTTCGAGTCAGGGTCTTCCTCTGTCACCCAGGCTGGAGTGCAGTAGCAGGATCACAGCTCACTGCAGCCTTGACCTTTCAGGCTCAAGAGATCCTCCCACCTCAGCCTCCTAAATAGCTGGGACTATAGGCATGTACCATCATGCTTGGCTAATTTTTTTATTTTTTGTAGCGATAAGGTCTCACTAGGTTGCAGAGGCTGGTCTCGAGCTCCTGAGCTCAAGGGATATTCGCAGCTCAGCCTCCCAAAGTGCTGGGATTATAGGTGTGCACCACCACTCCTGGACCTAATTGTTTCTTATTTAATTAATTAATTTATTTATTTTTGAGATGAGGTCTCACTATGTTGCCCAGCTGGGCCTTGCACTCCTGGCCTCCCGCGATCTTCCCACCCTGGCCTCTCAAAATGTTGGGATTACAGGTGTGAGTCACCATGCCTGGCCTCCCAACAGATTTTTGAAAATGAAACATTTCAAATAAAGTTGAAGTTCCTTTGACCCCTTTGATTATCTTTCCCACTTCACAGAGAGGCAGCCGCTCTTATGACTTTGGTTTATATGGTTGTACTTTATCTTTTATAGCTTAATATATTAGTAAAATAGAGTTTTGTATTTTAAGAGTTGTGTTTATGCCGGGTGCGGTGGCTCACGCCTGTAATCCCAGCACTTTGGGAAGCCGAGGCAGGTGGATCACGACGTCAGGAGATCGAGACCATCCTGGCTAACATGGTGAAACCCCATCTCTACTAAACATAAAATTAGCTGGGCGTGGTGATGCGTGCCTGTAGTCCCAGCTGCTTGGGAGGCTGAGCCAGGAGAATGGTGGGAACCCGGGAAGTGGAGGTTGCAGTGAGCCGAGATCGCACCACTATACTCCAGCCTGGGCGACAGAGCGAGACTCTGTCTCAAAAAAAAAAAAAAAAAGAGCGTGTTTATATAAATGGGGTCATATGCATATGGATCATCATATAACTTTCAAAATTCGGTATTATAAGTCCATGTTTTTATAGTTTGATTGATTTATTTCTGTTGTTACATAGTATTCTAATAGTCATTCATATGTCTTGTTGTCTGTTCCCTATTGATGAACATTTAACTTTCTAGATTTTTCACTCTTATAATGTGCCCTGAAATTCTGTTCACATGTGGTGTTTTCTCTAAGATGTTTACACAGAGATGGAATTGTTCTGGCTCATCTTCAGTTATATAGCACAGAGTTTTTTGGCTACTAAAGCCATAACACTCTTACTTCTTAAATATATGAAAGGCATCTCAGGGTGTTATTCTGACTGGCACTCAGTGAAAAGAGGGAAGGTGAGGCTCCTGAACTTCACTGGTAAACCCAGGACCAAGGAATTTTTCTGAAGTCCTTCAACTCTTTAGCTTCATGGAATAAGTAAATGTATATGTCGAATACATTGGAGATTAAATAGTAAAATGTATAATTTTGTTTTACTCCTCTGTGGTATTCTAGGATATGTGTGTGTGTGTGTGTGTGTGTGTGTGTGTGTGTATATATATATATTTTGGGGGGTGGAGGGGCAAGGGGGAGGTGGATGGAGTCTGGCTGTATCGCCCAGGCTGGAGTGCAGTGGCATATCTCAGCTAATTGCAACGTCCATCTCCTGGGTCTCAGCAATTCTCTTGCCTCAGCCTCCCAAGTAGCTGGGATTACAGGCGCACGCCACCATACCCTGCTACTTTTTGTATTTTTAGTAGATATGGGGTTTCACCATGTTGGCCAGGCTGATCTCGAACTCCTGACCTCAGGTGGTCCACCTGCCTCAGTCTCCCAATGTAGGATATAAATTTTTTTTTTTTTTTTTTTTTTTGAGACGGAGTCTCGCTCTGTCGCCAGGGCTGGAGCGCAGTGGCCGGATCTCAGCTCACTGCAAGCTCCACCACCCAGGTTCCCGCCATTCTCCTGCCTCAGCCTCCTGTGTAGCTGGGACTACAGGCGCCCGCCACCTCGCCCGGCTAGTTTTTTGTATTTTTTTAGTAGAGACGGGGTTTCACCGTGTTCGCCAGGATGGTCTCGATCTCCTGACCTCGTGATCTGCCCGTCTCGGCCTCCCAAAGTGCTGGGATTACAGGCTTGAGCCACCGCGCCCGGCCGGATATAAATTTTTAATTGTTATAAGTGTCAGTGTCTCTGACCCCCTTTTAAAATTTATAAAGTAATATAGTTTCACTGTAAATAATTCAAGTAATACCAAAATATATACAGTAAAATGTTCAAATTTGTCTTCCCACTCTTGCAATCCCATTCCCCAAAGTTTGGTTTGTAGCATGTCTTTCCAAGTTTTTTTTCTATGTGTAATCAAAAACATATGTATATTTATACATCTGTATAGTTTTCATCATTTTGTTTTGTAGTGGGGATGGGATCATACAGAACAATATCCAGGATTTCTGTCTGTTCGTGTATCTAGATCTGCTTTATTCTTAGTAGTGGCTGCTTGGTGTTCCATAGTGTAGTTGAACATAATTTGGTCACCTGTTTTCTTCCCGATGGATATTTAAATTTATTTATAATGAAACACAAACTCTTTTTGCAAAATATAGTTGCTTCGTCCTGTTCCTGGATGGGTATACCATACTAAAAACTCGTTTAAATTATGATTTGGTTCTGTATAATTCAGCCAGTCCCTCTAATACGTGTAGGTAGTAAAAGCCATCTAGGACCTGTTATCGAACTTGCAGAAGGAGCAGTTTATAAGGCCAATGGTAACATTCCTTGTGTATTTCATGTTTATGGATGGCAATATTCTAAGTCCCATGGCTGCACAGTATCTAAAATGTGAGGGGCTGGGCATGGTGGCTCAAGCTTTTAGTCCCAGCTACTCAGGAGGCTGAGGTGGGAGGATCACTTGAGGCCATGAATTCAAGGCTGTAGTGAGCTGTTACCATGCCACAGCACTCCAGCCTGGGCGACAGAGCAAGATCTTGTCGCTTAAAAAGTGAAAAACTTAAAAAATATATATGAAGGAAAAGTTGATCCCTTCTCTCAAGGAGTTCACCATCTCAGGAAGAAGGAAAAATCATACAGTACCAATGGAAAATCGATGGCTCAGTGTACACAGAGACAAAAACGCTTGAACTCAGAGGAAACTTATGTACTTGTAGTCAGGTAACCTAATAGATGACAAAGTTTTGTGTTATGAAAAACAGCTAATAGTGTGTAGGCAGGGACTTCTCTCTAATTCAGAAAAGCTTCTGGGAGGAGGTGGGGTTTTAAACAGGCTTCAAGACTGAAAAGGCTCATCTGGATGGCTGTGTTCCAGGTGCGTCCTTTTAGCAGCGTCTCAATATATGGCTTGCGAATATTGCTTTTCCACTGTGTGCCTGGCGTTAATGTTTGAACACTGGATTTTAATTAGAAGCTATTTCAAATTAGCTATCTTTTTATGACAAGTGCTGTTCTCCTCAGATTCCACAGCATATGCCTGGTTCTGGGGACTACTCGAGTTTCAGAGTAGTTTATGCTGTGAGACAGACCCATTCACCATGCTCTCTCCCACTTATTTTTGCTCCTGATTTTCCATTAGTGGGTTCCTGCACTTCAGAACAAGGGTCTGAAATCTTTTTTCCACTTTAGGATCTAAAGGAAAACAGCATGGCAGAGCCAGTAGGGCAGAATGTCTTTTTTCTTTTTTTTTTTTGCAACGGAGTCTTGCCCTGTCGCCCAGGCTAGAGTGCAGTGGCGCAATCTCGACTCACTGCAACCTCCACCTCCACGGCTCAAGTGATTTTCATGCCTCAGCCTCCCAAGTAGCTGGGATTATAGATGTGCGCCACCACACCTGGTTCATTTTTTGTATTTTTAGTAGAGATAGGGTTTTACTGTGTTGGCCAGGCTGGTCTTGAACTCCTGACCTCAGGTGATCTGCCTGCCTCAGCCTCCCAAAATGGTGGGATTACAGGTATGAGCCACTGCACCTGGCCCAGCCCATCTTCTTATAAGCAACTGTCACCACCAAATACATTAAGAATCACTAATATTTTTACCTTACTCAAAAAAGCCTCAGTTCCGTTACAGTAACCAAGTCAGTCAGATGCTTTATCTTGATGCCATAAATCTCAAAACTAACATTTTCCTTGAGCCTAGTTGTGGAACACCCTCAAGATTGTCAGCTGTCAAGTTTTTCCCGCCTTCCAAGGTGAATGTGAAGTTGGACTGAGTGTTGTATTTAGGAGTCCACTTTCCAATGTAACCTCACCTTTGACCACCAAGTTCTGGGGGCTTTGTTAGCCCTTGGAGCTTAGCCTCTCTGTCGCTAGATAATGGTAATGTGGCAGTGATTGCAGTGAACTGACACCATGCTGTCCTTAATTTGAGTGAACCAGGCTTTGAATTAGAGAGTTCAACAGGCTTGGGAGTTCTTCACCTTTCTTCGCTGGGAGCAGGCCTGTCCTCTTTCTTGCATGTTGGCCCCAACTGACTCAGCTGTAATGCTGTACCCTGAAATGTACAGGTGCTGATTTGACAGGAGCTTTTCACCCTGTAGAAGCTGGGCCCCCTAATGTGAATGTAGGCTCATAGAGCAATAATTCACGTGTAGGTGGCCTGTAAGGAAAGTTTTAACAAAAGAGTTGGTTAAGAAGCTGATTTATTTTCTTGCTTTAACTCTCTTGTCATGTGCTGAGTGGGGGCGGAAGAGGAGGGGAGGGTGGGGACTGGTGCCGCTGAAAGCATTTATCTTCATTTCTGCCATCTCCCAGTGTTTATTACCCTGTGATCGACAGATGAGGAAAGCTGCCAGTCAAACCCACGTTCACCACATTTCCATTTCCCTTCATTGCAGATTTTAGGCTTTTGAAACTGCATCCTCTTTGCAGCAATAAAGGTCGTTTCCCTCCTGCTGCTGACAAGCCCAAGACCCTCTGGTCCAATTCCACTCGCTTGTGCTTCCACCAAACAATAAAAGCTGCGGGAGTCTCAGCAATTTAAGACAAGTGATTGGTGAGAGCCATTTAGTGTTTGAGTCAGTCGCTCTCTTTATCTTTCTCTCTCACCTTTTTCTCCCTCAGTCCTTTTCCTTACCTTCACCCCTCTCTTTGCCCATTCTTATGCTGCTGAGGCGCCCCCTTAAGCAGCTGCATTGCATAATGATGAGAGGCTGACAGTTTTCCTGACTTCACCTAGGGACCTGCCTAAGCCAGTGTCCTCTGTTGCTGGGATTAAATATTGGCAGTGTCAGGTTGTGGGGAATGTGTTAGTGGAGGTAGAGGAATTCTTAATACTCTTATCCACCTGCATGTCTTTTGTCAGACGTAGAGGCTTTGAGGAAATCCCTGCCTGGTGGGAGCGAATGCTAGATGTTTGTATTTTAGGGTTTTTTTCTCCCCGTTTTTCCTGAACACTACGTTTTTTTGGAATACTGTTCCTAGTAATCTTTCAGTAGCATGTGTTCTTGTGAGCTTATTTGTTTTTGTCCTAAATAATGTTTGTGGGTGGAATAAAAGTAATGATATTCATTTCTTTGAAAATGGATGTTCTGCTTTCATAATTACTTCTCCCAATTACATCATTAGTGTAAGTGCAGGTAATTGCTTCATTAGGACATATGTATTGAAGGAGGGAGGGCAAGTCTACAGCATGGTGATAAAAACGGGTCTCACCCTCTTTCTCTACCCACACAGGAGCATCTCAGCTTGACTGCAGGGATCCAGGAGCCACCAGCCACCCTGTAAACTGCCAAAATTAATCCTGGGTTTCAGTGTGATGGGAGGAAGGAATGAGGACCTAGTAAAGAGTGGCTTACTCACTTTTTTTGGGGTGGTAACTCATTGCTGAACTCTGGATGTCACTGGTGCATTCAAGGCAATGCGATTGAATCATTGGGAATTACTGAATTAGGGAGCGAAGTATTCTTATGGAAGCTGTGTGCTTTCTGAGGCTCACTAGGCCTGATGGCATGAGCCCTATCCTCTCGTTGAGTTATTTGGCTGGCTTTTTAAGGGAATCTCCATTCTCATTCTGGTCATGACAGATCAAGAGGTTATATTCTCCCATCAGACCTAACTACTTTCCTCTAGAGTTGAATATTATTCTGATTTTATGCCATGTCTGTGAATGTCTTTGTGTGCATGCTATCTAGTTATGCATCTCTTCCTTCAAAGCATGTTAAAAGATGATATCAATAGTATATGATTCTGCTTATATGAGGTTATCTAAAGTAGTCAAATTCATAGAAAGTGGAATGGTGGTGACCAGGCACTGGGGAGAGAGGGAAAGAGGAGTTTAATGAGTATAGAGCTTGAGATTTGTTACATACATACAGTTCTACTGAACTGTACATGTAAATATGGTTAAGATGGTAAACTTTTATGTTGTATTCTTTTTAGCACAATTTAAAAAAAAGAAAGGCCGGGCGCGGTGGCTCAAGCCTGTAATCCCAGCACTTTGGGAGGCCGAGACGGGCGGATCACGAGGTCAGGAGATCGAGACCATCCTGGCTAACACGGTGAAACCCCGTCTCTACTAAAAAATACAAAAAAAACTAGCCGGGCGAGGTGGTGGGCGCCTGTAGTCCCAGCTACTCGGGAGGCTGAGGCAGGAGAATGGCGTGAACCCAGGAGGTGGAGCTTGCAGTGAGCTGAGATCCGGCCACTGCACTCCAGCCTAGGTGACAGAGCGAGACTCCGTCTCAAAAAAAAAAAAAAGAAAGAAAAACTAGGCTGGGTGCAGTGGCTCATGCCCATAATCCCAACAATTTGGGAGGCCGAGGCAGGAGAATCATTTGAGGCCAGAAGTTTGAGACCACTCTGTGTAAATACTGAGATCCCGTATCTACAAAAAAAAATTTTTTTTTTTAATTAGCTGGGCATAGGGTGGCATACACCTGTGGTCCCAGCTACTTGGGAGGCTCAGTTAGGAGACTCACTTGAGCCCAGAAGGTTGAGGCTGCAGTAAGCTGCATGCCACTGCACTCTAACCTGGGCATCACAGCAAGAACCCATCTCCATCTCAAAAAAAAAAAAAAAAAAAAGCTAATGCCAGATTCCTTGTTCACTTACTACTTACTCCAGATAGGAAGGCTCTGTCTGTCTATTGCTGTGTCTTTAATGAATATCAGGTTAATTTCTCTTTCTTTTTTGACCTGTTATGAACCTTACTGTGCTGTGGCCATGTAATCCTGGTTTGAATTGTTGTTTCGAGAAAATTTTTCATGAAGCTGTGATACATAGGAATATTTCACAGTTTGCCAGGCATGATGGCTCACGCCTGTAGTCTCAGCACTTTGGGAGGCCAAGGTAGGAGGATCACTTGAGCCCAGGAGTTTGAGACCAGCTAGGGCAACACAGCAAGAGCCCATCTCTAAAAATTAAAAAATAAAAAATAAAATTCATAGCTATTTCTTTTCCTTTCCTCATACTCTGTCTGTATTGCAGGCCTTTGCTATTTTCCTTGTTGAATTCTTAGACTATCATTTGCTTTATTGGCCTGATCCAGTGCCTTTGGCCTCAATAGTATCTTTCTCAGATCTGCCCCTAAAGTTCATGATTTGCATGTGGACTAATATTATCCTTGTTCTTTGGAGCCTTTAGGAGTTTATTGGACAGTGAAATTATGTTGATTTGGGGGCCTAATTCCTACAAATAAGACATGTAACCATTGAAGTCTGTATTTACAAAATATTTACCCTTTAATTCATGTTAAATATATTGCAAACTTGTTTAATGATTAATCTCAGCATCAGATTAAATGACTGGTAGAGTGGTTATTAAACCGCCTAAATATGATAGACCAAATGCTTTACTCAGAACATTTCCTATGCCAGAATTATAGACAGCCACGTGGTGCTTTTTTGGGATTTTATTTTTGTGGTTTGCAGAAAATGATGTTCCCTAATACTCTTCATATCTTTTAGCCTCAGGAAAAAGTGAAGACACTATTTCAGCTATAGATAATCCACTCAGAATTAGTCTTTGAAGCCCTACTTTTTCTTTACAATGGAAATAATTCTATTTGTCTCAAGTCTTTTTATTATTGCTGCTTTTCCACACAGTATATTTTCTATAAAATAAAAACTACTATTTAATTCTCATATGAACCTATGGTTCAGTTATAAACATATGATAGAATATTATTCAGTCATAAAAAGGAATGAAGCCAGGCAGGGTGACTCATGCCTATAATCCCAGCTACTAGGGATGCTGAGGTGGGAAGATTGCTTGAGCCCAGGAGTTCAAGGCTGCAGTGAGCTTTGATTGCACCACTGAATTCCAGCCTGGGTGACAGAATGAGACCTTGTCTCTTTGGGGGTGGGAGAGGTGAAGTGAGGTCCTGAAATATGCAGTAAGCATAGATAAACCTTGAAAATGTTATGCTGAGTGAAAGAAGCCAGACACAGAAGGCCACCTACCAAATGATTTCATAATATGAAATGTCCAGGAGAGGTAATTAGTGATTGCCTAGGGGCTAGGGTGGGAGTGGGACAGAGTACAAGGGAGTGACTGTTAATGGGTACAGTATTTAGGGGAGATTAAAATGCCTGAAATTAGACAGTAGTGATGGTTGTTGTAAAATTTATTTGGTGATGGTTACACAACTGTGTGGATATGCTAATAATTCTTGAATTGTATACTTTAAAATAGGTGAATTGGGCCGGGCGCGGTGGCTCAAGCCTGTAATCCCAGCACTTTGGGAGGCCGAGGCGGGCGGATCACGAGGTCAGGAGATCGAGACCATCCTGGCTAATATGGTGAAACCCCATCTCCACTAAAAAATACAAAAAACTAGCCGGGCGAGGTGGCGGGCGCCTGTAGTCCAAGCTACTCAGGAGGCTGAGGCAGGAGAATGGCGTAAACCCGGGAGGCGGAGCTTGCAGTAAGCTGAGATCCAGCCACTGCACTCCAGCCTGGGCGACAGAGCGAGACTCCGTTTCAAAAACAAAAAAACAAATAAAATAGGTGAATTGTAAGTTATATCTCAGTAAAGCTATAATTTTAAACAGACAGACACACACGTGTATTTGGGCATTTTTCTCAATGTCAGAATCAGAAATGGGAATTCAGAGAAACTTGGGACACTTATAACCATGGAAGAAGTCTTCTTATTTGTCATCAGGGACTCTTTCCAGGTACCAGGCTATAGGATATATTGACTGTGATTTTAGATTAGATTAAATGATGATTAGAGTGAGTGTGACTGAGTACTTAGTTATATCCCCTTCTTAGGACAGATTTTAAGACTGCATTTGAATGAAGCTTTCTGGAAAGAAGATTAAGTGTTCTTCCTAGGATGCCATTCAGATATACTTAGAAAGGGAAGATGCTTTCTGTGTTTAAATAATTATTTAAACAGAGACTTGCTCTGAGAATTATTTTTTATAAATAGAAGCCAGTGTATTTATTTACGGAGAGCTCGGATAATCCATAAGAGAAAAGTTAAAGTAACCAAAGCTGGGTAGGGTAGCATGTGCGTGTAGTCCTAGTTACTGGGAAGTCTGAGGCAGGAGGATCACTTGAGGGCCAGGAGTTCAAGGCAAGCCTGGGCAACATAGTGAGGCCCCATCTAAAAAACAGATAACAACAACAACAAAAAAAAACTTAAAATACCAAAGGTTTTTAAAATGTACATAAGACACTAGTATACCATCTAAAAGATACACAATGAGCTAGTAAACAAATGAAAAGATGTTCACCAATTCTCTTAATTATTAAGGAAATGAAATGGATCCAACAAATAGGATTACCATTTTTCACTTCACAAATTGATAGACATTTATATTGAATAGTGTTTTCTTAATAACAGCATTATTGAGATATGATTCACCTACCATACAGGCCACCTATTTAAAGTATACATTTCAATGGCTTTTAGAATATAGAGTTGTGCAGTCATCACCTCTATCTATATATTTCATATCATTTTTATCGCCTCCTAAAAAAAACCATGCACATCAACAGTCACTTCCCCTTTCCCTCTCTCACATCCCTCCAGCCTGAAGCAACTGTCAATCTGTTTGGAAAGCTGATAAGTTGTTCAGTTGGACCTACCCTGGGCTTTCTAGTCTCAGCTCTCCTCCAGCTCAACTGGTCAGGAGAGCTGAGACTAGAAAGCCCAGGGCAGGTTCATATAACAACCAAGCAGAAAGATAGTAATTGTGTCTCCAGGATGATGAGTGTTTACGTCCCCAACCCCATTCTTATTTCATCTTCCCAGCAGCAACACAGTCAGAGATGGCCATTCTGAATTACAAAGTCTCAAGTTAAACAGAGTTTTCAGGACTGAAATGTCATTTAATAATTTCCTTCTTTGCAACTTGCCCTTTTTTACCCTCTCTGAATTAGCTTTTCTGATAGATTTGCTAATGATTCCCGTTGTTCAGTATCTTCACTGAACTGTTGAATCATACTTTTTATTTCCCTGCTCCTAGAACAAATCTTAGAGAGAAGCTGTGAAGCTGTTTTGAAAAAAGGTTTCTAATTCTTTCCAAGCAACAGAAGAGAAGAGTCTCGGAGAGAAGCAAAGGCAGAGAGATGCACAGAGGCTATTAGGCTTGATAGAGCTCACCTATCATGTGACTGTGATGATGATTATGATTTCATCCCTAGACACATTCTGGGAGCTCTGGCCTACAAGTTGAAGACCTGACTCTGGAATGAGACTTGGCAGCTTAGTTTTTGCCATTGTTGTTGGGTGATAGTTATTCAGGATCACTGGATTTAAGCTTCTTTTCCTCCTTGTTTTGTCTGTCATCAGAATAATCTTTATTTCTTCTTTTGCTCTAAGCCTCCATGAAAGGAATTTCTGTGGTTATATGGTAGCTATGAACTACCATGACTAGTATTGTCCTCATGGACAGCTGCTGTTCCCACTGTCTCCTAGAATGTGAATAAAAGTCTTGGCCCCTCTCTCTTTTTTAGGTTTATTAAAAGTTGAGTGGAGAGTACAGACAATTCCTATATACTCCCTCCCCTCACACCCGCAGGCTTCCCCACTGTCCGCACCAGTGTGGTACATTTGCTGCAGTTGATGAACTAACATAGACACATCATTATCACTCAAAGTACGTGTTTACATTAGGGTTCACACTTGGTGTTGTAAATTCCACTGGTTTTGGCAAACGTACGTGCCATGTATCCAACATTGTAGTAACATACAAAATAACTTTACTGCTTAAAAAATCTCCTTGTGACTGGACATGGTGGCTCACGCCTATAATCCCAACACTTTGGGAGGCCAAGGCAGGTGGATCTCTTGAGTTCAGAAGTTGGAGACAAGCCTGGGCAACATGGTGAAACCCCATCTCTACAAAAAATACCAAAAAAGATAAGCTGGTGATGGTGGCACACACCTGTCGCCCCAGCTACTCGGGAGGCTGAGGTGGGAGGATCATCTGAACCCAGAAAATTGAGGCTTCTTTGAGCCGTGATTGCACCGCTGCACTCCAGCCTGGGTGGTGGAGTGAGACCCTCTCTCAAGAACAGAAAAGAAAAAAAATATTGTGCTCACCTGTTCATCTCTCCCTCCCTGCAAACCCCTACCAACCACCCATCTTTTTTCTGTCTCTATAACTTCCTTTTCCAGAATCTCATACAGTTGGAAACCTATAGTATGTAGCCTTTGACTTCTTTCATTTAGTAACATGCACTTAAGGTTCCTTATGCCTTTTTGTGGCTTGATAACTCATTTCTTTTAGCACAAATAATATTCCATTGTATGGATGTGCCACAGTTTATCCATTCATCTCTTGAATGAAGAACATCTTGGTTGCTTCCAACTTTTGACAATTATGAATAAATAAAGCTGCTATAAACATCCATGCGTAGGTGTTTGTGTAGACATTAGTTTTTTTGTTTGTTTGTTTTGTTTTGAGACAGAGCCTCTCTCTGTTGGCCAGGCTGGAGTGCAGTGGTGTGATCTCAGCTCACTGCAAGCTCCGCCTCCTGGGTTCAAGCGATTCTCCTGCTTCAGCCTCCTGAGTAGCTGGGATTACAGGTGCACACTACCACGCCCCGCTAATTTTTGTAGTTTTAGTAGAGACGGACTTTTTCACTATGTTGGTCAGGCTGATCTTGAACTCCTGACCTTGTGATCCACCTGCTTTGGCCTCCCAAAGTGCTGGGATTACAGGCGTGAGCCACCGCGCCCAGCCTATATTAAGTCTTGAAGTCTGGTTGTGTCAATCCTCCAATTTTGTGTTTTCCTTCCATATTGTGTTGGCTATTCTGGATCTTTTGCCTTTTCATATAAACTTTATAATCAGATTGTTAATATTCACAAAATAATTCAAGATTTTGATTGGGATTTTGTTGAATCTGTAGATCCAGCTGAGAAGAATTGACATTGTAACAGTATTGAGCCTTCCTATTCATGAACATGGAATATCTCACTAATTTAGTTTTATCCTTTGTGACATCTTTCATCAGTTTTGTAGCTTTCCTCCTATAGACCTTGTACATATTTTGTTAGATTTATACCTAAGTTTTTTGTTTTTTTGATGCTAAGGTAAGTGGTAGTGTATTTTTAATTTCAAGTTCCAGTCATTCATTTGTTCATTGCTATTATATAGGAAAGCAGTTGACCTTGTATCTTGAAACCTTACTATGATTATTTAATAGTTACCAGAGTTTTTTTGTTGATTCTTTGGGATTAGACAGTGATGTCATCTGGCAACAAACAGATTTCTTCCAATCTGTATACCTTTTATTTACTTTGTTTTGTGGTGGCGGGGGGAGGGGGGTCTGATTGCATTAGCTAGAACTTCCAGTATGATGCTGAAAAGTATTGGTAAGAGGGGGCTTCCTTGCGTTGTTCCTGATCTTAGGGGGAAAGCATCTAGTTTCTTACCATGGAATATGATGTTAGTTGCAGGTATTTCATATTTCTATTTTCTGGAAGAGACATTAGAGAACTGGTACAATGTCTTCCTTAAATGTTTGGTAGAATTTAGTGAAACCATCTGGGCCCAGTTCTTTCTGTTTTAGGAGATTATTAATGATTACTTCAATTTAATGGATATAGGCCTATTTAGATTATTTGTCTCTTGTGCAAATTGTAATATACTGTGTCTTTCAAGGAGAGTTAGTCCATTGCATGTAGGTTTTCAAATTTGTAGGCATACGGTTATTCATAGTATTCCCTTATCCTTTTGGTGTCCATGGGATCAGTAGTGATGGCGCCCCTTTCTTTTCTGGTGTTAGTAATTTGTATCTTCTCTCTTTTTTCGTAATTGGCCTACCTAGATGTTTATTGTTTATTGATCTTTCAAAGTTTTTGGTTTTATTGATTTTTCTCTATAGATGATTTCCTGTTTTCAATTTCATTGGTTTCTGCTCATATTTTTCTTTCTTCTGCTTACTTTGGCTTTAATTTGCTTTTTTTCTTCTTTCTTATGGTAGGTGCTTAAATTACAGATTTTAGATATTTCATCTTTTCTTATATATGCATTCAATGCTATAAATCTCCCTCTAAGCACTGTTTTCACTACATTTCATGTATTTTGAGAACTCATGTTTTCATTTTCATTTAATCCAAAATGTTCGTTTAATCCAACATATTCTTTGAGCCATGTGTTGTTTAGAAATGTATTGTTTAATCTGTCAGTTTTATAGGATTTTCCAGTTATCTTTTTATTACTGATTTCTAGTTTAGTTCTCTTGTAGTCTGAAAGCATAATTTGTATTATTCCTTTTCTTTTGCATTTGTTACATGATGTTTTGTGGCCCAGAGGGTGGTCTGTCTTGGTCTGGGCTGTTTTCAAGGAGAAAGTTGCCAAATATTATAGGGCCTAGACAGTTTATTTTAATCTTCAGATTAAACACTTCTCTCTCTTGGCCCTGGCACACTATTTGGGCCAGTCTCTTACACAAGGACATCTCTCTATAAGCTGTCTGTTGATGCTGATGTAAGTAGTAGTGTAACTGTAGAGGAAATACTCACACAGATTGGAGTAGATGACAGACATAACTTTAAAGGCCATTTATTAGACACTTAGTATTTGCCATCACTATTTATTTATATATTTATTTATGAGATGGTCTGGCTCTATCACCCAGGCTGTAACTGTAGATGAAATACACAGTTTGGAGTAGATGACAGACATAATTTTAAAGGCCATTTATTAGGCACTTAGTATTTGCCATCACTATCTATCTATCGATATATCTATCTGTCTGTTGATCTATCTATCTACAAGATGGTCTGACTCTGTCACCCAGGCTGTAGTGCAGTGGTGTAATCTCAGCTCACTGCGGCCGGGCGCGGTGGCTCACGCCTGTAATCCCAGCACTTTGGGAGGCCGAGGCGGGTGGATCACAAGGTCAGGAGATCGAGACCACGGTGAAACCCCGTCTCTATTAAAAATACAAAAAAATTAGCCGGGCGCGGTGGCGGGCGCCTGTAGTCCCAGCTACTCAGGAGGCTGAGGCAGGAGAATGGCATGAACCCAGGAGGCGGAGCTTGCAGTGAGCCGAGATTGCGCCACTGCACTCCAGCCTGGGGCACAGAGCGAGACTCTGTCTCAAAAAAAAAAAAAAAAAAAAAAAAATCTCAGCTCACTGCAACCTCCACCTTCCAGACTCAAGCTATCCCACCTCAGTCTCCTAGGTAGCTGGGACTATAGGTACACGCCACCACACCTGGCTAATTTTTGTGTTTTGGGTTTTGGGTTTTTTGAGACAGAATCTTGCTCTGTTGCCCAGGCTGTAGTGTGGTGGTGCAATCTTGGCTCATTGAAACCTCCTCCTCCTGAGTTCAAGCAATTCTCATGCCTCAGCATCCCAAGTAACTGGTACTACAGGCACGCACCACTATGCCTGGCTAATTTTTGTGTTTTTAGTAGAGGTAGGGTTTCACCATGTTGTTCAGGCTGGTCTCGAACTCCTGACCTCAAGTGATCTGCCTGTCTTGGTCTCCCAAAGTGCTGGGATTACAGGTGTGAGCCACTGTGCCCAGCCTTTTTTTGCGATAGTGTCTTACTGTGTCCAGGCTGGTCACAAATTCCTGGGCTCAAGCAATCTGCCCGCCTTGGCCTCACAAAGTGCTGGGATTATGGGCATGAGCCACCACGCCTGACCACTTTATATTTATTGTCTCAGTAAGTTCTTCCAACAATTCTGTAAGTTGTAGGTACTATTATACCCTTTTCTACAGATAAAGAAACTGAGGTTCAGAGAGATTAATTTATACAAAGTCACACTATAGTAGATAATGGCAGGAAGTGTCAAAATCTGGTCCAATTGATTCTGAAGCCTGTATTCTCAAAAACAAACAAAAAACAAGCTGTAAGATCCCATTGGCAGATACGGAAAATTGAAGTTGTAATGCTGTGCCTTGGATTAGTTTCTTTCCATGACTATAACAGCATCACTTGTTAGCAGCAGACATTCTAGCAGCAGACGTTCTAGTAGTGGTGCTCAGAGCACCTACCCTGGAGTTAAAATGTAGGATATGTTTATCTAGCTTAGCGTTTCTCAACTAGGAATGATTTTTATCCCCAGGGGACATTTGGCAATGTCTGGAGACATTTTTGGTTGTCTCAACTAGGTGAAGCAGGGTGCTACTGGCATCTAGTGGGTAGAGACCAGGGATGCTAAATGTTCTGCGATGCACAAGACTCTTCAAACAAAGAATTATCTGTCCTAAAATTTCAGTAGTGCAGGGATTGAGAAACTCTGAGTCTGACTTGTTCCATTCTGTCATTACTACATGGGAGAACCTTGAAGTCTTAGAAATCCCTCAGCAGTCTCTCAGGATTTGGTTTCTGAGGCTAAGTGCCTCGTGTGTAAATACTTTCTAGCTCAGTCCATTAACCTCCTCTTGCACATTTCCTATACCTTCATCTTAGTGGCCAGAGGCCTACTAAATGGTTGGGGTTGTTTTAATAAATCAGGCTTTCTCTTCCTGTTGTTTCCAAGAGACAGGCTCAGTTGGCCTACAGTTCTTGCAGAAAAGAAGCTGGTGACACTACTCTAATCTGTTGCTGGCATCTTTAGCTCCCTAATCTGTGTTTATATGGCACAAAAAAAAATGACTCTCCCTGGTGCCAGACTTCATTCCTCCTCAGCACCCTGGCACTACTGACAGAGAGCACCTCCCCAGTCTCTTCGACATAGTGGCAACCCTACATGTTTATTTTATTGCACAGCTGTTCTCCCGAAGACCTTTCTTGAGACATGGACAGTACAGGATGCCTCTGGAGCTGGGATTTGGGAATCTTAATCATTTGTATTCCTGTTTGCAGATTCACAGTACTCAAAAAGCATCTGGTATTATTCCTTAACTGTTTTCCTGTTTGTAGTTCTTATCCCTTCCCCCAGAATAAGCTCTTACAATATGAAGTTTGTTTTTTCAATTTATTTTCTGCCCTCTCTTAGCAACTAGCGTTTTGTTCGTCATATACTGAGAAAATCAACTTACCTTCTACCATTTGGGGTTATATGGTTTTCCGTTAAAAGCTGGAGAAAATGATAAGGAACTAAAGTAATTTGAGAGAGACTAGTGGTCAAAGGGGGATGTCAACCATCTTGATAAGCAAGCCCAGGAAACAATTTGAAAGCTCAGTGGAATTGAGCCTGGATCAGAATGAAATGGAGTAATTCCTTCCAGGGAAGTGGTAGACCTTGTAACTAAAAAAAGTGATTTTCATTATCAAAGAGGCATAGAAAAATCAAGAAAGTTCCTTTTAATAAAGGCCTTCGGGTATCTTACCCTCCTCATGACCCAGAGGTTCAGCAAAAGTCAGATATAATTATTAAAGGGGAATTTTCTGTGAAGGTTAAAGCAAGGGTATATATTTACCTCATCTGAATGATATACCACAGGGACCTCAAATAGAGATTTGAGGTCAGTGGACTCACTGACAGCACACCCCCAAATGCTGTCGTTCTCAGGTCTCAGGGAGATCATGACTGGGCCTATGTCTTTGAATTTGCAAGATTTCAAAGGATGTCTTGTTTTGGGGGTATTCATTTATCTAGAACGGTTTGTTTTAGGCTTTATTCCATTATTGTCCTCCTAAGGAACCTTTTTAGACATTTTTTTTCCCTACTTGTCTCTCCTCCCATGAAATTTTAATATCACAGATAAATGTGTATCTATTTATATACTCTGATGCTTTGGAAGGGAACAAATGATTATACTAAGGTTTTTTTTATTATTATTTTTTGCCCCCATGAACCAATTTTTACCCCCATTGGGGTGATATTCCCCGTGTCGATAATGCATGATCTAGAAGTATCATCATTTTGGAAATGAACTGTTATTTGTACTTTTCCTTACAAATTGAAAATGGGACAAAGACAAGACTATCAATAAATGAATGCTGAGAAAATAGTCTTCTGACACAGTGGCCAGCAGCAACTGGAAGAGTGCGGAGAGTACTTTTCTCATATTTCTTGGCTTGTATGGAGGTTTTCTCTTTGAACCATCTCTTGATCATTTGGGGAAAGAAAGGGAAACACCAGGAGTAGCAGTGCGATAAATGCCACTCTCTAAAAGAAAAGAACTACAGTTCACAAGATGCTTTTGCAGTGATGTGCAGAAGAGGAAGACTAGGTGATACTGAAGAATCTGGGCATGAAATTGTCCATTTTTCCGAGGCTGGTAAACTCTAACAAGTTCAGTTTTTCAAAGTAGCCTTTGATTTACAGCTGAGAATACCATTTAGGTTATCTAGCATACAGGAATGTTCTATTCTCCCAACAGGGTTTGACTCTGTCTGATCAGAAGGAGGGTGGTTGTGTATGAAATGCACCTCAGAAGGAGGAGGAGGAAATGACATGTTCATGTAAATGAAATACAACTGCAAATTAAAGTGTCACCCTGTTAAAAAAAATCCATTTTTTATTTAATTGGTTACCAAGGAAAAAAATGTCATACAGAAGAGTATATCTCAGAGAAAGTTAAACCCTGAGATGTTATAAGCAAATGTGGATTCAAGGAGGTTCTTAGGGGGTAGGTATAATAAAAGATGGCCTTAATAAAAATATTCTGATGCTACAAAGCGAGGCTCATAAATTTTTATTGTGTTACGTGCCAGGGGTCCAGAAGAGATGAACAAATATTACCTTATTTGTTTGTTACTGTCTCTTTCTATCCAGTCAGCTGTACAGTAGCTGCCTTTTCCCTGGAGGGAGCCTGTTTTTGAGATGTCCTATTAGGAAGAAGTGATAAAGGAGGAGATTCTTGGTCTGAAAGAGTGCTGCTTACTATCAGGATGTCCAAGGACTGAAATGCTACTGGCTTTTCTGTATTAATGGTGTCTTCCCATTTTTATTTTTCTTTTCCCAAATTTTTATGAAATTTCACCTGTCTTTTTTAGATGTCGAGCCTACCAGACCATGTATGTACAGTACCTGCCACGTTGTTGGCACTAAGTAAATGTTAAGTAACAATGGGAGGGACTGATGGATGGGATTATATTTCCACATTAAATTGTTCCCTGACAAACATACGTGGTTTTTCTGTGAGACAAAGACTTGCCAGGTGGGACTCATTAGCTTTCTTCAGCCATAGTCTAGTTTTTCCTCTTCTCTCCCCACTACTAATCCCAGTATTGTTTTAAGTTTTGCAGTGGAAACGTTGATAAATAATATAATGTGCTGTCTTTGACTTCTTCCTCATCAGGGGCAGTGATCGGTGATGGACAGTCTGCCGTGGCCAGTAACATTGCCAATACTACCTACCGGCTCCAGTGGTGGGACTTCACTAAGTTTGACCTCCCTGAAATCAGTAATGGTAAGTCAATATCAAATGGGGGTATCAGTGGAAGGGTTATATTTGCTGGTGAGCCAGAACTCAAAAATTCATGGAGCACTGGGTTTTTTGTCATCCTATTGAGCAGTTGTTGTCTACATGCCATTTCTGCACCTCTTCTGTGACTTTCATTTCGGGTCCATTAACCGAACATCAACCATACCATACACTTAAGTCCATTAAGATCTGGATTAATCGAGTTTAATTAACATCACTATAGTCTTTCCTAAAGGGTCACAAGGTTTAGCTCTTGGATCCTACACTCCCTTTTCTTTCTCTTCTTTTCAGTTCCACCTAAACTTTAGGTTTTAGCCAGTGAACTACTAGTCCACAAACTCTTCGGAGCAGAGAAGTCTTTGGTTTTTTTTTTTTTTTTTTTTTTGAGACGGAGTCTCGCTGTGTCACCCAGGCTGGAGTGCAGTGGTGCGATCTCGGCTCACTGCAAGCTCCGCCTCCCAGGTTCACGCCATTCTCCTGCCTCAGCCTCCGAGTAGCTGGGACTACAGGCGCCCGCCACCACGCCCGGCTAGTTTTTTGTATTTTTAGTAGAGACGGGGTTTCACCATGTTAGCCAGGATGGTCTCGATCTCCTGACCTCGTGATCCACCCGCCTCGGCCTCCCAAAGTGCTGGGATTACAGGCTTGAGCCACCGCGCCCGGCCAAGTCTTTGGTTTTGTGTCTACTTCAGTACCTTACATTGTTTGCTACTGAGGGTGGGTGCAAGACATGTTTGCTGAATTGCTTAATTGAGAGTTACAAGCTGGGCATGGTGGCTCACGCCTGTAATCCCAGCACTTTGGGAGGCCGAGGCAGGCAGATCACTTGAGGTCAGGAGTTCAAGACCAGCCTGGCCAACATGGTAAAACCCTGTCTCTACTAAAAATACAAAAATTAGCTAGGCATGCTGTCATGCGCCTATAATCCCATTATAGGCTTAGTTGTTCATATCTGAAGCCGACATTTTTCTATCTTGTCTGTAAGATATTATAAGACTTTGCCAGTTGCCTTAAAATAATTAAGATATTCTCTGTCTGTGGCATTTCCTGATATGCCAGTCTTCGTATCTTTATTCATCTCAATGGTATGGTTGATATCTGATTTACAAACATGACTATTTCAGTTTCCTTGCTTCTAATGAAGTCTGCAGTCCACATCCCAGTTGTTCTTTTGGAATCACAACATTTTAAACCTCTCATTTCACTTACTACCTCGTGAAGGGCTCTCTCTTGCACATTTCTGAGAGTGATGGTTCAACCTCTGCTTGACTGCTACTGATGATAGACTGCACTGACAAGGTGGCCTGACCATCACTGCTACATTTGTGTTAAAATATTCTTTCAGCCAGGTGTAGCAGCTCATACCTGTAATCTCAGCACTTTAGGAGGCCAAGTTGGGAGGATCGCGTGATCCCAGGAGTTCAAGCCCAACCTGGCCAACATGATAAAACCTCGTCTCTACTAAAAATACAAAAATTAGCTGAGTGTGGTGGCACACATCTGTTTTCCCAGCTACTCAGGTGGCTGAGGCACAAGAATTGCTCAAACCTGCGTGGCAGAGGTTGCAGTGAGCCAAGATCACATCACTGCACTCCAGTCTGGGTCACAGAGTGGCACCCTGTCTCCAAAAAAAAAAAACAAAAAAACACAAACACAATTAATTGGGCATGGTGGCATATGCCTGTAGTCCCAGCTACTTGGGAGGCTGAGGTGGGAGGATCACCTGAGCCCAGGAGGTCGAGGCTGCTATGAGCCAAGATCACACCACTGCACTCCAGCCTTGGCAAGAGAGCAAGACCCTGTCTCCAAAACAAAAAAAAAAGTTCTTTTTTTGGCCGGGCGTGGTGGCTCAAGCCTATAATCCCAGCACTTTGGGAGGCCGAGGCGGGTGGATCACGAGGTCAGGAGATCGAGACCATCCTGGCTAACACGGTGAAACCCCGTCGCTACTAAAAAATACAAAAAACTAGCCGGGCGTGGTGGCGGGCGCCTGTAGTCCCAGCTGCTCGGAAGGCTGAGGCAGGAGAATGGCGTGAACCCGGGAGGCGGAGCTTGCAGTGAGCTGAGATCACGCCACTGTACTCCAGCCTGGGCGACCGAGTGAGACTCCGTCTCAAAAAAAAAAAAAGTTCTTTTTTTGCACTGAGCCACCATTTCCCTTGTCACTTTCTCCCATTGGTCCTAATTCTGTCTCTGAACCTCCATAGTATAAATCTCATGATGCTTCTTTCAAGTGACAGTCCTCTGACTATTTAAACTGAGCTGCCATTTTCCATTAAATCTTTGTTGAAAGGTCAAACCTCCTTAGATTCCTTTCACTGATTTCCAAATTCTTGACAGTTCTGCTCATCTTTCCTTTTAACTTTCAGTGGAGGGGGGCAGAAAAGAATAGAAAACTCTAGATGCGAGCTGTCAAATACGTATTACAGTGGTGCTTCAGACACTATTAGCTTACCCTGTGGCTTCAGCACTTTTTTCAGAAGCCATTCTTGAATTTTTAGTCACTTAAAATTTCTTGATAATTGCTAATAAACCAAGACTCAACCTTCCTGTACTTTTACAGCTTGATCTTTTTTTTTTCTGAAACAGAGTCTTGCTCTGTCACCAGGCTGGAGTGCAGTGGCGCAATCTCAGCTCACTGCAACCTCCACCCGCCCTCCCTGGGTTCAAGTGATGCTCCTGCCTCAGGCTCCCGAGTAGCTGGGACTACAGGCGCGCACCACCACGCCCAGCTAATTTTTGTATTTTTGGTAGAGACGGGGTTTCGCCATGTTGGCCGGGCTGGTCTTGAACTCCTGACCTCAGGTGATCCACCCACCTCGGCCTCCCAAAGTGCTGGGGTTACAGGCTTGAGCCACCGCGCCTGGCCCAGTTTATCTTTTGATAACCAAAACAGATTTGTATTTGTTTTTATTCAATTTTTTCTGTCAACTGTAGTTTCTTTTTCCTGCCTCTCATCATCTATTTGAACTTTGTTTTAATCCTTCTTTCTCAATATTCCATTGTCTACTAGTTCAATAAGCATGCTTTTCTGTGTTCTTTCAGATTGTTAGCAAAAAGTAGTGAATCAGGCAGGGCATTGCACCAGGCCTTGTGGTACATTACTGTGGACTTCCTCTGTGTTGATTTTAGTTTATGAATTAGCACTCTGGGCTTGGTTGTTCATATCTAAAGCTGACATTTTTCTGCCTTGTCTGTATGATATTATAAGACTTTGCCAGTTGCCTTAAAATGATTAAGATATTCTGTCTGTGGCATTTCCTGATATGCCAGTCTTGGTATCTTTATTGGACAAGGAAAATCAGTTTAATTTTTCCATGTCCTGTCTCAGTGGAACTTCAGCAGCAATCATCCCTTTCTAAGTGCTTATAGGCCACATGTCCAGTAATTCATTCTTTAACTCTGCTGGGAATCAACCACAATCCACCTTTTCCCCTATTGAAAATGAAATTTGCTTCTTAAAGTTATTTTGTTTTGTTATTTTGTCACTTTGTTTGTCATCTGAAATTGATATTACTGTTCAAAAATTTTAAAAATGTAAAAGATTAATACAGTAAGAAGCCCCCCAATCCTACCACTCCTCCTCATATGTAACCACTGTTAGCAGTTCCTTGTATATCTTTAAAAAAAAAAAAAAAAATTTTTATTTTTTATTTATTTATTTATTTTTTTTTTTTTGAGATGGAGTCCCGCTCTTTTCCCAGGCTGGAGTGCAGTGGCGCTGTCTTGGCTCACTGTAACCTTTGCCTCCTGGGTTCACGCCATTCTCCTGCCTCAGCCTCCTGAGTAGCTGGGACTACAGGTGCGCACCACCACGCCTGGCTAATTTTTTGTATTTTTCATAGAGACGGGGTTTCACCGTGTTAGCCAGGATGGTCTTGATCTCCTGCCCTTGTGATCTGCCCGCCTCGGCCTCCCAAAGTGCTGGCATTACAGGCGTGAGCCACTGCACCCAGCCATCTTTTCAAAAATATTATATGTATATAGAAGCAAATGCAAATTTATGTTTTTCTGCCTGTTATTTAACTCAAATGGTAGCATGCTGTATGTACTTGTCTGTACTTTCTGCACTTTTTCTTTACAGTGTAGCTTAGTGTTCTTTTCATGTCAGTATATAAAGAGCTTATTTGTTCTTTTTTATGACTGCCTAGTATTCCATTGCGTGAATGTACCATAATTTTCTAACTAGTCTACTATTAAAGGACCTTTAAGTCATTTTCAATATTTTACTCTACAAACTGTGCTGCAGTTTATCATTTTGCACATGTGCAGGTATATCTCTAGGATACATTTCTAGAAATGGAATTGCAGGGGGGAAGAGTGTGCATTTGTAATGTTGGTAATTATTGCCATACCACACTCTGTACAGCTCGTGCCAAATTATTATTCCACTTGGAGTTCATGAGAGTGCCTGATTTCATAAACTCTTGCTGATAGAATGTGCTATCAAATTTTTGGATATTTGCAAATCTGATATGTAAAAAAATAAAAAGTAGTATGTGAGTATTTTACATTTGTATTTTTCATGTTACAAACAAGGGTGCATGCCTCTTCATATGAACGGCCATTTGTGTTCCCTTCTCTTGACTTGTCCATGTGCTTTACCAATTTTTCTGTTGTGTTACTGGTCTTTTCCTTAGCGATTTTACAGGAGTTCTTTATAAATCAGAAAATTAACTTATAATAGGAGTTTCCTACTTATCATTCAAATTTTGACTTTGCTGAAGGTTATTTTTGTCATAGAACTTATTTTAAGGAGTCAAAATTATACAACTTTCCTTTTATGGTTCCTTGGTTTTGTGTCATCATTAGGGAGATCATTTAGAACTTTTATATTTTAGTTTTTTAATAGTTAAGTCTTTGATTCACTAGGAAATTTAGTCCCAAATATTCAAAGTATGATCCAATTTCCCCCCCATATGGCTACTCACTTGTCCCAACTAATTAATAATCCATTTGTCTCTATTGATTTGGGATGTTATCTTCATCATAATATTAATTTCTTTTCTGTATTTAGATATATTTCTGGACTCTCTGTTCTGTTCTAGTGATCTGTCTGATTATTCATTTGAAAGTTCCACATGAGTTTAATCTTTGAGGATTTATGTTTTATTTTACTTTTATTTTACTTACTTTTATTTTTAGAGGGTCTTGCTCTTTTGCCCAGGCTGGAGTACAGTGGCGCAATCATATCTCACTGTAACCCCAAACTCCTGAGCTCGAACGATCCTCCTCCCTCAGCCTTCTGAGTAACTCGGCCTACAGGCGCATGCCACCGTGTCTGGCTGATTTTTTAACTTTTTTTTATGGAGATGAGGTCTTGCTGTGTTGCCCAGGCTGGTCGAGCTCCTGACCTCAAGTGATTATCCTGCCTTGGCCTCCTGTAGTACTGGGATTACAGGTGTGAGCCCAGCCTGATTCTGTGTTTTACTGATGAGTTCAGCAACCCCCAAGTTGATTTATGTGAATTGCATTTAACTTTTTCCTGGAGTTAGGCTGAAGATCTTGCCACCTGCTTCTCTCACTTGAGATTTGAGATTAGTGTTTAGAAGTTTATGAATAAGGCCTCATGCATAAATAATTTTGAAATTGCTTTCCTGAAAAAAGTGGCGCTTTAGATTCACTATGATTTTTAAGAGTAAACTCTTACTGGGTGAATAGAATTGGTCACTAGGCTGTCCTGTCAGAATAGGCCTTAAGAAACCTGGCAGATGAGTGATGTGGGGCAGGCCATACCACAGGGGATATAGTGCCTTCGGGGAGTGTTTATGGGTCATCTGGAGCTCTGTACAGGCCTTATTCTGAAATCTGAGGGGCTCAGAGATAGCCAAGAGGAAATTTTTCTGCTGATTTAACCCCCCTTGGGTTTTCTAAATCGGTATCTAATGCATTTGCAAAAGCACTGCAACTGCTAATCGCTCCCATGGCCTCATCTGGCCAGCCAGCAACAGGCTACAAATCGATCTTTGTACAAGGTGTTTGTTTATAATTTATGGAGCTGATAGGAAGGCAGAGCCATCTGCTCCTCCAGGCATCAGTATTTCTAACCCCTCCCATTCCCTGCTAGGGCATTTTCACTTGGAAATCATTTCTAATTGGGAGGAGATTACATTGCAGAGTCTGGAACATGGCTTCCTGCTGTCTCCTGCATTGTTTTTTCTCCCTCTGGAGCTGCCCCCTGAAGTTCTTGAGCAGTTTTGATTTGAAAATCCTTTCTTTCCTAATCTTTATTTCCATCCTTCACAGCCCAGCTAACTACCCCATCATTTTTTCCAATATGTGTTTTGCCTTTAAGTGAAAGCCAGTTGTTGGAGATACATCTCCAGGACTAAGGATTATTTGACGAGGCAGCATTTCTCAAGTGTAGTCCAAGTCCGGCAACATCAGAGACACCTGGGAATTTGTTAGAAATGCAAATTCTCAGGCCCCATCCCAGCATTCTGTGTTTTAATATGCCCTCCTGGTGATTTTGATACATGTTAAAGTTTGTCTACCGCTGGGGTCACACAAGGTATGGAGAACCACAAAGACTTCTAGTGGTGTGTAAGCTGCCGGTGTCTTTGGCTATATTTCACTTCTCCCTTTTTTCTCTACCTTATATTATTGTTGAATCCAAAAAGGATGAGTTAGTTGTCCTTTGTCATTAGTACATTACTTTTCTGTGGCCTAAGTAAACAAGTAATTGAGATCCAAGAAATCTCTTCCTGTATGAATTAACTCATCAAAATCTCAGCCTTACAAGAGGAAGCTGCACAAGTGAATGGAAGCAGTGACACTTATTGTAACTGAACATTTCCTTTTCCACATGTGAAATTAATAGACAACAAGCAGCAAATGTGAGAATGAAATTGTAAACAGAGCCCAGTGCGATGGAGCTACCAAATCACTCTATGCCTACCACATCCCATTACGGTAGAAGTGAAACCCCGGATCATGAGCTGCAAAATTTCTGAAACTGAATATGCTACCAGAGAAGCTGTTAAAATTTTCAGCATCCTCTTTTTGTTTGTCCTTTGCATATCTCTGTGAGCTCATTGCAGTAGCCAGGAAGAGTTGTGAAGTTGGGTGGAGTCAGGGGAGAGGGCAGAATTTGGGAGATAGCTATTGATTTGGAATCATCATCATATAATACAAACACAAGCACAGTGGCCTGGATTTGAGGCTGACAAAATGCTTTTTGTCCGTATGCCCAGTTTTTAAGGGGTTTTAGAGCCAAGCTTTCCAGAAGAAGGAAAACCTTACTTGTACTCTCCTCTGCACCTGTCTTCGTAAGCAGTTAAATGCTTTTTTGTGTGTTGGTGATGAGTTTTGAGGGTTACCTTCTAGATGTTTGACCAAAATGAATGTTAATACACGTGAGCTAGATCTCTGTAACAGCAAGACAGGAAAGTCTACTTTGATAACATACCCAAGAGATATTTTCGAGACATTAAATGTGGATAAAATGGTAACTGTTCAAAGCTGTCTTAAAGCCGATAGAGTCCCATCTCCTTTCCTATTTAAGTTCTTTTGGTTCTGTACCCCAGCTGGATTCATGTGTTGAGCCAGAAAAGGAGAGGGATATTGCCATGTTTTTTCTTGTTTGTTTGTTTGGTTTGGTTTGGTTTGGTTTTTTGTTTTTGTTTTTTTAGCAAAGGGCTTGGGACCCTGAGTAATAAGTAGCAGACGTCCCAGTGCTAACTAGATAAATCTAGCCTTACAGGCTAGACCAGATGGTGGGTTGGGAGTTGAGCAGTAGAAAGGCCTAATGGTGATAGCAGTGAGTATTTGGATGTCATTATTTTATTAGTTAGCAAACAGAACCATCCTTGTGGTCCCTCTTCGGTTTTATGCGTAATGGTGCTGTAGGTGTTAGCCCCCGAGTTGGCACAATAGTCTAATCAATGTGTTCTGATGCCTTTTTCAATATACACTGTCATCTCATTAGCAACACACAGGGAAAGGAGAACAAATAGAGTTTTACAAATCACTCTAAGTATCAGATCGCATAAGCCTGGGGGCCTCTGAAAGAGCAATTCCTTGTTTTGTTTTCCTTGAGGTAATTTCCTAGGGAAACTTGCCCTTGACGTTTTTTTTGGATTACTGCAGTAGATCACCTGGACTCTGGCGAGGGCAGCTGAGCTTGGCTTTTAAAAAATTACAACAATGCCTCTGACAGTGGACATCTCCTTCAAATAAGAGAAACAGTAAAAAGTTTCTTTGCTTGAGGCATATCTAAATGGGACAAAGCCCTGATGAGCTTGGTCTGTTTGAATGTGTTATGCTGTTCTGCCTGGGCCCATGATGTGGGCACTCTTGTTCTATGCTCACATCAAGGGTAAGCCACTTCCTCCTGGCAGGGAATCGCACAGTGGGACTCAGAGAGAGATTCAAATGAAAACTGAAACAAGGCCTATAGGCACAGTGCCAGTTAACATCTCATTGGTCCTGTCATGTGGAGTGGATGCTCCTCACCAACAGACATTCCTCCACCCTCAGATCTTGCCACCTTACGAGGCTGAGCCTGCTGCCTGCCTGACCCTGCAGTTTGTTCTCAGGAACTACTAAGTGCAGACTAGGGCTGCCATGGACATTGGCATAGAGCATAATGGGAAATGAGCCCTGGCCATCCAGCCACAGCTGGGCATTATTGTTTTTCCTCTCTTGGTAGAGTTAGAGATTAGTATTAGCAAGGAGCTGTTCCAGAAAACTGGTCTCTAGATGTTCCAGTTCTCTTTCTCTTAAATGAGAAAGCAAAATACAAATTTGCGAAATGGCTTTCTTCTCCAAGGTCACATAACAGGTGTTGAATAGGATTCCTGCCCCAAGAAAGCTCTACCTGTATCACCTTTTTCTTGGAACCAATGGGTTTGCATTTTCATTTACCTTAGTTTTGATCTCTGGGACAATAACAGCTGTTAAATGGCTCTCTAGGAATAATTTTTAATAACTTTTTCCTTATCTAATCTCTCAAGTGATATTTCCTAAATGTGAACTAAGACTCAGCAGGTGGTTGTGGTGGTGTTGACTATCCTGTAGTTTCCTGCTAAGGTGGGAGAAGAGACATACTTTTCTTGACTCCTGTGTTTTGTTCATTTGACATTTTAGTTTGAATGAGAAGGTATTCTTTAGCATTTCTAGACAAGGTGCAGGCCCTTAGGAAGTCCCTAAAGTTTCTTGGCCCCAGAATTTTTACAATATCAACTCCAAAGTTTCTTATCCTCTTTTCTTTCTTTGTCTGATGCAGCCTCCGTGAATGTGCTGGTGCAGAACTGCAAGATCTACAATGATGCCAGCTGTGACATTTCTGCAGATGGCCAGCTCCTGGCAGCTTTCATCCCCAGCAGCCAGAGGGGCTTTCCCGATGAAGGCATCCTGGCAGTATACTCCCTGGCCCCCCATAACCTGGGTGAAATGCTCTACACCAAGCGATTTGGTAAGGGATAGGAAGCCCAACCTAATGACAGAGGGACACTGGTGCCTTGGCATGGTCATTGCTAGGTGAGGCACGGCTTGGATGGGAGTAACGGTCACATACTGCCCCTACCTTCATTGGGGCACAGGCCAGAGAAAGATTGCTTTGCAGGAGTGCTGGCTAGTAACATTGCAGAAGCATCTCAGGATTAGAGTCCTACCGCATGCCCCTGTTACGTTGGCCAGGAATAAGGGAGGAGGTGGTCGTGGCACACAAATGCACTGCAAGACAGTTTGGCATTGTGTATTTAAAACCTCTCAAAATGTGTCAGCTCTTTGGCAATCCAGCTTTTAACGAAATAATCAGAAAACTATACAACGATTTACATACAAGGGTGTTCACAGCAGTGTTACCATACAGAAAAATGTCAAATTGTTGCCTTGAGACTGTTTTGTAGTTGTTGTTGTTTTTTGCAGGGGGAAGGGGTGGTGGGTGTTTTGTTTTGCTGGTGTCACCTTGAGTCAAATTTAAGTGTTTTTTTTTTTTTTTTTTTTTTTTTAAGAGTTGACTAAACAAATGATGGTGCAGTGATGGAATTGCTCCACTGGCCCTTAAAACGCTCTTACAGAACAGTGTTCATAATGTATTAAATGAAAAAAGTGGGTTTCAAAATAGTAATATCAGGATGTTAACAATTTTTAAAAATGTTGATAATAATAGTTAGCATTTATTAAGTACTTTCTTTTTTTTGTTTGGTTTTTTTTTTGAGACAGAGTTTTGCTCTTGTTGCCCAGGCTGGAGTGCAATGGCGCGATCTCAGCTCACCACAACCTCCACCTCCCGGGTTCAGGCGATTCTCCTGCCTCAGCCTCCCAAGTAGCTGGGATTACAGGCATGTGCAACCATGCCTGACTAACTTTGTATTTTTAGTAGAGATGGGGTTTCTCCATGTTGGTCAGGCTGGTCTCGAACTCCCTACCTCAGGTGATCCCCCCGCCTCGGCCTCCCAGAGTGCTGAGATTACAGGCGTGAGCCACCGCATCCGGCTTTATTAGATGCTTTCTATATGTCAAACACTATACTCAGTATGTATATGCCTTCTCATCATACTCCTCACTACAGTCCTATGAGATAACACCAGGATGAGCAAGTGAATATGAAGATTGGAGAAAAAGAGAAGAGTAAGAGTGAAAGTTGTTTCCTTGAAGTGGCCAGAAGTCTAGGAAATATCTCTCTGTTCTGTTGGCCCTCAGGTCCCAATGCCATTTCGGTGAGCCTGTCCCCAATGGGCAGATATGTAATGGTGGGCTTGGCCTCACGAAGGATCCTGCTGCACCCCTCCACAGAGCACATGGTGGCCCAGGTCTTCAGGCTGCAACAGGCCCATGGTGGAGAGACCTCCATGAGGGTGAGTGCCATTGCTTGTGCTTTCACTGTATGGCATCTCCCCTAGGCTTGGAAGGGTAATGAGGGACAGTGGTGTGACCTCCCAGCCAGGACCAGAGCTATCATACAGTCATAAGGCGTAAGGAAGGGCTCCAGTCAAGCCCATCCATGATCTGCAGGCTTCATTTGTGGAACCTCTGGACTATCAAAGGCCCTTCCTCACACCCTAGAACATGTGCTGCATTCCCCAGAGGCCTGCAAGTATCTTCAGATAAACTGAATACTTCCTTACTTCTACATGAAACTTTTAATCTGGAGATGCATAAAGGACCCAATGAAATGCTTATTTTTAAAGCTTTGTGTGTGTGTGTGTGTGTGTGTGTGTGTGTGTGTGTGTGTGTGAGGAAACAAGCTGTAAAAAGTAATAGTATGCCATGAAATTTTTTTTCCTGGGACTTATAATTATGATGGCAGATGAAGACTTTAGGCAGCTGCTTTATTCTTAATCATCCCATTCATTTCACCAGTGGAGAAAAGGTCCTGTCTAGGACCCTCTCTTGTCTGAGGCGTGTCTCTCTTATATTGCCATAAAAGCCTTCTGGGCATCCTGTGGTTGGTGGCCTTTTGGCCTCAGCCAGACTAATGTGCCTGAGTGAGCATCCCACGTCCCATAGGTGCTCATTTATCCAGGGTTTTGTCAAGGGGATTCAAGCATTTGAACAGTTCTCTAATTAGATAGTATTTAAGCTTTGTCTGAAGCTAAGAACCTGTGAATTTCCCAGTACTTTGTGCAGTCTGTACCATGTATAGTTGGATGTACTTGTTGGTCCATTTTTTGTCTTTAGCTGTGTAGTGTGTATGTTTAATCCACCCAATTTGGTTCAGTGTAAGCTCCTTAGAGGGATATCCCTCAGGGGCCTTCATTTAGTGCTGTGCATGTAGATGGTTGTTGAATGTCTGGAATGGGAAGCATTTGTTTTAAAGAAAAAACTAGAGAGAGCACCCATTATATACAAAGTGATAGAACGTGGGTGGCCTGGTGTGGTCCTTTCTTCTCCAGTCTCTTCTCCCTCCTGTCTCCTACAGATATCCTCTGTCCAACTACACTGAACCACTTTCCGAGCTTCTTGAATTTGGCAAAGTGCCTTCTTGCCAGGGTACCTTTACTTGGAATGCCCTCCTGTCCCCTATCTCCAGCTACCTGGAAGCTTTTCACCTTCTGTGGCATCTTTCTTAATCGAATTGATCACTCGTTCCTTGTGCTATCATTGTACCCCTTACACACTGTTATGGCAGTACTTGTCACATCAAGATATGCTACTCTCTATTTGTTTCCATGTCACTCTCTTCTCCTGGACTGTGAGCTCCTTGAGGATAGAGACTGTGTCTGTTTTATCTTTATGAAGTCCAAGAACTTTATGGGGAACCTGACACTTAGTAGAAAGTGAATGAATGAAAGAGAATCTCAAAAAAAAAAAAAAAAAGTATCCTCTTTACAACTTCTAGGTGGTAACTAGCAGAACCAATGATGGATGACATAACATCATGTCCCCACCAAGCTTCTGAAAGGAAAACAAGTCATTCTCTGCTCTTGATATCACAATGACAAGAAAGTTCTGATCTTGAATTCGATATGGCTGGAAATATTTGACATTGGGTGAATAGGAGATGTCATTGTGGGATATTCATCAAGCCTATTTTCTTATCTAGATGTTTGAGGATGGAAGTTGAGTTTTCATTTAAATATTCTTCTGACCAGGCACAGTGGCTCACACCTGTAATCCCAGCACTTTGGGAGGCCAAGGTGGGTGAATCACCTGAGATCGGGAGTTTGAGACCAGCCTGACCAACATGGAGAAACTCCGTCTCTACTAAAAATATAAAATTAGCCAGGTGTGGTGGCGCATGCCTGTAATCTCAGCTACTCGGGAGGCTGAGGCAGGAGAATTGCTTAAGCCCAGGAGGCGGAGGTTGTGGTGAGCCGACATGGTGCCATTGCACTCCAGCCTGGGCAACAAGAGTGAAACTCCATCTCAAAAACATAAATAAATGAATAAAAATAAATAAATATTCTTCTTTTGCTTCTCTTAAACAGACTTGGCTGGTAAAAGCACCTGGTCTCTGCTTTTCACCACCTGGAATCCCAGTCCCAACAGCTGCCCTTCTAACCCTTGCAGCCTAATTGTGGAATAATTGTTTATAATCATTAAGAGACAGGATCTGATTTGGGTAGCTCTGACAGACCTCTCTAGTCTGTTTCATAAGCCAGGGCTCTTGCCCAACTCCCGCACACAGCCTGCCAGTCCTCCATCTTAGCACAGTTCCACTTTTCCACTGTAGCCAGAAACATCTGGCTGAAGACAAACAGTTACAAAGCAGAAGCCAAGGTGGTGGGATCCGTTGTCACATAGGGAACTGGCAGTTCAGGGAATGTGGCTAGAGAACTCTGCTGAGGAGATGTGGTCATCCAGTGAGTCCCTGGCTGTCCTGCCCAGGGGCTCAAGGCAGCTAGCCAGCAGCTGCATGCTTGGTGACTAGAGCTACTGCCAGGCTGCCCAGTGAGCCTTTTTTTGTTTCTCAGTAGGTACCATCTGCCACCAAGCACTAAGAAAGGGAGCTGAAGTACTTAGAAAGTTCCCATTTGGGAAGTGTTCCTGTCACCCAAGAGACAGGATCAAGGCATCTCAACAAGGTTTAGGTCCATCTGATGTCCACCCAGTCTGACTTTAAAGCCCCATGCTACAGAAAGATTTCTGGTTTTCCAGGTCTTGGTTGCCCCTTACATCCAAAGGCACCAGATCACTCAGCAAATGTCCCTGAATTCAGTGATTGGTGGAAGGGAAGACACCAGCTTTTTTGGATAGCTGTGCTGTATCACCATTTAAGGCAAGAAGTGAATTTTTGTCTGAGAACAGGGAGCAAGGGTTTAATGGGACAGTACAGCATCTCCCTCTTTGCACAGGTAAGTGTAGGTGGTGTCTCCATCTCTAATGTCAAGTTCTGGCC